>NC_080833.1:135004436-135325968 GCF_030435755.1 Ochotona princeps
TGGAAGAGCTGTGCTGCTGCTTCGGGCAGTTGCCATTCACCACCACACTACCTTCCCTAGGTGTCATAGCCACTTTCAGACATATGTGCTGCCAGAGCCCTTGGTTTCCATGGCAGCGGGAAATGGCTTGGGCGCTGAACTTGTCTTTGGCTGTGGAGTTTTGAGTGCCTTGAGTGAGGAGCTCCATGTTAGTTTTGTGTGGGTGCTCAAGCTGCTTGATTCCATCCCACTGGGCTCAATGGGCACTGGACCGGCAGTGACCAAACAGGGTTTCCTAGATAGCTGCCAGGACAGCTGATGGTATGTGAAGTGCATGAGGCAGGTGGAGTTGTTTTGGCACTGGAAGAGCTGTGCTGCTGCTTCGGGCAGTTGCCATTCACCACCACACTACCTTCCCTAGGTGTCATAGCCACTTTCAGACATATGTGCTGCCAGAGCCCTTGGTTTCCATGGCAGCGGGAAATGGCTTGGGCCCTGAAATTGCCTTTGGCTGTGTAGTTTTGAGCGCCGTCAGTGAGGAGCTGCATGTTAGTTTTGTGTGGGTGCTCAAGCTGCTTGATTCCATCCCACTGGGCTCAATGGGCATGGGACCCGAAGTGAGCAAACAGGGTTTCCTAGATAGCTTCCAGGACAGCTGATGGTATGTGAAGTGCATGAGGCAGGTGGAGTTGTTTTGGCACTGGAAGAGCTGTGCTGCTGCTTCGGGCAGTTGCCATTCACCACCACACTACCTTCCCTAGGTGTCATAGCCACTTTCAGACATATGTGCTGCCAGAGCCCTTGGTTTCCATGGCAGCGGGAAATGGCTTGGGCCCTGAAATTGTCTTTGGCTGTGGAGTTTTGAGCGCCTTGAGTGAGGAGCTGCATGTTAGTTTTGTGTGGGTGCTCAAGCTGCTTGATTCCATCCCACTGGGCTCAATGGGCACTGGACCGGATGTGAGCAAACAGGGTTTCCTAGATAGCTGCCAGGACAGCTGATGGTATGTGAAGTGCATGAGGCAGGTGGAGTTGTTTTGGCACTGGAAGAGCTGTGCTGCTGCTTCGGGCAGTTGCCATTCACCACCACACTACCTTCCCTAGGTGTCATAGCCACTTTCAGACATATGTGCTGCCAGAGCCCTTGGTTTCCATGGCAGCGGGAAATGGCATTGTCCCTGAACTTGTCTTTGGCTGTGTAGTTTTGAGCGCCTTGAGTGAGGAGCTCCATGTTAGTTTTGTGTGGGTGCTCAAGCTGCTTGATTCCATCCCACTGGGCTCAATGGGCATTGGACCGGCAGTGACCAAACAGGGTTTCCTAGATAGCTGCCAGGACAGCTGATTGTATGTGAAGTTCATGAGGCAGGTGGAGTTGTTTTGGCACTGGAAGAGCTGTGCTGCTGCTTCGGGCAGTTGCCATTCACCACCACACTACCTTCCCTAGGTGTCATAGCCACTTTCAGACATATGTGCTGTCAGAGCCCTTGGTTTCCATGGCAGCGGGAAATGGCTTGGGCCCTGAAATTGTCTTTGGCTGTGGAGTTTTGAGCGCCTTGAGTGAGGAGCTCCATGTTAGTATTGTGTGGGTGCTCAAGCTGCTTGATTCCATCCCACTGGGCTCAATGGGCATGGGACCGGAAGTGACCAAACAGGGTTTCCTAGATAGCGGCCAGGACAGCTGATGGTATGTGAAGTGCATGAGGCAGGTGGAGTTGTTTTGGCACTGGAAGAGCTGTGCTGCTGCTTTGGGCAGTTGCCATTCACCACCACACTACCTTCCCTAGGTGTCATAGCCACTTTCAGACATATGTGCTGCCAGAGCCCTTGGTTTCCATGGCAGAGGGAAATGGCTTGGGCCCTGAAATTGTCTTTGGCTGTGGAGTTTTGAGCGCCGTCAGTGAGGAGCTCCATGTTAGTTTTGTGTGGGTGCTCAAGCTGCTTGATTCCATCCCACTGGGCTCAATGGGCATGGGACCGGAAGTGAGCAAACAGGGTTTCCTAGATAGCTGCCAGGACAGCTGATGGTATGTGAAGTTCATGAGGCAGGTGGAGTTGTTTTGGCACTGGAAGAGCTGTGCTGCTGCTTCGGGCAGTTGCCATTCACCACCACACTACCTTCCCTAGGTGTCATAGCCACTTTCAGACATATGTGCTGCCAGAGCCCTTGGTTTCCATGGCAGCGGGAAATGGCTTGGGCCCTGAAATTGCCTTTGGCTGTGATGTTTTGAGCGCCTTGAGTGAGGAGGTGCATGTTTGTTTTGTGTGGGTGCTCAAGCTGCTTGATTCCATCCCACTGGGCTCAATTGGCATGGGATCGGAAGTGACCAAACAGGGTTTCCTAGATAGCTGCCAGGACAGCTGATGGTTTGTGAAGTGCATGAGGCAGGTGGAGTTGTTTTGGCACTGGAAGAGCTGTGCTGCTGCTTCGGGCAGTTGCCATTCACCACCACACTACCTTCCCTAGGTGTCATAGCCACTTTCAGACATATGTGCTGCCAGAGCACTTGGTTTCCATGGCAGCGGGAAATGGCTTGGGCCCTGAACTTGTCTTTGGCTGTGGAGCTTTGAGCGCCTTGAGTGAGGAGCTGCATGTTTGTTTTGTGTGGGTGCTCAAGCTGCTTGATTCCATCCCACTGGGCTCAATGGGCATGGGACCGGAAGTGAGCAAACAGGGTTTCCTAGATAGCGGCCAGGACAGCTGATGGTATGTGAAGTGCATGAGGCAGGTGGAGTTGTTTTGGCACTGGAAGAGCTGTGCTGCTGCTTCGGGCAGTTGCCATTCACCACCACACTACCTTCCCTAGGTGTCATAGCCACTTTCAGACATATGTGCTGCCAGAGCACTTGGTTTCCATGGCAGTGGGAAATGGCTTTGGCTGTGAACTTGTCTTTGGCTGTGGAGTTTTGAGCGCCTTGATTGAGGAGGTGCATGTTAGTTTTGTGTGGGTGCTCAAGCTGCTTGATTCCATCCCACTGGGCTCAATGGGCATAGGACCGGAAGTGAGCAAACAGGGTTTCCTAGATAGCTGCCAGGACAGCTGATGGTATGTGAAGTGCATGAGGCAGGTGGAGTTGTTTTGGCACTGGAAGAGCTGTGCTGCTGCTTCGGGCAGTTGCCATTGACCACCACACTACCTTCCCTAGGTGTCATAGCCACTTTCAGACTTTTGTGCTGCCAGAGCCCTTGGTTTCCATGGCAGCGGGAAATGGCTTTGGCCGTGAACTTGTCTTTGGCTGTGGAGCTTTGAGCGCCTTGAGTGAGGAGCTCCATGTTAGTTTTGTGTGGGTGCTCAAGCTGCTTGATTCCATCCCACTGGGCTCAATGGGCATGGGACCGGAAGTGAGCAAACAGGGTTTCCTAGATAGCTGCCAGGACAGCTGATGGTATGTGAAGTTCATGAGGCAGGTGGAGTTGTTTTGGCACTGGAAGAGCTGTGCTGCTGCTTCGGGCAGTTGCCATTCACCACCACACTACCTTCCCTAGGTGTCATAGCCACTTTCAGACATATGTGCTGCCAGAGCACTTGGTTTCCATGGCAGCGGGGAATGGCTTTGGCCGTGAACTTGTCTTTGGCTGTGGAGGTTTCAGCGCAGTTAGTGAGGAGCTCCATGTTAGTTTTGTGTGGGTGCTCAAGCTGCTTAATTCCATCCCACTGGGCTCAATGGGCATTTGACCGGATGTGAGCAAACAGGGTTTCCTAGATAGCTGCCAGGACAGCTGATGGTATGTGAAGTTCATGAGGCAGGTGGAGTTGTTTTGGCACTGGAAGAGCTGTGCTGCTGCTTCGGGCAGTTGCCATTCACCACCACACTACCTTCCCTAGGTGTCATAGCCACTTTCAGACATATGTGCTGCCAGAGCCCTTGGTTTCCATGGCAGCGGGAAATGGCTTGGGCCCTGACCTTGCCTTTGGCTGTGGAGTTTTGAGCGCCTTGAGTGAGGAGCTGCATGTTCGTTTTGTGTGGGTGCTCTAGCTGCTTGATTCCATCCCACTGGGCTCAATGGGCATGGGACCGGAAGTGAGCAAACAGGGTTTCCTAGATAGCTGCCAGGACAACTGATGGTATGTGAAGTTCATGAGGCAGGTGGAGTTGTTTTGGCACTGGAAGAGCTGTGCTGCTGCTTCGGGCAGCTGCCATTCACGACCACACTACCTTCCCTAGGTGTCATAGCCACTTTCAGACATATGTGCTGCCAGAGCCCTTCGTTTCCATCGCAGCGGGAAATGGCATTGTCCTTGAACTTGCCATTGGCTGTGGAGTTTTGAGCGCCGTCAGTGAGGAGCTGCATGTTAGTTTTGTGTGGGTGCTCAAGCTGCTTGATTCCATCCCACTGGGCTCAATGGGCATGGGACCGGAAGTGCCCAAACAGGGTTTCCTAGATAGCTGCCAGGACAGCTGATGGTATGTGAAGTGCATGAGGCAGGTGGAGTTGTTTTGGCACTGGAAGAGCTGTGCTGCTGCTTCGGGCAGTTGCCATTCACCACCACACTACCTTCCCTAGGTGTCATAGCCACTTTCAGACATATGTGCTGCCAGAGCCCTTGGTTTCCATGGCAGCGGGAAATGGCTTGGGCCCTGAACTTGTCTTTGGCTGTGGAGCTTTGAGCGCCTTGAGTGAGGAGCTGCATGTTTGTTTTGTGTGGGCGCTCAAGCTGCTTGATTCCATCCCACTGGGCTCAATGGGCATGGGACCGGAAGTGAGCAAACAGGGTTTCCTAGATAGCTGCCAGGACAGCTGATGGTATGTGAAGTGCATGAGGCAGGTGGAGTTGTTTTGGCACTGGAAGAGCTGTGCTGCTGCTTCGGGCAGTTGCCATTCACCACCACACTACCTTCCCTAGGTGTCATAGCCACTTTCAGACATATGTGCTGCCAGAGCCCTTGGTTTCCATGGCAGCGGGAAATGGCTTTGGCCCTGAACTTGCCTTTGGCTGTGGAGTTTTGAGCGCCTTGAGTGAGAAGGTGCATGTTAGTTTTGTGTGGGTGCTCAAGCTGCGTGATTCCATCCCACTGGGCTCAATGGGCATTGCACCGGAAGTGACGAAACAGGGTTTCCTAGATAGCTGCCAGGACAGCTGATGGTTTGTGAAGTGCATGAGGCAGGTGGAGTTGTTTTGGCACTGGAAGAGCTGTGCTGCTGCTTCGGGCAGTTGCCATTCACCACCACACTACCTTCCCTAGGTGTCATAGCCACTTGCAGACATATGTGCTGCCAGAGCCCTTGGTTTCCATGGCAGCGGGAAATGGCATTGTCCTTGAACTTGCCATTGGCTGTGGAGTTTTGAGCGCCATCAGTGAGGAGCTGCATGTTAGTTTTGTGTGGGTGCTCAAGCTGCTTGATTCCATCCCACTGGGCTCAATGGGCATGGGACCGGAAGTGAGCAAACAGGGTTTCCTAGATAGCTGCCAGGACAGCTGATGGTATGTGAAGTTCATGAGGCAGGTGGAGTTGTTTTGGCATTGGAAGAGCTGTGCTGCTGCTTCGGGCAGTTGCCATTCACCACCACACTACCTTCCCTAGGTGTCATAGCCACTTTCAGACATATGTGCTGCCAGAGCCCTTGGTTTCCATGGCAGCGGGAAATGGCTTTGGCCCTGAACTTGCCTTTGGCTGTGGAGGTTTGAGAGCCTTGAGTGAGGAGGTGCATGTTAGTTTTGTGTGGGTGCTCAAGCTGCTTGATTCCATCCCACTGGGCTCAATGGGCATTGCACCGGAAGTGACCAAACAGGGTTTCCTAGATAGCTGCCAGGACAGCTGATGGTATGTGAAGTGCATGAGGCAGGTGGAGTTGTTTTGGCACTGGAAGAGCTGTGCTGCTGCTTCGGGCAGTTGCCATTCACCACCACACTACCTTCCCTAGGTGTCATAGCCACTTTCAGACATATGTGCTGCCAGAGCCCTTGGTTTCCATGGCAGCGGGAAATGGCATTGTCCTTGAACTTGCCATTGGCTGTGGAGTTTTGAGCGCCTTGATTGAGGAGGTGCATGTTAGTTTTGTGTGGGTGCTCAAGCTGGTTGATTCCATCCCACTGGGCTCAATGGGCATGGGACCAGAAGTGAGCAAACAGGGTTTCCTAAATAGCTGCCAGGACAGCTGATGGTATGTGAAGTGCATGAGGCAGGTGGAGTTGTTTTGGCACTGGAAGAGCTGTGCTGCTGCTTCGGGCAGTTGCCATTCACCACCACACTACCTTCCCTAGGTGTCATAGCCACTTTCAGACATATGTGCTGCCAGAGCCCTTCGTTTCCATGGCAGCGGGAAATGGCTTGGGCCCTGAATTTGTCTTTGGCTGTGTAGTTTTGAGCGCCTTGATTGAGGAGCTGCATGTTAGTTTTGTGTGGGTGCTCAAGCTGCTTGATTCCATCCCACTGGGCTCAAAGGGCATGGGACCGGAAGTGACCAAACAGGGTTTCCTAGATAGCTGCCAGGACAGCTGATGGTATGTGAAGTGCATGAGGCAGGTGGAGTTGTTTTGGCACTGGAAGAGCTGTGCTGCTGCTTCGGGCAGTTGCCATTCACCACCACACTACCTTCCCTAGGTGTCATAGCCACTTTCAGACATATGTGCTGCCAGAGCCCTTGGTTTCCATGGCAGCGGGAAATGGCTTGGGCCCTGAAATTGCCTTTGGCTGTGGAGTTTTGAGCGCCGTCAGTGAGGAGCTGCATGTTAGTTTTGTGTGGGTGCTCAAGCTGCTTGATTCCATCCCACTGGGCTCAATGGGCATTGGACCGGAAGTGAGCAAACAGGGTTTCCTAGATAGCTGCCAGGATAGCTGATGGTATGTGAAGTTCATGAGGCAGGTGGAGTTGTTTTGGCACTGGAAGAAATGTGCTGCTGCTTCGGGCAGTTGCCATTCACCACCACACTACCTTCCCTAGGTGTCATAGCCACTTTCAGACATATGTGCTGCCAGAGCCCTTGGTTTCCATGGCAGCGGGAAATGGCTTTGGCCCTGAACTTGCCATTGGCTGTGGATCTTTGACCGCCTTGAGTGAGGAGCTGCATGTTTGTTTTGTGTGGGTGCTCAAGCTGCTTGATTCCATCCCACTGGGCTCAATGGGCATGGGACCGGATGTGAGCAAACAGGGTTTCCTAGATAGCTGCCACTACAGCTGATGGTATGTGAAGTGCATGAGGCAGGTGGAGTTGTTTTGGCACTGGAAGAGCTGTGCTGCTGCTTCGGGCAGTTGCCATTCACCACCACACTACCTTCCCTAGGTGTCATAGCCACTTTCAGACATATGTGCTGCCAGAGCCCTTGGTTTCCATGGCAGCGGGAAATGGCTTGGGCCCTGAACTTGTCTTTGGCTGTGGAGCTTTGAGCGCCTTGAGTGAGGAGCTGCATGTTTGTTTTGTGTGGGCGCTCAAGCTGCTTGATTCCATCCCACTGGGCTCAATGGGCATGGGACCGGAAGTGAGCAAACAGGGTTTCCTAGATAGATGCCAGGACAGCTGATGGTATGTGAAGTGCATGAGGCAGGTGGAGTTGTTTTGGCACTGGAAGAGCTGTGCTGCTGCTTCGGGCAGTTGCCATTGACCACCACACTACCTTCCCTAGGTGTCATAGCCACTTTCAGACATATGTGCTGCCAGAGCCCTTGGTTTCCATGGCAGCGGGAAATGGCTTTGGCCCTGAACTTGCCTTTGGCTGTGGAGTTTTGAGCGCCTTGAGTGAGGAGGTGCATGTTAGTTTTGTGTGGGTGCTCAAGCTGCGTGATTCCATCCCACTGGGCTCAATGGGCATTGCACCGGAAGTGACGAAACAGGGTTTCCTAGATAGCTGCCAGGACAGCTGATGGTTTGTGAAGTGCATGAGGCAGGTGGAGTTGTTTTGGCACTGGAAGAGCTGTGCTGCTGCTTCGGGCAGTTGCCATTCACCACCACACTACCTTCCCTAGGTGTCATAGCCACTTGCAGACATATGTGCTGCCAGAGCCCTTGGTTTCCATGGCAGCGGGAAATGGCATTGTCCTTGAACTTGCCATTGGCTGTGGAGTTTTGAGCGCCATCAGTGAGGAGCTGCATGTTAGTTTTGTGTGGGTGCTCAAGCTGCTTGATTCCATCCCACTGGGCTCAATGGGCATGGGACCGGAAGTGAGCAAACAGGGTTTCCTAGATAGCTGCCAGGACAGCTGATGGTATGTGAAGTTCATGAGGCAGGTGGAGTTGTTTTGGCACTGGAAGAGCTGTGCTGCTGCTTCGGGCAGTTGCCATTCACCACCACACTACCTTCCCTAGGTGTCATAGCCACTTTCAGACATATGTGCTGCCAGAGCCCTTGGTTTCCATGGCAGCGGGAAATGGCTTTGGCCCTGAACTTGCCTTTGGCTGTGGAGGTTTGAGCGCCTTGAGTGAGGAGGTGCATGTTAGTTTTGTGTGGGTGCTCAAGCTGCTTGATTCCATCCCACTGGGCTCAATGGGCATTGCACCGGAAGTGACCAAACAGGGTTTCCTAGATAGCTGCCAGGACAGCTGATGGTTTGTGAAGTGCATGAGGCAGGTGGAGTTGTTTTGGCACTGGAAGAGCTGTGCTGCTGCTTCGGGCAGTTGCCATTCACCACCACACTACCTTCCCTAGGTGTCATAGCCACTTTCAGACATATGTGCTGCCAGAGCCCTTGGTTTCCATGGCAGCGGGAAATGGCTTGGGCGCTGAACTTCTCTTTCTCTGTGGAGTTTTGAGTGCCTTGAGTGAGGAGCTCCATGTTAGTTTTGTGTGGGTGCTCAAGCTGCTTGATTCCATCCCACTGGGCTCAATGGGCATGGGACCTTCAGTGACCAAACAGGGTTTCCTAGATAGCTGCCAGGACAGCTGATGGTATGTGAAGTGCATGAGGCAGGTGGAGTTGTTTTGGCACTGGAAGAGCTGTGCTGCTGCTTCGGGCAGCTGCCATTCACCACCACACTACCTTCCCTAGGTGTCATAGCCACTTTCAGACATATGTGCTGCCAGAGCCCTTGGTTTCCATGGCAGCGGGAAATGGCTTGGGCCCTGAAATTGTCTTTGGCTGTGGAGTTTTGAGCGCCTTGAGTGAGGAGCTCCATGTTAGTTTTGTGTGGGTGCTCAAGCTGCTTGATTCCATCCCACTGGGCTCAATGGGCATGGGACCAGAAGTGAGCAAACAGGGTTTCCTAAATAGCTGCCAGGACAGCTGATGGTATGTGAAGTGCATGAGGCAGGTGGAGTTGTTTTGGCACTGGAAGAGCTGTGCTGCTGCTTCGGGCAGTTGCCATTCACCACCACACTACCTTCCCTAGGTGTCATAGCCACTTACAAACATATGTGCTGCCAGAGCCCTTCGTTTCCATGGCAGCGGGAAATGGCTTGGGCCCTGAACTTGTCTTTGGCTGTGTAGTTTTGAGCGCCTTGATTGAGGAGCTGCATGTTAGTTTTGTGTGGGTGCTCAAGCTGCTTGATTCCATCCCACTGGGCTCAATGGGCATGGGACCGGAAGTGACCAAACAGGGTTTCCTAGATAGCTTCCAGGACAGCTGATGGTATGTGAAGTGCATGAGGCAGGTGGAGTTGTTTTGGCACTGGAAGAGCTGTGCTGCTGCTTCGGGCAGTTGCCATTCACCACCACACTACCTTCCCTAGGTGTCATAGCCACTTTCAGACATATGTGCTGCCAGAGCCCTTGGTTTCCATGGCAGCGGGAAATGGCTTGGGCCCTGAAATTGCCTTTGGCTGTGGAGTTTTGAGCGCCGTCAGTGAGGAGCTGCATGTTAGTTTTGTGTGGGTGCTCAAGCTGCTTGATTCCATCCCACTGGGCTCAATGGGCATTGGACCGGAAGTGAGCAAACAGGGTTTCCTAGATAGCTGCCAGGATAGCTGATGGTATGTGAAGTTCATGAGGCAGGTGGAGTTGTTTTGGCACTGGAAGAGCTGTGCTGCTGCTTCGGGCAGTTGCCATTCACCACCACACTACCTTCCCTAGGTGTCATAGCCACTTTCAGACATATGTGCTGCCAGAGCCCTTGGTTTCCATGGCAGCGGGAAATGGCATTGGGCCCTGAACTTGTCTTTGGCTGTGGAGCTTTGAGCGCCTTGATTGAGGAGGTGCATGTTAGTTTTGTGTGGGTGCTCAAGCTGCTTGATTCCATCCCACTGGGCTCAATGGGCATGGGACCGGATGTGAGCAAACAGGGTTTCCTAGATAGCTGCCACTACAGCTGATGGTATGTGAAGTGCATGAGGCAGGTGGAGTTGTTTTGGCACTGGAAGAGCTGTGCTGCTGCTTCGGGCAGTTGCCATTCACCACCACACTACCTTCCCTAGGTGTCATAGCCACTTGCAGACATATGTGCTGCCAGATCCCTTGGTTTCCATGGCAGCGGGAAATGGCTTGGGCCCTGAACTTGCCTTTTGCTGTGGAGTTTTGAGCGCCTTGAGTGAGGAGCTCCATGTTAGTATTGTGTGGGTGCTCAAGCTGCTTGATTCCATCCCACTGGGCTCAATGGGCATTGCACCGGAAGTGACCAAACAGGGTTTCCTAGATAGCGGCCAGGACAGCTGATGGTATGTGAAGTTCATGAGGCAGGTGGAGTTGTTTTGGCACTGGAAGAGCTGTGCTGCTGCTTCGGGCAGTTGCCATTCACCACCACACTACCTTCCCTAGGTGTCATAGCCACTTTCAGACATATGTGCTGCCAGAGCCCTTGGTTTCCATGGCAGCGGGAAATGGCTTGGGCCCTGAACTTGTCTTTGGCTGTGGAGTTTTGAGCGCCTTGAGTGAGGAGCTGCATGTTAGTTTTGTGTGGGTGCTCAAGCTGCTTGATTCCATCCCACTGGGCTCAATGGGCATGGGATCGGAAGTGACCAAACAGGGTTTCCTAGATAGCTGCCAGGACAGCTGATGGTATGTGAAGTGCATGAGGCAGGTGGAGTTGTTTTGGCACTGGAAGAGCTGTGCTGCTGCTTCGGGCAGTTGCCATTCACCACCACACTACCTTCCCTAGGTGTCATAGCCACTTTCAGACATATGTGCTGCCAGAGCCCTTGGTTTCCATGGCAGCAGGAAATGGCTTTGGCTGTGAACTTGTCTTTGGCTGTGGAGTTTTGAGCGCCTTGAGTGAGGAGGTGCATGTTAGTTTTGTGTGGGTGCTCAAGCTGCTTGATTCCATCCCACTGGGCTCAATGGGCATGGGACCGGAAGTGACCAAACAGGGTTTCCTAGATAGCTGCCAGGACAGCTGATGGTTTGTGAAGTGCATGAGGCAGGGGGAGTTGTTTTGGCACTGGAAGAGCTGTGCTGCTGCTTCGGGCAGTTGCCATTCACCACCACACTACCTTCCCTAGGTGTCATAGCCACTTTCAGACATATGTGCTGCCAGAGCACTTGGTTTCCATGGCAGCGGGAAATGGCTTTGGCTGTGAACTTGTCTTTGGCTGTGGAGTTTTGAGCGCCTTGATTGAGGAGGTGCATGTTAGTTTTGTGTGGGTGCTCAAGCTGCTTGATTCCATCCCACTGGGCTCAATGGGCATAGGACCGGAAGTGAGCAAACAGGGTTTCCTAGATAGCTGCCAGGACAGCTGATGGTATGTGAAGTGCATGAGGCAGGTGGAGTTGTTTTGGCACTGGAAGAGCTGTGCTGCTGCTTCGGGCAGTTGCCATTCACCACCACACTACCTTCCCTAGGTGTCATAGCCACTTTCAGACTTTTGTGCTGCCAGAGCCCTTGGTTTCCATGGCAGCGGGAAATGGCTTTGGCCGTGAACTTGTCTTTGGCTGTGGAGCTTTGAGCGCCTTGAGTGAGGAGCTCCATGTTAGTTTTGTGTGGGTGCTCAAGCTGCTTGATTCCATCCCACTGGGCTCAATGGGCATTGGACCGGAAGTGACCAAACAGGGTTTCCTAGATAGCTGCCAGGACAGCTGATGGTATGTGAAGTTCATGAGGCAGGTGGAGTTGTTTTGGCACTGGAAGAGCTGTGCTGCTGCTTCGGGCAGTTGCCATTCACCACCACACTACCTTCCCTAGGTGTCATAGCCACTTTCAGACATATGTGCTGCCAGAGCACTTGGTTTCCATGGCAGCGGGGAATGGCTTTGGCCGTGAACTTGTCTTTGGCTGTGGAGGTTTCAGCGCAGTTAGTGAGGAGCTCCATGTTAGTTTTGTGTGGGTGCTCAAGCTGCTTAATTCCATCCCACTGGGCTCAATGGGCATTTGACCATATGTGAGCAAACAGGGTTTCCTAGATAGCTGCCAGGACAACTGATGGTATGTGAAGTTCATGAGGCAGGTGGAGTTGTTTTGGCACTGGAAGAGCTGTGCTGCTGCTTCGGGCAGTTGCCATTCACCACCACACTACCTTCCCTAGGTGTCATAGCCACTTTCAGACATATGTGCTGCCAGAGCCCTTGGTTTCCATGGCAGCGGGAAATGGCTTGGGCCCTGAACTTGCCTTTGGCTGTGGAGTTTTGAGCGCCTTGAGTGAGGAGCTGCATGTTCGTTTTGTGTGGGTGCTCTAGCTGCTTGATTCCATCCCACTGGGCTCAATGGGCATGGGACCGGAAGTGAGCAAACAGGGTTTCCTAGATAGCTGCCAGGACAACTGATGGTATGTGAAGTTCATGAGGCAGGTGGAGTTGTTTTGGCACTGGAAGAGCTGTGCTGCTGCTTCGGGCAGTTGCCATTCACGACCACACTACCTTCCCTAGGTGTCATAGCCACTTTCAGACATATGTGCTGCCAGAGCCCTTCGTTTCCATCGCAGCGGGAAATGGCATTGTCCTTGAACTTGCCATTGGCTGTGGAGTTTTGAGCGCCGTCAGTGAGGAGCTGCATGTTAGTTTTGTGTGGGTGCTCAAGCTGCTTGATTCCATCCCACTGGGCTCAATGGGCATGGGACCGGAAGTGCCCAAACAGGGTTTCCTAGATAGCTGCCAGGACAGCTGATGGTATGTGAAGTGCATGAGGCAGGTGGAGTTGTTTTGGCACTGGAAGAGCTGTGCTGCTGCTTCGGGCAGTTGCCATTCACCACCACACTACCTTCCCTAGGTGTCATAGCCACTTTCAGACATATGTGCTGCCAGAGCCCTTGGTTTCCATGGCAGCGGGAAATGGCTTGGGCCCTGAACTTGTCTTTGGCTGTGGAGCTTTGAGCGCCTTGAGTGAGGAGCTGCATGTTTGTTTTGTGTGGGCGCTCAAGCTGCTTGATTCCATCCCACTGGGCTCAATGGGCATGGGACCGGAAGTGAGCAAACAGGGTTTCCTAGATAGATGCCAGGACAGCTGATGGTATGTGAAGTGCATGAGGCAGGTGGAGTTGTTTTGGCACTGGAAGAGCTGTGCTGCTGCTTCGGGCAGTTGCCATTCACCACCACACTACCTTCCCTAGGTGTCATAGCCACTTTCAGACATATGTGCTGCCAGAGCCCTTGGTTTCCATGGCAGCGGGAAATGGCTTTGGCCCTGAACTTGCCTTTGGCTGTGGAGTTTTGAGCGCCTTGAGTGAGGAGGTGCATGTTAGTTTTGTGTGGGTGCTCAAGCTGCGTGATTCCATCCCACTGGGCTCAATGGGCATTGCACCGGAAGTGACGAAACAGGGTTTCCTAGATAGCTGCCAGGACAGCTGATGGTTTGTGAAGTGCATGAGGCAGGTGGAGTTGTTTTGGCACTGGAAGAGCTGTGCTGCTGCTTCGGGCAGTTGCCATTCACCACCACACTACCTTCCCTAGGTGTCATAGCCACTTGCAGACATATGTGCTGCCAGAGCCCTTGGTTTCCATGGCAGCGGGAAATGGCATTGTCCTTGAACTTGCCATTGGCTGTGGAGTTTTGAGCGCCATCAGTGAGGAGCTGCATGTTAGTTTTGTGTGGGTGCTCAAGCTGCTTGATTCCATCCCACTGGGCTCAATGGGCATGGGACCGGAAGTGAGCAAACAGGGTTTCCTAGATAGCTGCCAGGACAGCTGATGGTATGTGAAGTGCATGAGGCAGGTGGAGTTGTTTTGGCACTGGAAGAGCTGTGCTGCTGCTTCGGGCAGTTGCCATTCACCACCACACTACCTTCCCTAGGTGTCATAGCCACTTGCAGACATATGTGCTGCCAGAGCCCTTGGTTTCCATGGCAGCGGGAAATGGCATTGTCCTTGAACTTGCCATTGGCTGTGGAGTTTTAGCGCCATCAGTGAGGAGCTGCATGTTAGTTTTGTGTGGGTGCTCAAGCTGCTTGATTCCATCCCACTGGGCTCAATGGGCATGGGACCGGAAGTGAGCAAACAGGGTTTCCTAGATAGCTGCCAGGACAGCTGATGGTATGTGAAGTTCATGAGGCAGGTGGAGTTGTTTTGGCACTGGAAGAGCTGTGCTGCTGCTTCGGGCAGTTGCCATTGACCACCACACTACCTTCCCTAGGTGTCATAGCCACTTTCAGACATATGTGCTGCCAGAGCCCTTGGTTTCCATGGCAGCGGGAAATGGCTTGGGCGCTGAACTTCTCTTTCTCTGTGGAGTTTTGAGTGCCTTGAGTGAGGAGCTCCATGTTAGTTTTGTGTGGGTGCTCAAGCTGCTTGATTCCATCCCACTGGGCTCAATGGGCATGGGACCTTCAGTGACCAAACAGGGTTTCCTAGATAGCTGCCAGGACAGCTGATGGTATGTGAAGTGCATGAGGCAGGTGGAGTTGTTTTGGCACTGGAAGAGCTGTGCTGCTGCTTCGGGCAGTTGCCATTCACCACCACACTACCTTCCCTAGGTGTCATAGCCACTTTCAGACATATGTGCTGCCAGAGCCCTTGGTTTCCATGGCAGCGGGAAATGGCTTGGGCCCTGAAATTGTCTTTGGCTGTGGAGTTTTGAGCGCCTTGAGTGAGGAGCTCCATGTTAGTTTTGTGTGGGTGCTCAAGCTGGTTGATTCCATCCCACTGGGCTCAATGGGCATGGGACCAGAAGTGAGCAAACAGGGTTTCCTAAATAGCTGCCAGGACAGCTGATGGTATGTGAAGTGCATGAGGCAGGTGGAGTTGTTTTGGCACTGGAAGAGCTGTGCTGCTGCTTCGGGCAGTTGCCATTCACCACCACACTACCTTCCCTAGGTGTCATAGCCACTTTCAGACATATGTGCTGCCAGAGCCCTTCGTTTCCATGGCAGCGGGAAATGGCTTGGGCCCTGAATTTGTCTTTGGCTGTGTAGTTTTGAGCGCCTTGATTGAGGAGCTGCATGTTAGTTTTGTGTGGGTGCTCAAGCTGCTTGATTCCATCCCACTGGGCTCAATGGGCATGGGACCGGAAGTGACCAAACAGGGTTTCCTAGATAGCTTCCAGGACAGCTGATGGTATGTGAAGTGCATGAGGCAGGTGGAGTTGTTTTGGCACTGGAAGAGCTGTGCTGCTGCTTCGGGCAGTTGCCATTCACCACCACACTACCTTCCCTAGGTGTCATAGCCACTTTCAGACATATGTGCTGCCAGAGCCCTTGGTTTCCATGGCAGCGGGAAATGGCTTGGGCCCTGAAATTGCCTTTGGCTGTGGAGTTTTGAGCGCCGTCAGTGAGGAGCTGCATGTTAGTTTTGTGTGGGTGCTCAAGCTGCTTGATTCCATCCCACTGGGCTCAATGGGCATTGGACCGGAAGTGAGCAAACAGGGTTTCCTAGATAGCTGCCAGGATAGCTGATGGTATGTGAAGTTCATGAGGCAGGTGGAGTTGTTTTGGCACTGGAAGAGCTGTGCTGCTGCTTCGGGCAGTTGCCATTCACCACCACACTACCTTCCCTAGGTGTCATAGCCACTTTCAGACATATGTGCTGCCAGAGCCCTTGGTTTCCATGGCAGCGGGAAATGGCATTGGGCCCTGAACTTGTCTTTGGCTGTGGAGCTTTGAGCGCCTTGATTGAGGAGGTGCATGTTAGTTTTGTGTGGGTGCTCAAGCTGCTTGATTCCATCCCACTGGGCTCAATGGGCATGGGACCGGATGTGAGCAAACAGGGTTTCCTAGATAGCTGCCACTACAGCTGATGGTATGTGAAGTGCATGAGGCAGGTGGAGTTGTTTTGGCACTGGAAGAGCTGTGCTGCTGCTTCGGGCAGTTGCCATTCACCACCACACTACCTTCCCTAGGTGTCATAGCCACTTTCAGACATATGTGCTGCCAGAGCCCTTGGTTTCCATGGCAGCGGGAAATGGCTTGGGCCCTGAACTTGTCTTTGGCTGTGGAGCTTTGAGCGCCTTGAGTGAGGAGCTGCATGTTTGTTTTGTGTGGGCGCTCAAGCTGCTTGATTCCATCCCACTGGGCTCAATGGGCATGGGACCGGAAGTGAGCAAACAGGGTTTCCTAGATAGATGCCAGGACAGCTGATGGTATGTGAAGTGCATGAGGCAGGTGGAGTTGTTTTGGCACTGGAAGAGCTGTGCTGCTGCTTCGGGCAGTTGCCATTCACCACCACACTACCTTCCCTAGGTGTCATAGCCACTTTCAGACATATGTGCTGCCAGAGCCCTTGGTTTCCATGGCAGCGGGAAATGGCTTTGGCCCTGAACTTGCCTTTGGCTGTGGAGTTTTGAGCGCCTTGAGTGAGGAGGTGCATGTTAGTTTTGTGTGGGTGCTCAAGCTGCGTGATTCCATCCCACTGGGCTCAATGGGCATTGCACCGGAAGTGACGAAACAGGGTTTCCTAGATAGCTGCCAGGACAGCTGATGGTTTGTGAAGTGCATGAGGCAGGTGGAGTTGTTTTGGCACTGGAAGAGCTGTGCTGCTGCTTCGGGCAGTTGCCATTCACCACCACACTACCTTCCCTAGGTGTCATAGCCACTTGCAGACATATGTGCTGCCAGAGCCCTTGGTTTCCATGGCAGCGGGAAATGGCATTGTCCTTGAACTTGCCATTGGCTGTGGAGTTTTGAGCGCCATCAGTGAGGAGCTGCATGTTAGTTTTGTGTGGGTGCTCAAGCTGCTTGATTCCATCCCACTGGGCTCAATGGGCATGGGACCGGAAGTGAGCAAACAGGGTTTCCTAGATAGCTGCCAGGACAGCTGATGGTATGTGAAGTTCATGAGGCAGGTGGAGTTGTTTTGGCACTGGAAGAGCTGTGCTGCTGCTTCGGGCAGTTGCCATTCACCACCACACTACCTTCCCTAGGTGTCATAGCCACTTTCAGACATATGTGCTGCCAGAGCCCTTGGTTTCCATGGCAGCGGGAAATGGCTTTGGCCCTGAACTTGCCTTTGGCTGTGGAGGTTTGAGCGCCTTGAGTGAGGAGGTGCATGTTAGTTTTGTGTGGGTGCTCAAGCTGCTTGATTCCATCCCACTGGGCTCAATGGGCATTGCACCGGAAGTGACCAAACAGGGTTTCCTAGATAGCTGCCAGGACAGCTGATGGTTTGTGAAGTGCATGAGGCAGGTGGAGTTGTTTTGGCACTGGAAGAGCTGTGCTGCTGCTTCGGGCAGTTGCCATTGACCACCACACTACCTTCCCTAGGTGTCATAGCCACTTTCAGACATATGTGCTGCCAGAGCCCTTGGTTTCCATGGCAGCGGGAAATGGCATTGTCCTTGAACTTGCCATTGGCTGTGGAGTTTTGAGCGCCATCAGTGAGGAGCTGCATGTTAGTTTTGTGTGGGTGCTCAAGCTGCTTGATTCCATCCCACTGGGCTCAATGGGCATGGGACCGGAAGTGAGCAAACAGGGTTTCCTAGATAGCTGCCAGGACAGCTGATGGTATGTGAAGTTCATGAGGCAGGTGGAGTTGTTTTGGCACTGGAAGAGCTGTGCTGCTGCTTCGGGCAGTTGCCATTGACCACCACACTACCTTCCCTAGGTGTCATAGCCACTTTCAGACATATGTGCTGCCAGAGCCCTTGGTTTCCATGGCAGCGGGAAATGGCTTGGGCGCTGAACTTCTCTTTCTCTGTGGAGTTTTGAGTGCCTTGAGTGAGGAGCTCCATGTTAGTTTTGTGTGGGTGCTCAAGCTGCTTGATTCCATCCCACTGGGCTCAATGGGCATGGGACCTTCAGTGACCAAACAGGGTTTCCTAGATAGCTGCCAGGACAGCTGATGGTATGTGAAGTGCATGAGGCAGGTGGAGTTGTTTTGGCACTGGAAGAGCTGTGCTGCTGCTTCGGGCAGTTGCCATTCACCACCACACTACCTTCCCTAGGTGTCATAGCCACTTTCAGACATATGTGCTGCCAGAGCCCTTGGTTTCCATGGCAGCGGGAAATGGCTTGGGCCCTGAAATTGTCTTTGGCTGTGGAGTTTTGAGCGCCTTGAGTGAGGAGCTCCATGTTAGTTTTGTGTGGGTGCTCAAGCTGCTTGATTCCATCCCACTGGGCTCAATGGGCATGGGACCAGAAGTGAGCAAACAGGGTTTCCTAAATAGCTGCCAGGACAGCTGATGGTATGTGAAGTGCATGAGGCAGGTGGAGTTGTTTTGGCACTGGAAGAGCTGTGCTGCTGCTTCGGGCAGTTGCCATTCACCACCACACTACCTTCCCTAGGTGTCATAGCCACTTACAAACATATGTGCTGCCAGAGCCCTTCGTTTCCATGGCAGCGGGAAATGGCTTGGGCCCTGAACTTGTCTTTGGCTGTGTAGTTTTGAGCGCCGTCAGTGAGGAGCTGCATGTTAGTTTTGTGTGGGTGCTCAAGCTGCTTGATTCCATCCCACTGGGCTCAATGGGCATGGGACCGGAAGTGAGCAAACAGGGTTTCCTAGATAGCTTCCAGGACAGCTGATGGTATGTGAAGTGCATGAGGCAGGTGGAGTTGTTTTGGCACTGGAAGAGCTGTGCTGCTGCTTCGGGCAGTTGCCATTCACCACCACACTACCTTCCCTAGGTGTCATAGCCACTTTCAGACATATGTGCTGCCAGAGCCCTTGGTTTCCATGGCAGCGGGAAATGGCTTGGGCCCTGAAATTGCCTTTGGCTGTGGAGTTTTGAGCGCCGTCAGTGAGGAGCTGCATGTTAGTTTTGTGTGGGTGCTCAAGCTGCTTGATTCCATCCCACTGGGCTCAATGGGCATTGGACCGGAAGTGAGCAAACAGGGTTTCCTAGATAGCTGCCAGGATAGCTGATGGTATGTGAAGTTCATGAGGCAGGTGGAGTTGTTTTGGCACTGGAAGAGCTGTGCTGCTGCTTCGGGCAGTTGCCATTCACCACCACACTACCTTCCCTAGGTGTCATAGCCACTTTCAGACATATGTGCTGCCAGAGCCCTTGGTTTCCATGGCAGCGGGAAATGGCATTGGGCCCTGAACTTGTCTTTGGCTGTGGAGCTTTGAGCGCCTTGATTGAGGAGGTGCATGTTAGTTTTGTGTGGGTGCTCAAGCTGCTTGATTCCATCCCACTGGGCTCAATGGGCATGGGACCGGATGTGAGCAAACAGGGTTTCCTAGATAGCTGCCACTACAGCTGATGGTATGTGAAGTGCATGAGGCAGGTGGAGTTGTTTTGGCACTGGAAGAGCTGTGCTGCTGCTTCGGGCAGTTGCCATTCACCACCACACTACCTTCCCTAGGTGTCATAGCCACTTTCAGACATATGTGCTGCCAGATCCCTTGGTTTCCATGGCAGCGGGAAATGGCTTGGGCCCTGAACTTGCCTTTTGCTGTGGAGTTTTGAGCGCCTTGAGTGAGGAGCTCCATGTTAGTATTGTGTGGGTGCTCAAGCTGCTTGATTCCATCCCACTGGGCTCAATGGGCATTGCACCGGAAGTGACCAAACAGGGTTTCCTAGATAGCGGCCAGGACAGCTGATGGTATGTGAAGTTCATGAGGCAGGTGGAGTTGTTTTGGCACTGGAAGAGCTGTGCTGCTGCTTCGGGCAGTTGCCATTCACCACCACACTACCTTCCCTAGGTGTCATAGCCACTTTCAGACATATGTGCTGCCAGAGCCCTTGGTTTCCATGGCAGCGGGAAATGGCTTGGGCCCTGAACTTGTCTTTGGCTGTGGAGTTTTGAGCGCCTTGAGTGAGGAGCTGCATGTTAGTTTTGTGTGGGTGCTCAAGCTGCTTGATTCCATCCCACTGGGCTCAATGGGCATGGGATCGGAAGTGACCAAACAGGGTTTCCTAGATAGCTGCCAGGACAGCTGATGGTATGTGAAGTGCATGAGGCAGGTGGAGTTGTTTTGGCACTGGAAGAGCTGTGCTGCTGCTTCGGGCAGTTGCCATTCACCACCACACTACCTTCCCTAGGTGTCATAGCCACTTTCAGACATATGTGCTGCCAGAGCCCTTGGTTTCCATGGCAGCGGGAAATGGCTTTGGCTGTGAACTTGTCTTTGGCTGTGGAGTTTTGAGCGCCTTGAGTGAGGAGGTGCATGTTAGTTTTGTGTGGGTGCTCAAGCTGCTTGATTCCATCCCACTGGGCTCAATGGGCATGGGACCGGAAGTGACCAAACAGGGTTTCCTAGATAGCTGCCAGGACAGCTGATGGTTTGTGAAGTACATGAGGCAGGGGGAGTTGTTTTGGCACTGGAAGAGCTGTGCTGCTGCTTCGGGCAGTTGCCATTCACCACCACACTACCTTCCCTAGGTGTCATAGCCACTTTCAGACATATGTGCTGCCAGAGCCCTTGCTTTCCATGGCAGCGGGAAATGGCTTTGGCCCTGAACTTGTCTTTGGCTGTGGAGCTTTGAGCACCTTGAGTGAGGAGGTGCATGTTTGTTTTGTGTGGGTGCTCAAGCTGCTTGATTCCATCCCACTGGGCTCAATGGGCATGGGACCGGAAGTGAGCAAACAGGGTTTCCTAGATAGCTGCCAGGACAGCTGATGGCATGTGAAGTGCATGAGGCAGGTGGAGTTGTTTTGGCACTGGAAGAGCTGTGCTGCTGCTTCGGGCAGTTGCCATTCACCACCACATTACCTTCCCTAGGTGTCATAGCCACTTTCAGACATATGTGCTGCCAGAGCCCTTGGTTTCCATGGCAGCGGGAAATGGCTTGGGCGCTGAACTTGTCTTTGGCTGTGGAGTTTTGAGCGCCGTCAGTGAGGAGCTCCATGTTAGTTTTGTGTGGGTGCTCAAGCTGCTTGATTCCATCCCACTGGGCTCAATTGGCATGGGACCGGAAGTGACCAAACAGGGTTTCTAGATAGCTGCCAGGACAGCTGATGGTTTGTGAAGTGCATGACGCAGGTGGAGTTGTTTTGGCACTGGAAGAGCTGTGCTGCTGCTTCGGGCAGTTGCCATTCACCACAACACTACCTTCCCTAGGTGTCATAGCCACTTTCAGACATATGTGCTGCCAGAGCCCTTGGTTTCCATGGCAGCGGGAAATGGCTTGGGCTCTGAACTTGTCTTTGGCTGTGGAGTTTTGAGCGCCTTGAGTGAGGAGGTGCATGTTAGTTTTGTGTGGGTGCTCAAGCTGCTTGATTCCATCCCACTGGGCTCAATGGGCACTGGACCGGAAGTGAGCAAACAGGGTTTCCTAGATAGCTGCCAGGACAGCTGATGGTATGTGAAGTGCATGAGGCAGGTGGAGTTGTTTTGGCACTGGAAGAGCTGTGCTGCTGCTTCGGGCAGTTGCCATTGACCACCACACTACCTTCCCTAGGTGTCATAGCCACTTTCAGACATATGTGCTGCCAGAGCCCTTGGTTTCCATGGCAGCGGGAAATGGCTTGGGCCCTGAACTTGCCTTTGGCTGTGGTGTTTTGAGCGCAGTTAGTGAGGAGGTGCATGTTTGTTTTGTGTGGGTGCTCAAGCTGCTTGATTCCATCCCACTGGGCTCAATTGGCATGGGATCGGAAGTGACCAAACACGGTTTCCTAGATAGCTGCCAGGACAGCTGATGGTTTGTGAAGTGCATGAGGCAGGTGGAGTTGTTTTGGCACTGGAAGAGCTGTGCTGCTGCTTCGGGCAGTTGCCATTCACCACCACACTACCTTCCCTAGGTGTCATAGCCACTTTCAGACATATGTGCTGCCAGAGCACTTGGTTTCCATGGCAGCGGGAAATGGCTTTGGCCCTGAACTTGTCTTTGGCTGTGGAGCTTTGAGCACCTTGAGTGAGGAGGTGCATGTTAGTTTTGTGTGGGTGCTCAAGCTGCTTGATTCCATCCCACTGGGCTCAATGGGCATGGGACCGGAAGTGAGCAAACAGGGTTTCCTAGATAGCTGCCAGGACAGCTGATGGTATGTGAAGTGCATGAGGCAGGTGGAGTTGTTTTGGCACTGGAAGAGCTGTGCTGCTGCTTCGGGCAGTTGCCATTCACCACCACACTACCTTCCCTAGGTGTCATAGCCACTTTCAGACATATGTGCTGCCAGAGCACTTGGTTTCCATGGCAGCAGGAAATGGCTTGGGCTCTGAACTTGTCTTTGGCTGTGGAGCTTTGAGCGCCTTGAGTGAGCAGGTGCATGTTAGTTTTGTGTGGGTGCTCAAGCTGCTTGATTCCATCCCACTGGGCTCAATGGGCATGGGACCGGAAGTGACCAAACAGGGTTTCCTAGATAGCTGCCAGGACAGCTGTTGGTTTGTGAAGTGCATGAGGCAGGGGGAGTTGTTTTGGCACTGGAAGAGCTGTGCTGCTGCTTCGGGCAGTTGCCATTCACCACCACACTACCTTCCCTAGGTGTCATAGCCACTTTCAGACATATGTGCTGCCAGAGCCCTTGGTTTCCATGGCAGCGGGAAATGGCTTTGGCCCTGAACTTGTCTTTGGCTGTGGAGGTTTCAGCGCAGTTAGTGAGGAGCTTCATGTTAGTTTTGTGTGGGTGCTCAAGCTGCTTGATTCCATCCCACTGGGCTCAATGGGCATGGGACCGGAAGTGACCAAACAGGGTTTCCTAGATAGCTGCCAGGACAGCTGATGGTATGTGAAGTGCATGAGGCAGGTGGAGTTGTTTTGGCACTGGAAGAGCTGTGCTGCTGCTTCGGGCAGTTGCCATTCACCACCACACTACCTTCCCTAGGTGTCATAGCCACTTTCAGACATATGTGCTGCCAGAGCCCTTCGTTTCCATGGCAGCGGGAAATGGCTTTGGCCCTGAACTTGCCTTTGGCTGTGGAGTTTTGAGCGCCTTGAGTGAGGAGGTGCATGTTAGATTTGTGTGGGTGCTCAAGCTGCTTGATTCCATCCCACTGGGCTCAATGGGCATGGGACCGGAAGTGAGCAAACAGGGTTTCCTAGATAGCGGCCAGGACAGCTGATGGTATGTGAAGTTCATGAGGCAGGTGGAGTTGTTTTGGCACTGGAAGAGCTGTGCTGCTGCTTCGGGCAGTTGCCATTCACCACCACACTACCTTCCCTAGGTGTCATAGCCACTTTCAGACATATGTGCTGCCAGAGCCCTTGGTATCCATGGCAGTGGGAAATGGCTTTGGCCCTGAACTTGCCTTTGGTTGTGGAGTTTTGAGCGCCTTGAGTGAGGAGGTGCATGTTAGTTTTGTGTGGGTGCTCAAGCTGCTTGATTCCATCCCACTGGGCTCAATGGGCATGGGACCGGAAGTGACCAAACAGGGTTTCCTAGATAGCTGCCAGGACAGCTGATGGTATGTGAAGTGCATGAGGCAGGTGGAGTTGTTTTGGCACTGGAAGAGCTGTGCTGCTGCTTTGGGCAGTTGCCATTCACCACCACACTACCTTCCCTAGGTGTCATAGCCACTTTCAGACATATGTGCTGCCAGAGCCCTTGGTTTCCATGGCAGCGGGAAATGGCTTGGGCCCTGAAATTGCCTTTGGCTGTGTAGTTTTGAGCGCCGTCAGTGAGGAGCTGCATGTTAGTTTTGTGTGGGTGCTCAAGCTGCTTGATTCCATCCCACTGGGCTCAATGGGCATGGGACCGGAAGTGAGCAAACAGGGTTTCCTAGATAGCTGCCAGGACAGCTGATGGTATGTGAAGTGCATGAGGCTGGTGGAGTTGTTTTGGCACTGGAAGAGCTGTGCTGCTGCTTCGGGCAGTTGCCATTCACCACCACACTACCTTCCCTAGGTGTCATAGCCACTTTCAGACATATGTGCTGCCAGAGCCCTTGGTTTCCATGGCAGCGGGAAATGGCATTGTCCCTGAACTTGTCTTTGGCTGTGGAGCTTTGAGCGCCTTGATTGAGGAGGTGCATGTTAGTTTTGTGTGGGTGCTCAAGCTGCTTGATTCCATCCCACTGGGCTCAATGGGCACTGGACCGGATGTGAGCAAACAGGGTTTCCTAGATAGCTGCGACGACAGCTGATGGTATGTGAAGTGCATGAGGCAGGTGGAGTTGTTTTGGCACTGGAAGAGCTGTGCTGCTGCTTCGGGAAGTTGCCATTCACCACCACACTACCTTCCCTAGGTGTCATAGCCACTTTCAGACATATGTGCTGCCAGAGCCCTTGGTTTCCATGGCAGCGGGAAATGGCATTGTCGCTGAACTTGTCTTTGGCTGTGGAGTTTTGAGCGCCTTGAGTGAGGAGCTCCATGTTAGTATTGTGTGGGTGCTCAAGCTGCTTGATTCCATCCCACTGGGCTCAATGGGCATTGGACCGGCAGTGACCAAACAGGGTTTCCTAGATAGCTGCCAGGACAGCTGATTGTATGTGAAGTTCATGAGGCAGGTGGAGTTGTTTTGGCACTGGAAGAGCTGTGCTGCTGCTTCGGGCAGTTGCCATTCACCACCACACTACCTTCCCTAGGTGTCATAGCCACTTTCAGACATATGTGCTGCCAGAGCACTTGGTTTCCATGGCAGCAGGAAATGGCTTTGGCTGTGGAACTTGATTTTGGCTGTGGAGTTTTGAGTGCCGTCAGTGAGGAGCTCCATGTTAGTTTTGTGTGGGTGCTCAAGCTGCTTGATTCCATCCCACTGGGCTCAATGGGCATGGGACCGGAAGTGACCAAACAGGGTTTCCTAAATAGCTGACACGACAGCTGATGGTATGTGAAGTTCATGGGGCAGGTGGAGTTGTTTTGGCACTGGAAGAGCTGTGCTGCTGCTTCGGGCAGTTGCCATTCACCACCACACTACCTTCCCTAGGTGTCATAGCCACTTTCAGACATATGTGCTGCCAGAGCACTTGGTTTCCATGGCAGCGGGAAATGGCTTGGGCTCTGAACTTGTCTTTGGCTGTGGAGTTTTGAGCGCCTTGAGTGAGGAGCTTCATGTTAGTTTTGTGTGGGTGCTCAAGCTGCTTGATTCCATCCCACTGGGCTCAATGGGCACTGGACCGGAAGTGACCAAACAGGGTTTCCTAGATAGCTGCCAGGACAGCTGATGGTATGTGAAGTGCATGAGGCAGGTGGAGTTGTTTTGGCACTGGAAGAGCTGTGCTGCTGCTTCGGGCAGTTGCCATTCACCACCACACTACCTTCCCTAGGTGTCATAGCCACTTTCAGACATATGTGCTGCCAGAGCCCTTGGTTTCCATGGCAGAGGGAAATGGCTTTCGCCCTGAACTTGCCTTTGGCTGTGGAGTTTTGAGCGCCTTGAGTGAGGAGCTCCATGTTAGTTTTGTGTGGGTGCTCAAGCTGCTTGATTCCATCCCACTGGGCTCAATGGGCACTGGACCGGAAGTGAGCAAACAGGGTTTCCTAGATAGCTGCCAGGACAGCTGATGGTATGTGAAGTGCATGAGGCAGGTGGAGTTGTTTTGGCACTGGAAGAGCTGTGCTGCTGCTTCGGGCAGTTGCCATTCACCACCACACTACCTTCCCTAGGTGTCATAGCCACTTTCAGACATATGTGCTGCCAGAGCCCTTGGTTTCCATGGCAGCGGGAAATGGCTTGGGCCCTGAAATTGCCTTTGGCTGTGGTGTTTTGAGCGCCTTGAGTGAGGAGCTCCATGTTAGTTTTGTGTGGGTGCTCAAGCTGCTTGATTCCATCCCACTGGGCTCAATTGGCATGGGATCGGAAGTGACCAAACAGGGTTTCCTAGATAGCTGCCAGGACAGCTGATGGCATGTGAAGTGCATGAGGCAGGTGGAGTTGTTTTGGCACTGGAAGAGCTGTGCTGCTGCTTCGGGCAGTTGCCATTCACCACCACACTACCTTCCCTAGGTGTCATAGCCACTTTCAGACATATGTGCTGCCAGAGCACTTGGTTTCCATGGCAGCAGGAAATGGCTTTGGCTGTGAACTTGTCTTTGGCTGTGGAGTTTTGAGTGCCTTGAGTGAGGAGCTCCATGTTAGTTTTGTGTGGGTGCTCAAGCTGCTTGATTCCATCCCACTGGGCTCAATGGGCATGGGACCGGAAGTGACCAAACAGGGTTTCCTAAATAGCTGACACGACAGCTGATGGTATGTGAAGTTCATGGGGTAGGTGGAGTTGTTTTGGCACTGGAAGAGCTGTGCTGCTGCTTCGGGCAGTTGCCATTCACCACCACACTACCTTCCCTAGGTGTCATAGCCACTTTCAGACATATGTGCTGCCAGAGCACTTGGTTTCCATGGCAGCGGGGAATGGCTTTGGCCGTGAACTTGTCTTTGGCTGTGGAGGTTTCAGCGCAGTTAGTGAGGAGCTTCATGTTAGTTTTGTGTGGGTGCTCAAGCTGCTTGATTCCATCCCACTGGGCTCAATGGGCATGGGACCGGAAGTGACCAAACAGGGTTTCCTAGATAGCTGCCAGGACAGCTGATGGTATGTGAAGTGCATGAGGCAGGTGGAGTTGTTTTGGCACTGGAAGAGCTGTGCTGCTGCTTCGGGCAGTTGCCATTCACCACCACACTACCTTCCCTAGGTGTCATAGCCACTTTCAGACATATGTGCTGCCAGAGCACTTGGTTTCCATGGCAGCGGGAAATGGCTTTCGCCCTGAACTTGCCTTTGGCTGTGGAGTTTTGAGCGCCTTGAGTGAGGAGCTCCATGTTAGTTTTGTGTGGGTGCTCAAGCTGCTTGATTCCATCCCACTGGGCTCAATGGGCACTGGACCGGAAGTGAGCAAACAGGGTTTCCTAGATAGCTGCCAGGACAGCTGATGGTATGTGAAGTGCATGAGGCAGGTGGAGTTGTTTTGGCACTGGAAGAGCTGTGCTGCTGCTTCGGGCAGTTGCCATTCACCACCACACTACCTTCCCTAGGTGTCATAGCCACTTTCAGACATATGTGCTGCCAGAGCCCTTGGTTTCCATGGCAGCGGGAAATGGCTTGGGCGCTGAACTTGTCTTTGGCTGTGGAGTTTTGAG
The DNA here is from genome assembly GCF_030435755.1 of Ochotona princeps. Lineage (NCBI taxonomy): Eukaryota > Metazoa > Chordata > Mammalia > Lagomorpha > Ochotonidae > Ochotona > Ochotona princeps. Next base: position 135,031,464 of record NC_080833.1, read on the forward strand.
TGCCTTGAGTGAGGAGCTCCATGTTAGTTTTGTGTGGGTGTTCAAGCTGCTTGATTCCATCCCACTGGGCTCAATGGGCACTGGACCGGCAGTGACCAAACAGGGTTTCCTAGATAGCTGCCAGGACAGCTGATGGTATGTGAAGTGCATGAGGCAGGTGGAGTTGTTTTGGCACTGGAAGAGCTGTGCTGCTGCTTTGAGCAGTTGCCATTCACCACCACACTACCTTCCCTAGGTGTCATAGCCACTTGCAGACATATGTGCTGCCAGAGCCCTTGGTTTCCATGGCAGCGGGAAATGGCTTGGGCCCTGAAATTGTCTTTGGCTGTGGAGTTTTGAGCGCCTTGAGTGAGGAGCTGCATGTTAGTTTTGTGTGGGTGCTCAAGCTGCTTGATTCCATCCCACTGGGCTCAATGGGCATGGGACCAGAAGTGAGCAAACAGGGTTTCCTAGATAGCTGCCAGGACAGCTGATGGTATGTGAAGTTTTTGAGGCAGGTGGAGTTGTTTTGGCACTGGAAGAGCTGTGCTGCTGCTTCGGGCAGTTGCCATTCACCACCACACTACCTTCCCTAGGTGTCATAGCCACTTTCAGACATATGTGCTGCCAGAGCCCTTCGTTTCCATGGCAGCGGGAAATGGCTTGGGCCCTGAACTTGTCTTTGGCTGTGTAGTTTTGAGCGCCTTGAGTGAGGAGCTGCATGTTAGTTTTGTGTGGGTGCTCAAGCTGCTTGATTCCATCCCCCTGGGCTCAATGGGCATTGGACCGGAAGTGACCAAACAGGGTTTCCTAGATAGCTGCCAGGACAGCTGATGGTATGTGAAGTGCATGAGGCAGGTGGAGTTGTTTTGGCACTGGAAGAGCTGTGCTGCTGCTTCGGGCAGTTGCCATTCACCACCACACTACCTTCCCTAGGTGTCATAGCCACTTTCAGACATATGTGCTGCCAGAGCCCTTGGTTTCCATGGCAGCGGGAAATGGCTTGGGCCCTGAAATTGCCTTTGGCTGTGGAGTTTTGAGCGCCTTGATTGAGGAGCTGCATGTTAGTTTTGTGTGGGTGCTCAAGCTGCTTGATTCCATCCCACTGGGCTCAATGGGCATTGGACCGGAAGTGAGCAAACAGGGTTTCCTAGATAGCTGCCAGGACAGCTGATGGTATGTGAAGTGCATGAGGCAGGTGGAGTTGTTTTGGCACTGGAAGAGCTGTGCTGCTGCCTCGGGCAGTTGCCATTCACCACCACACTACCTTCCCTAGGTGTCATAGCCACTTTCAGACATATGTGCTGCCAGAGCCCTTGGTTTCCATGGCAGCGGGAAATGGCATTGGGCCCTGAACTTGTCTTTGGCTGTGGAGCTTTGAGCGCCTTGAGTGAGGAGGTGCATGTTAGTTTTGTGTGGGTGCTCAAGCTGCTTGATTCCATCCCACTGGGCTCAATGGGCACTGGACCGGATGTGAGCAAACAGGGTTTCCTAGATAGCTGCCACTACAGCTGATGGTATGTGAAGTGCATGAGGCAGGTGGAGTTGTTTTGGCACTGGAAGAGCTGTGCTGCTGCTTCGGGCAGTTGCCATTGACCACCACACTACCTTCCCTAGGTGTCATAGCCACTTTCAGACATATGTGCTGCCAGAGCCCTTGGTTTCCATGGCAGCGGGAAATGGCTTTGGCCCTGAACTTGCCTTTGGCTGTGGAGTTTTGAGCGCCTTGAGTGAGGAGGTGCATGTTAGTTTTGTGTGGGTGCTCAAGCTGCTTGATTCCATCCCACTGGGCTCAATTGGCATTGCACCGGAAGTGAGCAAACAGGGTTTCCTAGATAGCTGCCAGGACAGCTGATGGTTTGTGAAGTGCATGAGGCAGGTGGAGTTGTTTTGGCACTGGAAGAGCTGTGCTGCTGCTTCGGGCAGTTGCCATTCACCACCACACTACCTTCCCTAGGTGTCATAGCCACTTTCAGACATATGTGCTGCCAGAGCCCTTGGTTTCCATGGCAGCGGGAAATGGCATTGTCCTTGAACTTGCCATTGGCTGTGGAGTTTTGAGCGCCATCAGTGAGGAGCTGCATGTTAGTTTTGTGTGGGTGCTCAAGCTGCTTGATTCCATCCCACTGGGCTCAATGGGCATGGGACCGGAAGTGAGCAAACAGGGTTTCCTAGATAGCTGCCAGGACAGCTGATGGTATGTGAAGTTCATGAGGCAGGTGGAGTTGTTTTGGCACTGGAAGAGCTGTGCTGCTGCTTCAGGCAGTTGCCATTCACCACCACACTACCTTCCCTAGGTGTCATAGCCACTTTCAGACATATGTGCTGCCAGAGCACTTGGTTTCCATGGCAGCGGGAAATGGCTTTGGCCGTGAACTTGCCTTTGGCTGTGGAGTTTTGAGCGCCGTCAGTGAGGAGCTCCATGTTAGTATTTTGTGGGTGCTCAAGCTGCTTGATTCCATCCCACTGGGCTCAATGGGCATTGGACCGGAAGTGACCAAACAGGGTTTCCTAGATAGCTGCCACGACAGCTGATGGTATGTGAAGTGCATGAGGCAGGTGGAGTTGTTTTGGCACTGGAAGAGCTGTGCTGCTGCTTCGGGCAGTTGCCATTCACCACCACACTACCTTCCCTAGGTGTCATAGCCACTTTCAGACATATGTGCTGCCAGAGCCCTTGGTTTCCATGGCAGCGGGAAATGGCTTGGGCGCTGAACTTGTCTTTGGCTGTGGAGTTTTGAGTGCCTTGAGTGAGGAGCTCCATGTTAGTTTTGTGTGGGTGCTCAAGCTGCTTGATTCCATCCCACTGGGCTCAATGGGCACTGGACCGGCAGTGACCAAACAGGGTTTCCTAGATAGCTGCCAGGACAGCTGATGGTATGTGAAGTGCATGAGGCAGGTGGAGTTGTTTTGGCACTGGAAGAGCTGTGCTGCTGCTTTGGGCAGTTGCCATTCACCACCACACTACCTTCCCTAGGTGTCATAGCCACTTGCAGACATATGTGCTGCCAGAGCACTTGGTTTCCATGGCAGCGGGAAATGGCTTGGGCCCTGAAATTGTCTTTGGCTGTGGAGTTTTGAGCGCCTTGAGTGAGGAGCTCCATGTTAGTTTTGTGTGGGTGCTCAAGCTGCTTGATTCCATCCCACTGGGCTCAATGGGCATGGGACCAGAAGTGAGCAAACAGGGTTTCCTAGATAGCTGCCAGGACAGCTGATGGTATGTGAAGTGCATGAGGCAGGTGGAGTTGTTTTGGCACTGGAAGAGCTGTGCTGCTGCTTCAGGCAGTTGCCATTCACTACCACACTACCTTCCCTAGGTGTCATAGCCACTTTCAGACATATGTGCTGCCAGAGCCCTTCGTTTCCGTGGCAGCGGGAAATGGCTTTGGCCCTGAACTTGTCTTTGGCTGTGTAGTTTTGAGCGCCTTGAGTGAGGAGCTGCATGTTAGTTTTGTGTGGGTGCTCAAGCTGCTTGATTCCATCCCCCTGGGCTCAATGGGCATGGGACCGGAAGTGACCAAACAGGGTTTCCTAGATAGCTGCCAGGACAGCTGATGGTATGTGAAGTGCATGAGGCAGGTGGAGTTGTTTTGGCACTGGAAGAGCTGTGCTGCTGCTTCGGGCAGTTGCCATTCACCACCACACTACCTTCCCTAGGTGTCATAGCCACTTTCAGACATATGTGCTGCCAGAGCCCTTGGTTTCCATGGCAGCGGGAAATGGCTTGGGCCCTGAAATTGCCTTTGGCTGTGGAGTTTTGAGCGCCTTGATTGAGGAGCTGCATGTTAGTTTTGTGTGGGTGCTCAAGCTGCTTGATTCCATCCCACTGGGCTCAATGGGCATTGAACCGGAAGTGAGCAAACAGGGTTTCCTAGATAGCTGCCAGGACAGCTGATGGTATGTGAAGTTCATGAGGCAGGTGGAGTTGTTTTGGCACTGGAAGAGCTGTGCTGCTGCCTCGGGCAGTTGCCATTCACCACCACACTACCTTCCCTAGGTGTCATAGCCACTTTCAGACATATGTGCTGCCAGAGCCCTTGGTTTCCATGGCAGCGGGAAATGGCATTGGGCCCTGAACTTGTCTTTGGCTGTGGAGCTTTGAGCGCCTTGAGTGAGGAGGTGCATGTTAGTTTTGTGTGGGTGCTCAAGCTGCTTGATTCCATCCCACTGGGCTCAATGGGCACTGGACCGGATGTGAGCAAACAGGGTTTCCTAGATAGCTGCCAGGACAGCTGATGGTATGTGAAGTGCATGAGGCAGGTGGAGTTGTTTTGGCACTGGAAGAGCTGTGCTGCTGCTTCGGGCAGTTGCCATTCACCACCACACTACCTTCCCTAGGTGTCATAGCCACTTTCAGACATATGTGCTGCCAGATCCCTTGGTTTCCATGGCAGCGGGAAATGGCTTGGGCCCTGAACTTGCCTTTTGCTGTGGAGTTTTGAGTGCCTTGAGTGAGGAGCTCCATGTTAGTATTGTGTGGGTGCTCAAGCTGCTTGATTCCATCCCACTGGGCTCAATGGGCATTGCACCGGAAGTGACCAAACAGGGTTTCCTAGATAGCGGCCAGGACAGCTGATGGTATGTGAAGTTCATGAGGCAGGTGGAGTTGTTTTGGCACTGGAAGAGCTGTGCTGCTGCTTCGGGCAGTTGCCATTCACCACCACACTACCTTCCCTAGGTGTCATAGCCACTTTCAGACATATGTGCTGCCAGAGCCCTTGGTTTCCATGGCAGCGGGAAATGGCTTGGGCCCTGAAATTGTCTTTGGCTGTGGAGTTTTGAGCGCCTTGAGTGAGGAGCTCCATGTTAGTTTTGTGTGGGTGCTCAAGCTGCTTGATTCCATCCCACTGGGCTCAATTGGCATGGGACCGGAAGTGAGCAAACAGGGTTTCCTAGATAGCTGCCAGGACAGCTGATGGTATGTGAAGTGCATGAGGCAGGTGGAGTTGTTTTGGCACTGGAAGAGCTGTGCTGCTGCTTCGGGCAGTTGCCATTCACCACCACACTACCTTCCCTAGGTGTCATAGCCACTTTCAGACATATGTGCTGCCAGAGCCCTTGGTTTCCATGGCAGCGGGAAATGGCTTGGGCTGTGAACTTGTCTTTGGCTGTGGAGTTTTGAGCGCCTTGAGTGAGGAGGTGCATGTTAGTTTTGTGTGGGTGCTCAAGCTGCTTGATTCCATCCCACTGGGCTCAATGGGCATGGGACCGGAAGTGACCAAACAGGGTTTCCTAGATAGCTGCCAGGACAGCTGATGGTTTGTGAAGTGCATGAGGCAGGGGGAGTTGTTTTGGCACTGGAAGAGCTGTGCTGCTGCTTCGGGCAGTTGCCATTCACCACCACACTACCTTCCCTAGGTGTCATAGCCACTTGCAGACATATGTGCTGCCAGAGCCCTTGCTTTCCATGGCAGCGGGAAATGGCTTTGGCCCTGAACTTGTCTTTGGCTGTGGAGCTTTGAGCACCTTGAGTGAGGAGGTGCATGTTTGTTTTGTGTGGGTGCTCAAGCTGCTTGATTCCATCCCACTGGGCTCAATGGGCATGGGACCGGAAGTGACCAAACAGGGTTTCCTAGATAGCTGCCAGGACAGCTGATGGTTTGTGAAGTGCATGAGGCAGGTGGAGTTGTTTTGGCACTGGAAGAGCTGTGCTGCTGCTTCGGGAAGTTGCCATTCACCACCACACTACCTTCCCTAGGTGTCATAGCCACTTTCAGACATATGTGCTGCCAGAACACTTGGTTTCCATGGCAGCGGGAAATGGCTTTGGCTGTGAACTTGTCTTTGGCTGTGGAGTTTTGAGCGCCTTGATTGAGGAGCTGCATGTTAGTTTTGTGTGGGTGCTCAAGCTGCTTGATTCCATCCCACTGGGCTCAATGGGCATGGGACCGGAAGTGAGCAAACAGGGTTTCCTAGATAGCTGCCAGGACAGCTGATGGTATGTGAAGTTCATGAGGCAGGTGGAGTTGTTTTGGAACTGGAAGAGCTGTGCTGCTGCTTCGGGCAGTTGCCATTCACCACCACACTACCTTCCCTAGGTGTCATAGCCACTTGCAGACATATGTGCTGCCAGAGCCCTTGGTTTCCATGGCAGCGGGAAATGGCTTTGGCCGTGAACTTGTCTTTGGCTGTGGAGTTTTGAGCGCCTTGATTGAGGAGGTGCATGTTAGTTTTGTGTGGGTGCTCAAGCTGCTTGATTCCATCCCACTGGGCTCAATGGGCATTGGACCGGAAGTGACCAAACAGGGTTTCCTAGATAGCTGCCAGGACAGCTGATGGTATGTGAAGTGCATGAGGCAGGTGGAGTTGTTTTGGCACTGGAAGAGCTGTGCTGCTGCTTCGGGCAGTTGCCATTCACCACCACACTACCTTCCCTAGGTGTCATAGCCACTTGCAGACATATGTGCTGCCAGAGCCCTTGGTTTCCATGGCAGCGGGAAATGGCTTGGGCCCTGAAATTGTCTTTGGCTGTGGAGTTTTGAGCGCCTTGAGTGAGGAGCTGCATGTTAGTTTTGTGTGGGTGCTCAAGCTGCTTGATTCCATCCCACTGGGCTCAATGGGCATGGGACCGGAAGTGAGCAAACAGGGTTTCCTAGATAGCTGCCAGGACAGCTGATGGTATGTGAAGTTCATCAGGCAGGTGGAGTTGTTTTGGCACTGGAAGAGCTGTGCTGCTGCTTCGGGCAGTTGCCATGCACCACCACACTACCTTCCCTAGGTGTCATAGCCACTTTCAGACATATGTGCTGCCAGAACACTTGGTTTCCATGGCAGCGGGAAATGGCTTTGGCTGTGAACTTGTCTTTGGCTGTGGAGTTTTGAGCGCCTTGAGTGAGGAGCTGCATGTTAGTTTTGTGTGGGTGCTCAAGCTGCTTGATTCCATCCCACTGGGCTCAATGGGCATGGGACCGGAAGTGAGCAAACAGGGTTTCCTAGATAGCTGCCAGGACAGCTGATGGTATGTGAAGTTCATGAGGCAGGTGGAGTTGTTTTGGAACTGGAAGAGCTGTGCTGCTGCTTCAGGCAGTTGCCATTCACCACCACACTACCTTCCCTAGGTGTCATAGCCACTTGCAGACATATGTGCTGCCAGAGCCCTTGGTTTCCATGGCAGCGGGAAATGGCTTTGGCCGTGAACTTGTCTTTGGCTGTGGAGTTTTGAGCGCCTTGATTGACAGGTGCATGTTAGTTTTGTGTGGGTGCTCAAGCTGCTTGATTCCATCCCACTGGGCTCAATGGGCATTGGACCGGAAGTGACCAAACAGGGTTTCCTAGATAGCTGCCACGACAGCTGATGGTATGTGAAGTTCATGAGGCAGGTGGAGTTGTTTTGGCACTGGAAGAGCTGTGCTGCTGCTTCAGGCAGTTGCCATTCACCACCACACTACCTTCCCTAGGTGTCATAGCCACTTGCAGACATATGTGCTGCCAGAGCCCTTGCTTTCCATGGCAGCGGGAAATGGCTTGGGCCCTGAAATTGTCTTTGGCTGTGGAGTTTTGAGCGCCTTGAGTGAGGAGCTGCATGTTAGTTTTGTGTGGGTGCTCAAGCTGCTTGATTCCATCCCACTGGGCTCAATGGGCATGGGACCGGAAGTGAGCAAACAGGGTTTCCTAGATAGCTGCCAGGACAGCTGATGGTATGTGAAGTTCATCAGGCAGGTGGAGTTGTTTTGGAACTGGAAGAGCTGAGCTGCTGCTTCGGGCAGTTGCCATGCACCACCACACTACCTTCCCTAGGTGTCATAGCCACTTTCAGACATATGTGCTGCCAGAACACTTGGTTTCCATGGCAGCGGGAAATGGCTTTGGCTGTGAACTTGTCTTTGGCTGTGGAGTTTTGAGCGCCTTGAGTGAGGAGCTGCATGTTAGTTTTGTGTGGGTGCTCAAGCTGCTTGATTCCATCCCACTGGGCTCAATGGGCATGGGACCGGAAGTGAGCAAACAGGGTTTCCTAGATAGCTGCCAGGACAGCTGATGGTATGTGAAGTTCATGAGGCAGGTGGAGTTGTTTTGGAACTGGAAGAGCTGTGCTGCTGCTTCGGGCAGTTGCCATTCACCACCACACTACCTTCCCTAGGTGTTATAGCCACTTGCAGACATATGTGCTGCCAGAGCCCTTGGTTTCCATGGCAGCGGGAAATGGCTTTGGCCGTGAACTTGTCTTTGGCTGTGGAGTTTTGAGCGCCTTGATTGAGGAGGTGCATGTTAGTTTTGTGTGGGTGCTCAAGCTGCTTGATTCCATCCCACTGGGCTCAATGGGCATTGGACCGGAAGTGACCAAACAGGGTTTCCTAGATAGCTGCCAGGACAGCTGATGGTATGTGAAGTGCATGAGGCAGGTGGAGTTGTTTTGGCACTGGAAGAGCTGTGCTGCTGCTTCGGGCAGTTGCCATTCACCACCACACTACCTTCCCTAGGTGTCATAGCCGCTTGCAGACATATGTGCTGCCAGAGCCCTTGGTTTCCATGGCAGCGGGAAATGGCTTTCGCCCTGAAATTGTCTTTGGCTGTGGAGTTTTGAGCGCCTTGAGTGAGGAGCTACATGTTAGTTTTGTGTGGGTGCTCAAGCTGCTTGATTCCATCCCACTGGGCTCAATGGGCACTGGACCGGAAGTGAGCAAACAGGGTTTCCTAGATAGCGTCCAGGACAGCTGATGGCATGTGAAGTGCATGAGGCAGGTGGAGTTGTTTTGGCACTGGAAGAGCTGTGCTGCTGCTTCGGGCAGTTGCCATTCACCACCACACTACCTTCCCTAGGTGTCATAGCCACTTTCAGACATATGTGCTGCCAGAGCCCTTGGTTTCCATGGCAGCGGGAAATGGCTTTGGCCCTGAACTTGCCTTTGGTCGTGAACTTGCCTTTGGCTGTGGAGTTTTGAGCGCCTTGAGTGAGGAGGTGCATGTTAGTTTTGTGTGGGTGCTCAAGCTGCTTGATTCCATCCCACTGGGCTCAATGGGCACTGGACCGGAAGTGAGCAAACAGGGTTTCCTAGATAGCTGCCAGGACAGCTGATCTTTTGTGAAGTGCATGAGGCAGGTGGAGTTGTTTTGGCACTGGAAGAGCTGTGCTGCTGCTTCGGGCAGTTGCCATTCACCACCACACTACCTTCCCTAGGTGTCATAGCCACTTTCAGACATATGTGCTGCCAGAGCACTTGGTTTCCATGGCAGCGGGAAATGGCTTGGGCCCTGAAATTGCCTTTGCCTGTGGTGTTTTGAGCGCCTTGAGTGAGGAGGTGCATGTTAGTTTTGTGTGGGTGCTCAAGCTGCTTGATTCCATCCCACTGGGCTCAATTGGCATGGGATCGGAAGTGACCAAACAGGGTTTCCTAGATAGCTGCCAGGAAAGCTGATGGTTTGTGAAGTGCATGACGCAGGTGGAGTTGTTTTGGCACTGGAAGAGCTGTGCTGCTGCTTCGGGCAGTTGCCATTCACCACCACACTACCTTCCCTAGGTGTCATAGCCACTTTCAGACATATGTGCTGCCAGAGCCCTTGGTTTCCATGGCAGCGGGAAATGGCTTTGGCCCTGAACTTGCCTTTGGCTGTGGTGTTTTGAGCGCCTTGAGTGAGGAGGTGCATGTTTGTTTTGTGTGGGCGCTCAAGCTGGTTGATTCCATCCCACTGGGCTCAATTGGCATGGGATCGGAAGTGACCAAACAGGGTTTCCTAGATAGCTGCCAGGACAGCTGATGGTATGTGAAGTGCATGTGGCAGGCGGAGTTGTTTTGGCACTGGAAGAGCTGTGCTGCTGCTTCGGGCAGTTGCCATTCACCACCACACTACCTTCCCTAGGTGTCATAGCCACTTTCAGACATATGTGCTGCCAGAGCCCTTGGTTTCCATGGCAGCGGGAAATGGCTTGGGCCCTGAACTTGTCTTTGGCTGTGGAGCTTTGAGCGCCTTGAGTGAGGAGCTCCATGTTAGTATTGTGTGGGTGCTCAAGCTGCTTGATTCCATCCCACTGGGCTCAATGGGCATGGGACCGGAAGTGAGCAAACAGGGTTTCCTAGATAGCTGCCAGGACAGCTGATGGTATGTGAAGTGCATGAGGCAGGTGGAGTTGTTTTGGCACTGGAAGAGCTGTGCTGCTGCTTCGGGCAGTTGCCATTCACCACCACACTACCTTCCCTAGGTGTCATAGCCACTTTCAGACATATGTGCTGCCAGAGCACTTGGTTTCCATGGCAGCGGGAAATGGCTTTGGCCGTGAACTTTTCTTTGGCTGTGGAGTTTTGAGCGCCTTGATTGAGGAGGTGCATGTTAGTTTTGTGTGGGTGCTCAAGCTGCTTGATTCCATCCCACTGGGCTCAATGGGCATGGGACCGGAAGTGACCAAACAGGGTTTCCTAGATAGCTGCCAGGACAGCTGATGGTATGTGAAGTTCATGAGGCAGGTGGAGTTGTTTTGGCACTGGAAGAGCTGTGCTGCTGCTTCGGGCAGTTGCCATTCACCACCACACTACCTTCCCTAGGTGTCATAGCCACTTTCAGACATATGTGTTGCCAGAGCCCTTGGTTTCCATGGCAGCGGGAAATGGCTTGGGCCCTGAAATTGTCTTTGGCTGTGGAGTTTTGAGCGCCTTGAGTGAGGAGCTGCATGTTAGTTTTGTGTGGGTGCTCAAGCTGCTTGATTCCATCCCACTGGGCTCAATGGGCATGGGACCGGAAGTGACCAAACAGGGTTTCCTAGATAGCTGCCAGGACAGCTGATGGTATGTGAAGTTCATGAGGCAGGTGGAGTTGTTTTGGCACTGGAAGAGCTGTGCTGCTGCTTCGGGCAGTTGCCATTCACCACCACACTACCTTCCCTAGGTGTCATAGCCACTTTCAGACATATGTGCTGCCAGAGCCCTTGGTTTCCATGGCAGCGGGAAATGGCTTGGGCTCTGAACTTGTCTTTGGCTGTGGAGTTTTGAGCGCCTTGATTGAGGAGGTGCATGTTAGTTTTGTGTGGGTGCTCAGGCTGCTTGATTCCATCCCACTGGGCTCAATGGGCACTGGACCGGAAGTGAGCAAACAGGGTTTCCTAGATAGCTGCCAGGACAGCTGATGGTATGTGAAGTGCATGAGGCAGGTGGAGTTGTTTTGGCACTGGAAGAGCTGTGCTGCTGCTTCGGGCAGTTGCCATTCACCACCACACTACCTTCCCTAGGTGTCATAGCCACTTGCAGACATATGTGCTGCCAGAGCCCTTGGTTTCCATGGCAGCGGGAAATGGCTTGGGCCCTGAAATTGCCTTTGGCTGTGGTGTTTTGAGCGCCTTGAGTGAGGAGGTGCATGTTAGTTTTGTGTGGGTGCTCAAGCTGCTTGATTCCATCCCACTGGGCTCAATTGGCATTGGACCGGAAGTGACCAAACAGGGTTTCCTAGATAGCTGCCAGGACAGCTGATCTTTTGTGAAGTGCATGAGGCAGGTGGAGTTGTTTTGGCACTGGAAGAGCTGTGCTGCTGCTTCGGGCAGTTGCCATTCACCACCACATTACCTTCCCTAGGTGTCATAGCCACTTTCAGACATATGTGCTGCCAGAGCACTTGGTTTCCATGGCAGCGGGAAATGGCTTTGGCCCTGAACTTGTCTTTGGCTGTGGAGCTTTGAGCGCCTTGAGTGAGGAGCTGCATGTTTGTTTTGTGTGGGTGCTCAAGCTGCTTGATTCCATCCCACTGGGCTCAATGGGCATGGGACCGGAAGTGACCAAACAGGGTTTCCTAGATAGCTGCCAGGACAGCTGATGGTATGTGAAGTGCATGAGGCAGGTGGAGTTGTTTTGGCACTGGAAGAGCTGTGCTGCTGCTTCGGGCAGTTGCCATTCACCACCACACTACCTTCCCTAGGTGTCATAGCCACTTTCAGACATATGTGCTGCCAGAGCACTTGGTTTCCATGGCAGCGGGAAATGGCTTTGGCTGTGAACTTGTCTTTGGCTGTGGAGTTTTGAGCGCCTTGATTGAGGAGGTGCATGTTAGTTTTGTGTGGGTGCTCAAGCTGCTTGATTCCATCCCACTGGGCTCAATTGGCATTGGACCTGAAGAGACCAAACAGGGTTTCCTAGATAGCTGCCAGGACAGCTGATGGTTTGTGAAGTGCATGAGGCAGGTGGAGTTGTTTTGGCACTGGAAGAGCTGTGCTGCTGCTTCGGGCAGTTGCCATTCACCACCACACTACCTTCCCTAGGTGTCATAGCCACTTTCAGACATATGTGCTGCCAGAGCACTTGGTTTCCATGGCAGCGGGAAATGGCATTGTCCCTGAACTTGTCTTTGGCTGTGGAGTTTTGAGCGCCTTGATTGAGGAGCTGCATGTTAGTTTTGTGTGGGTGCTCAAGCTGCTTGATTCCATCCCACTGGGCTCAATGGGCATGGGACCGGAAGTGAGCAAGCAGGGTTTCCTAGATAGCTGCCAGGACAGCTGATGGAATGTGAAGTGCATGAGGCAGGTGGAGTTGTTTTGGCACTGGAAGAGCTGTGCTGCTGCTTTGGGCAGTTGCCATTCACCACCACACTACCTTCCCTAGGTGTCATAGCCACTTTCAGACATATGTGCTGCCAGAGCCCTTGGTTTCCATGGCAGCGGGAAATGGCTTGGGCTCTGAACTTGTCTTTGGCTGTGGAGTTTTGAGCGCCTTGATTGAGAAGGTGCATGTTAGTTTTGTGTGGGTGCTCAAGCTGCTTGATTCCATCCCACTGGGCTCAATGGGCATGGGACCGGAAGTGAGCAAACAGGGTTTCCTAGATAGCTGCCAGGACAGCTGATGGTATGTGAAGTTCATGAGGCAGGTGGAGTTGTTTTGGCACTGGAAGAGCTGTGCTGCTGCTTCGGGCAGTTGCCATTCACCACCACACTACCTTCCCTAGGTGTCATAGCCACTTTCAGACATATGTGCTGCCAGAGCCCTTGGTTTCCATGGCAGCGGGAAATGGCTTTGGTTGTGAACCTGTCCTTGGCTGTGGAGTTTTGAGCGCCTTGAGTGAGGAGGTGCATGTTAGTTTTGTATGGGTGCTCAAGCTGCTTGATTCCATCCCACTGGGCTCAATGGGCATAGGACCGGAAGTGAGCAAACAGGATTTCCTAGATAGCTGGCAGGACAGCTGATGGTATGTGAAGTGCATGAGGCAGGTGGAGTTGTTTTGGCACTGGAAGAGCTGTGCTGCTGCTTCGGGCAGTTGCCATTCACCACCACACTACCTTCCCTAGGTGTCATAGCCACTTTCAGACTTTTGTGCTGCCAGAGCCCTTGGTATCCATGGCAGCGGGAAATGGCTTTGGCCGTGAACTTGTCTTTGGCTGTGGAGCTTTGAGCGCCGTCAGTGAGGAGCTCCATGTTAGTATTGTGTGGGTGCTCAAGCTGCTTGATTCCATCCCACTGGGCTCAATGGGCATGGGACCGGAAGTGAGCAAACAGGGTTTCCTAGATACCTGCCACGACAGCTGATGGTATGTTAAGTTCATGAGGCAGGTGGAGTTGTTTTGGCACTGGAAGAGCTGTGCTGCTGCTTCGGGCAGTTGCCATTCACCACCACACTACCTTCCCTAGGTGTCATAGCCACTTGCAGACATATGTGCTGCCAGAGCCCTTGGTTTCCATGGCAACGGGAAATGGCATTGGCCCTGAACTTGCCTTTGGCTGTGGAGTTTTGAGCGCCTTGAGTGAGGAGCTCCATGTTAGTTTTGTGTGGGTGCTCAAGCTGCTTAATTCCATCCAACTGGGCTCAATGGGCATTGGACCGGAAGTGACCAAACAGGGTTTCCTAGATAGCTGCCAGGACAGCTGATGGTATGTGAAGTGCATGAGGCATTGGGAGTTGTTTTGGCACTGGAAGAGCTGTGCTGCTGCTTCGGGCAGTTGCCATTCACCACCACACTACCTTCCCTAGGTGTCATAGCCACTTTCAGACATATGTGCTGCCAGAGCCCTTGGTTTCCATGGCAGCGGGAAATGGCTTTGGCCGTGAACTTGTCTTTGGCTGTGGAGCTTTGAGCGCCTTGAGTGAGGAGCTCCATGTTAGTTTTGTGTGGGTGCTCAAGCTGCTTGATTCCATCCCACTGGGCTCAATGGGCATTGGATCGGAAGTGACCAAACAGGGTTTCCTAGATAGCTGCCACGACAGCTGATGGTATGTGAAGTTCATGAGGCAGGTGGAGTTGTTTTGGCACTGGAAGAGCTGTGCTGCTGCTTCGGGCAGTTGCCATTCACCACCACACTACCTTCCCTAGGTGTCATAGCCACTTTCAGACATATGTGCTGCCAGAGCCCTTGGTTTCCATGGCAGCGGGAAATGGCTTTGGCCCTGAACTTGTCTTTGGCTGTGGATCTTTGACCGCCTTGAGTGAGGAGCTGCATGTTTGTTTTGTGTGGGTGCTCAAGCTGCTTGATTCCATCCCACTGGGCTCAATGGGCATGGGACCAGAAGTGAGCAAACAGGGTTTCCTAGATAGCTGCCAGGACAGCTGATGGTATGTGAAGTGCATGAGGCAGGTGGAGTTGTTTTGGCACTGGAAGAGCTGTGCTGCTGCTTCAGGCAGTTGCCATTCACCACCACACTACCTTCCCTAGGTGTCATAGCCACTTTCAGACATATGTGCTGCCAGAGCCCTTGGTTTCCATGGCAGCGGGAAATGGCTTGGGCTCTGAACTTGTCTTTGGCTGTGGAGTTTTGAGCGCCTTGAGTGAGGAGCTCCATGTTAGTATTGTGTGGGTGCTCAAGCTGCTTGATTCCATCCCACTGGGCTCAATGGGCATGGGACCGGAAGTGACCAAACAGGGTTTCCTAGATAGCTGCCAGGACAGCTGATGGTATGTGAAGTGCATGAGGCATTGGGAGTTGTTTTGGCACTGGAAGAGCTGTGCTGCTGCTTCGGGCAGTTGCCATTCACCACCACACTACCTTCCCTAGGTGTCATAGCCACTTTCAGACATATGTGCTGCCAGAGCCCTTGGTTTCCATGGCAGCGGGAAATGGCTTTGGCCCTGAACTTGTCTTTGGCTGTGGAGCTTTGAGCGCCTTGAGTGAGGAGGTGCATGTTAGTTTTGTGTGGGTGCTCAAGCTGCTTGATTCCATCCCACTGGGCTCAATGGGCATTGGACTGGAAGTGAGCAAAAAGGGTTTCCTAGATAGCTGCCAGGACAGCTGATGGTATGTGAAGTGCATGAGGCAGGTGGAGTTGTTTTGGCACTGGAAGAGCTGTGCTGCTGCTTCGGGCAGTTGCCATTCACCACCACACTACCTTCCCTAGGTGTCATAGCCACTTGCAGACATATGTGCTGCCAGAGCCCTTGGTTTCCATGGCAGCAGGAAATGGCTTTGGCCGTGAACTTGTCTTTGGCTGTGGAGTTTGGAGCGCCTTGATTGAGGAGGTGCATGTTAGTTTTGTGTGGGTGCTCAAGCTGCTTGATTCTATCGCACTGGGCTCAATGGGCACTGGACCGGAAGTGAGCAAACAGGGTTTCCTAGATAGCTGCCACGACAGCTGATGGTATGTGAAGTGCATGAGGCAGGTGGAGTTGTTTTGGCACTGGAAGAGCTGTGCTGCTGCTTCGGGCAGTTGCCATTCACCACCACACTACCTTCCCTAGGTGTCATAGCCACTTTCAGACATATGTGCTGCCAGATCCCTTGGTTTCCATGGCAGCGGGAAATGGCTTTGGCTCTGAACTTGTCCTTGGCTGTGGAGTTTTGAGCGCCTTGAGTGAGGAGCTGCATGTTAGTTTTGTGTGGGTGCTCAAGCTGCTTCATTCCATCCCACTGGGCTCAATGGGCATGGGACCGGAAGTGAGCAAACAGGGTTTCCTAGATAGCTGCCAGGACAGCTGATGGTATGTGAAGTTCATGAGGCAGGTGGAGTTGTTTTGGCACTGGAAGAGCTGTGCTGCTGCTTCAGGCAGTTGCCATTCACCACCACACTACCTTCCCTAGGTGTCATAGCCACTTTCAGACATATGTGCTGCCAGATCCCTTGGTTTCCATGGCAGCACGAAATGGCTTTGGCCATGAACTTGTCTTTGGTGTGGAGTTTTGAGCGCCCTGAGTGAGGAGCTGCATGTTAGTTTTGTGTGGGTGCTCAAGCTGCTTGATTCCATCCCACTGGGCTCAATGGGCATGGGACCGGAAGTGAGCAAACAGGGTTTCCTAGATAGCTGCCAGGACAGCTGATGGTATGTGAAGTTCATGAGGCAGGTGGAGTTGTTTTGGCACTGGTAGAGCTGTGCTGCTGCTTCGGGCAGTTGCCATTCACCACCACACTACCTTCCCTAGGTGTCATAGCCACTTTCAGACATATGTGCTGCCAGAGCCCTTGGTTTCCATGGCAGCGGGAAATGGCATTGGCCCTGAACTTGTCTTTGGCTGTGGAGTTTTGAGCCCCTTCGGTGAGGAGCTCCATGTTAGTTTTGTGTGGGTGCTCAGTCTGCTTGATTCCATCCCACTGGGCTCAATGGGCATGGGACCGGAAGTGAGCAAACAGGGTTTCCTAGATAGCTGCCAGGACAGCTGATGGTATGTGAAGTTCATGAGGCAGGTGGAGTTGTTTTGGCACTGGAAGAGCTGTGCTGCTGCTTCGGGCAGTTGCCATTCACCACCACACTACCTTCCCTAGGTGTCATAGCCACTTTCAAACATATGCGCTGCCAGAGCACTTGGTTTCCATGGCAGCAGGAAATGGCTTTGGCCCTGAACTTGCCTTTGGCTGTGGAGTTTTGAGCGCCTTGAGTGAGGAGCTCCATGTTAGTATTTTGTGGGTGCTCAAGCTGCTTGATTCTATCCCACTGGGCTCAATGGGCATTGGACCGAACGTGACCAAACAGGGTTTCCTAGATAGCTGCCACGACAGCTGATGGTTTGTGAAGTTCATGAGGCAGGTGGAGTTGTTTTGGCACTGGAAGAGCTGTGCTGCTGCTTCGGGCAGTTGCCATTCACCACCACACTACCTTCCCTAGGTGTCATAGCCACTTTCAGACATATGTGCTGCCAGAGCACTTGGTTTCCATGGCAGCGGGAAATGGCTTTGGCGCTGAACTTGTCTTTGGCTGTGGAGTTTTGAGTGCCTTGAGTGAGGAGCTCCATGTTAGTTTTGTGTGGGTGCTCAAGCTGCTTGATTCCATCCCACTAGGCTCAATGGGCATGGGACCGGAAGTGACCAAACAGGGTTTCCTAGATAGCTGCCAGGACAGCTGATGGTATGTGAAGTTCATGAGGCAGGGGGAGTTGTTTTGGCACTGGAAGAGCTGTGCTGCTGCTTCGGGCAGTTGCCATTCACCACCACACTACCTTCCCTAGGTGTCATAGCCACTTTCAGACATATGTGCTGCCAGAGCCCTTGGTTTCCATGGCAGCGGGAAATGGCTTGGGCGCTGAACTTGTCTTTGGCTGTGGAGCTTTGAGCGCCTTGAGTGAGGAGGTGCATGTTAGTTTTGTGTGGGTGCTCAAGCTGCTTGATTCCATCCCACTGGGCTCAATGGGCATGGGACCGGAAGTGACCAAACAGGGTTTCCTAGATAGCTGCCAGGACAGCTGATGGTATGTGAAGTTCATGAGGCAGGTGGAGTTGTTTTGGCACTGGAAGAGCTGTGCTGCTGCTTCGGGCAGTTGCCATTCACCACCACACTACCTTCCCTAGGTGTCATAGCCACTTTCAGACATATGTGCTGCCAGAGCCCTTGGTTTCCATGGCAGCGGGAAATGGCTTGGGCCCTGAACTTGTCTTTGGCTGTGGAGCTTTGAGCGCCTTGATTGAGGAGGTGGATGTTAGTTTTGTGTGGGTGCTCAAGCTGCTTGATTCTATCCCACTGGGCTCAATGGGCATGGGACCCGAAGTGAGCAAACAGGGTTTCCTAGATAGCTGCCAGGACAGCTGATGGTATGTGAAGTTCATGAGGCAGGTGGAGTTGTTTTGGCACTGGAAGAGCTGTGCTGCTGCTTCGGGCAGTTGCCATTCACCACCACACTACCTTCCCTAGGTGTCATAGCCACTTGCAGACATATGTGCTGCCAGAGCCCTTGGTTTCCATGGCAGCGGGAAATGGCATTGTCCCTGAACTTGTCTTTGGCTGTGGAGCTTTGAGCGCCTTGAGTTAGCAGCTCTATGTTAGTTTTGTGTGGGTGCTCAAGCTGCATGATTCTATCCCACTGGGCTCAATGGGCATGGGACCAGAAGTGAGCAAACAGGGTTTCCTAGATAGCGGCCAGGACAGCTGATGGTATGTGAAGTTCATGAGGCAGGGGGAGTTGTTTTGGCACTGGAAGAGCTGTGCTGCTGCTTTGGGCAGTTGCCATTCACCACCACACTACCTTCCCTAGGTGTCATAGCCACTTGCAGACATATGTGCTGCCAGAGCACTTGGTTTCCATGGCAGCGGGAAATGGCATTGGCCCTGAACTTGTCTTTGGCTGTGGAGTTTTGAGCGCCTTGAGTGAGGAGGTGTATGTTAGTTTTGTGTGGGTGCTCAAGCTGCTTGATTCCATCCCACTGGGCTCAATGGGCATGGGACCGGAAGTGACCAAACAGGGTTTCCTCGATAGCTGCCAGGACAGCTGATGGCTTGTGAAGTGCATGAGGCAGGTGGAGTTGTTTTGGCACTGGAAGAGCTGTGCTGCTGCTTCGGGCAGTTGCCATTCACCACCACACTACCTTCCCTAGGTGTCATAGCCACTTTCAGACATATGTGCTGCCAGAGCCCTTGGTTTCCATGGCAGCGGGAAATGGCTTTGGCGCTGAACTTGTCTTTGGCTGTGGAGCTTTTAGCGCCTTGAGTGAGGAGGTGCATGTTTGTTTTGTGTGGGTGCTCAAGCTGCTTGATTCTATCCCACTGGGCTCAATTGGCATGGGACAGGAAGTGAGCAAACATTGTTTCCTAGATAGCTGCCAGGACAGCTGATGGTATGTGAAGTGCATGAGGCAGGTGGAGTTGTTTTGGCACTGGAAGAGCTGTGCTGCTGCTTCGGGCAGTTGCCATTCACCACCACACTACCTTCCCTAGGTGTCATAGCCACTTTCAGACATATGTGCTGCCAGATCCCTTGTTTCCATGGCAGCAGGAAATGGCTTTGGCCATGAACTTGTCTTTGGTGTGGAGTTTTGAGCGCCCTGAGTGAGGAGCTGCATGTTAGTTTTGTGTGGGTGCTCAAGCTGCTTGATTCCATCCCACTGGGCTCAATGGGCATTGGACCGGAAGTGAGCAAACAGGGTTTCCTAGATAGCTGCCAGGACAGCTGATGGTATGTAAAGTTCATGAGGCAGGTGGAGTTGTTTTGGCACTGGTAGAGCTGTGCTGCTGCTTCGGGCAGTTGCCATTCACCACCACACTACCTTCCCTAGGTGTCATAGCCACTTTCAGACATATGTGCTGCCAGAGCCCTTGGTTTCCATGGCAGCGGGAAATGGCTTTGGCCGTGAACTTGTCTTTGGCTGTGGAGCTTTGAGCGCCTTGAGTGAGGAGCTCCATGTTAGTTTTGTGTGGGTGCTCAAGCTGCTTGATTCCATCCCACTGGGCTCAATGGGCACTGGACCGGAAGTGAGCAAACAGGGTTTCCTAGATAGCTGCCACGACAGCTGATGGTTTCTGAAGTGCATGAGGCAGGTGGAGTTGTTTTGGCACTGGAAGAGCTGTGCTGCTGCTTCAGGCAGTTGCCATTCACCACCACACTACCTTCCCTAGGTGTCATAGCCACTTTCAGACATATGTGCTGCCAGAGCCCTTGGTTTCCACGGCAGCGGGAAATGGCATTGTCCCTGAACTTGTCTTTGGCTGTGGAGTTTTGAGCGCCTTGAGTGAGGAGCTCCATGTTAGTTTTGTGTGGGTGCTCAAGCTGCTTGATTCCATCCCACTGGGCTCAATGGGCATGGGACCGGAAGTGACCAAACAGGGTTTCCTAGATAGCTGCCAGGACAGCTGATGGTATGTGAAGTGCATGAGGCAGGTGGAGTTGTTTTGGCACTGGAAGAGCTGTGCTGCTGCTTCGGGCAGTTGCCATTCACCACCACACTACCTTCCCTAGGTGTCATAGCCACTTTCAGACATATGTGCTGCCACAGCCCTTGGTTTCCATGGCAGCTGGAAATGGCTTTGGCCCTGAACTTGCCTTTGGCTGTGGAGTTTTGAGCGCCTTGAGTGAGGAGCTCCATGTTAGTATTTTGTGTGGGTGCTCAAGCTGCTTGATTCCATCCCACTGGGCTCAATGGGCATGGGACCGGAAGTGAGCAAACACGGTTTCCTAGATAGCTGCCAGGACAGCTGATGGTTTGTGAAGTGCATGAGGCAGGTGGAGTTGTTTTGGCACTGGAAGAGCTGTGCTGCTGCTTCGGGCAGTTGCCATTCACCACCACACTACCTTCCCTAGGTGGCATAGCCACTTTCAGACATATGTGCTGCCAGAGCACTTGGTTTCCATGGCAGCGGGAAATGGCTTTGGCCCTGAACTTGTCTTTGGCTGTGGAGCTTTGAGCGCCTTGAGTGAGGAGCTCCATGTTAGTTTTGTGTGGGTGCTCAAGCTGCTTGATTCTATCCCTCTGGGCTCAATGGGCATGGGACCGAAGTGAGCAAACAGGGTTTCCTAGATAGCTGCCAGGACAGCTGATGGTATGTGAAGTTCATGAGGCAGGTGGAGTTGTTTTGGCACTGGAAGAGCTGTGCTGCTGCTTCGGGCAGTTGCCATTCACCACCACACTATCTTCCCTAGGTGTCATAGCCACTTTCAGACATATGTGCTGCCAGAGCTCTTGGTTTCCATGGCAGCGGGAAATGGCATTGGCCCTGAACTTGTCTTTGGCTGTGGAGTTTTGAGCGCCTTGAGTGAGGAGCTCCATGTTACTTTTGTGTGGGTGCTCAAGCTGCTTGATTCCATCCCACTGGGCTCAATGGGCATGGGACCTTCAGTGAGCAAACAGGGTTTCCTAGATAGCTGCCAGGACAGCTGATGGTATGTGAAGTTCATGAGGCAGGTGGAGTTGTTTTGGCACTGGAAGAGCTGTGCTGCTGCTTCGGGCAGTTGCCATTCACCACCACACTACCTTCCCTAGGTGGCATAGCCACTTTCAGACATATGTGCTGCCAGAGCACTTGGTTTCCATGGCAGCGGGAAATGGCTTGGGCTCTGAACTTGTCTTTGGCTGTGGAGTTTTGAGCACCTTGAGTGAGGAGCTCCATGTTAGTTTTGTGTGGGTGCTCAAGCTGCTTGATTCCATCCCACTGGGCTCAATGGGCATGGGACCGGAAGTGACCAAACAGGGTTTCCTAGATAGCTGCCAGGACAGCTGATGGTTTGTGAAGTGCATGAGGCAGGTGGAGTTGTTTTGGCACTGGAAGAGCTGTGCTGCTGCTTCGGGCAGTTGCCATTCACCACCACACTACCTTCCCTAGGTGTCATAGCCACTTTCAGACATATGTGCTGCCAGAGCCCTTGGTTTCCATGGCAGCGGGAAATGGCATTGTCCCTGAACTTGTCTTTGGCTGTGGAACTTTGAGCGCCTTGAGTTAGAAGCTCTATGTTAGTTTTGTGTGGGTGCTCAAGCTGCTTGATTCCATCCCACTGGGCTCAATGGGCATGGGACCATAAGAGAGCAAAACCGGGTTTCCTAGATAGCTGCCAGGACAGCTGATGGTATGTGAAGTTCATGAGGCAGGTGGAGTTGTTTTGGCACTGGAAGAGCTGTGCTGCTGCTTCGGGCAGTTGCCATTCACCACCACACTACCTTCCCTAGGTGTCATAGCCACTTACAAACATATGTGCTGCCAGAGCACTTGGTTTCCATGGCAGCGGGAAATGGCTTTGGCCCTGAACTTGCCTTTGGCTGTGGAGTTTTGAGCGCCTTGAGTGAGGAGCTCCATGTTAGTATTTTGTGGGTGCTCAAGCTGCTTGATTCTATCCCACTGGGCTCAATGGGCATGGGACCGAAAGTGACCAAACAGGGTTTCCTAGATAGCTGCCAGGACAGCTGATGGTTTGTGAAGTGCATGAGGCAGGTGGAGTTGTTTTGGCACTGGAAGAGCTGTGCTGCTGCTTCGGGCAGTTGCCATTCACCACCACACTACCTTCCCTAGGTGTCATAGCCACTTTCAGACATATGTGCTGCTAGAGCACTTGGTTTCCATGGCAGCGGGAAATGGCTTTTTCAGTGAACTTGTCTTTGGCTGTGGAGTTTTGAGTGCCTTGAGTGAGGAGCTCCATGTTAGTTTTGTGTGGGTGCTCAAGCTGCTTGATTCCATCCCACTGGGCTCAATGAGCACTGGACCGGAAGTGAGCAAACAGGGTTTCCTAGATAGCTGCCAGGACAGCTGATGGTATGTGAAGTGCATGAGGCAGGTGGAGTTGTTTTGGCACTGGAAGAGCTGTGCTGCTGCTTCAGGCAGTTGCCATTCACCACCACACTACCTTCCCTAGGTGTCATAGCCACTTTCAGACATATGTGCTGCCAGAGCACTTGGTTTCCATGGCAGCGGGAAATTTCTTTGTCCTTGAACTTGCCTTTGGCTGTGGATTTTTGAGTGCCTTGAGTGAGGAGCTCCATGTTAGTTTTGTGTGGGTGCTCAGGCTGCTTGATTCCATCCCACTGGGCTCAATGGGCATGGGATCGGAAGTGACCAAACAGGGTTTCCTAGATAGCTGCCAGGACAGCTGATGGTATGTGAAGTGCATGTGGCAGGTGAAGTTGTTTTGGCACTGGAAGAGCTGTGCTGCTGCTTCGGGCAGTTGCCATTCACCACCACACTACCTTCCCTAGGTGTCATAGCCACTTTCAGACATATGTGCTGCCAGAGCACTGGGTTTCCATGGCAGCGGGAAATGGCTTTGGCCCTGAACTTGTCTTTGGCTGTGGAGCATTGAGCGCCTTGAGTTAGAAGCTCCATGTTAGTTTTGTGTGGGTACTCAAGCTGCTTGATTCTATCCCACTGGGCTCAATGGGCATTGGACCGGAAGTGACCAAACAGGGTTTCCTAGATAGCTGCCAGGACAGCTGATGGTATGTGAAGTGCATGAGGCAGGTGGAGTTGTTTTGGCACTGGAAGAGCTGTGCTGCTGCTTCGGGCAGTTGCCATTCACCACCACACGACCTTCCCTAGGTGTCATAGCCACTTTCAGACATATGTGCTGCCAGAGCTCTTGGTTTCCATGGCAGCGGGAAATGGCATTGGCCCTGAACTTGTCTTTGGCTGTGGAGTTTTGAGCGCCTTGAGTGAGGAGCTCCATGTTAGTTTTGTGTGGGTGCTCAAGCTGCTTGATTCCATCCCACTGGGCTCAATGGGCATGGGACCGGCAGTGACCAAACAGGGTTTCCTTGATAGCTGCCAGGACAGCTGATGGTATGTGAAGTTCATGAGGCAGGTGGAGTTGTTTTGGCACTGGAAGAGCTGTGCTGCTGCTTCGGGCAGTTGCCATTCACCACCACACTACCTTCCCTAGGTGTCATAGCCACTTTCAGACATATGTGCTGCCAGAGCCCTTGGTTTCCATAGCAGCAGGAAATGGCTTTGGCCATGAACTTGTCTTTGGCTGTGGAGTTTTGAGCACCGTCAGTGAAGAGCTCCATGTTAGTTTTGTGTGGGTGCTCAAGCTGCTTGATTCCATCCCACTGGGCTCAATGGGCATGGGACCGGAAGTGAGCAAACAGGGTTTCCTAGATAGCTGCCAGGACAGCTGATGGTATGTGAAGTGCATGAGGCAGGTGGAGTTGTTTTGGCACTGGAAGAGCTGTGCTGCTGCTTCGGGCAGTTGCCATTCACCACCACACTACCTTCCCTAGGTGTCATAGCCACTTTCAGACATATGTGCTGCCAGAACACTTGGTTTCCATGGCAGCGGGAAATGGCTTTGGCTCTGAACTTGTCCTTGGCTGTGGAGTTTTGAGCGCCTTGAGTGAGGAGCTGCATGTTAGTTTTGTGTGGGTGCTCAAGCTTCTTGATTCCATCCCACTGGGCTCAATGGGCCTTGGACCGGAAGTGAGCAAACAGGGTTTCCTAGATAGCTGCCAGGACAGCTGATGGTATGTGAAGTTCATGAGGCAGGCGGAGTTGTTTTGGCACTGGTAGAGCTGTGCTGCTGCTTCGGGCAGTTGCCATTCACCACCACACTACCTTCCCTAGGTGTCATAGCCACTTTCAGACATATGTGCTGCCAGAGCACTTGGTTTCCATGGCAGCGGGAAATGGCTTGGGCTCTGAACTTGTCTTTGGCTGTGGAGTTTTGAGTGCCGTCAGTGAGGAGCTCCATGTTAGTTTTGTGTGGGTGCTCAAGCTGCTTGATTCTATCCCACTGGGCTCAAAGGGCATGGGACCGGCAGTGACCAAACAGGGTTTCCTAGATAGCTGCCAGGACAGCTGATGGTATGTGAAGTGCATGAGGCAGGTGGAGTTGTTTTGGCACTGGAAGAGCTGTGCTGCTGCTTCGGGCAGTTGCCATTCACCACCACACTACCTTCCCTAGGTGTCATAGCCACTTTCAGACATATGTGCTGCCAGAGCACTTGGTTTCCATGGCAGCGGGAAATGGCTTTGGCCCTGAACTTGCCTTTGGCTGTGGAGGTTTGAGCGCCTTGAGTGAGGAGCTCCATGTTAGTATTTTGTGGGTGCTCAAGCTTCTTGATTCTATCCCACTGGGCTCAATGGGCATGGGACCGGAAGTGACCAAACAGGGTTTCCTAGATAGCTGCCAGGACAGCTGATGGTTTGTGAAGTGCATGAGGCAGGTGGAGTTGTTTTGGCACTGGAAGAGCTGTGCTGCTGCTTCGGGCAGTTGCCATTCACCACCACACTACCTTCCCTAGGTGTCATAGCCACTTTCAGACATATGTGCTGCCAGAGCACTTGGTTTCCATGGCAGCGGGAAATGGCTTTGGCCGTGAACTTGTCTTTGGCTGTGGAGTTTTGAGCGCAGTTAGTGAGGAGCTCCATGTTAGTTTTGTGTGGGTGCTCAAGCTGCTTGATTCCATCCCACTGGGCTCAATGGGCATGGGACCGGAAGTGAGCAAACAGGGTTTCCTAGATAGCGGCCAGGACAGCTGATGGTATGTGAAGTTCATGAGGCAGGTGGAGTTGTTTTGGCACTGGAAGAGCTGTGCTGCTGCTTCGGGAAGTTGCCATTCACCACCACACTACCTTCCCTAGGTGTCATAGCCACTTGCAGACATATGTGCTGCCAGAGCCCTTGGTTTCCATGGCAGCGGGAAATGGCTTTGGCCATGAACTTGTCTTTGGCTGTGGAGTTTTGAGCGCCTTGATTGAGGAGGTGCATGTTAGTTTTGTGTGGGTTCTCAAGCTGCTTGATTCCATCCCACTGGGCTCAATGGGCACTGGACCGGAAGTGAGCAAACAGGGTTTCCTAGATAGCTTCCAGGACAGCTGATGGTATGTGAAGTTCATGAGGCAGGTGGAGTTGTTTTGGCACTGGAAGAACTGTGCTGCTACTTCGGGCAGTTGCCATTCACCACCACACTACCTTCCCTAGGTGTCATAGCCACTTGCAGACATATGTGCTGCCAGAGCTCTTGGTTTCCATGGCAGCGGGAAATGGCTTGGGCCCTGAACTTGTCTTTGGCTGTGGAGTTTTGAGCGCCTTGAGTGAGGAGGTGTATGTTAGTTTTGTGTGGGTGCTCAAGCTGCTTGATTCCATCCCACTGGGCTCAATGGGCATGGGACCGGCAGTTACCAAACAGGGTTTCCTCGATAGCTGCCAGGACAGCTGATGGTTTGTGAAGTGCATGAGGCAGGTGGAGTTGTTTTGGCACTGGAAGAGCTGTGCTGCTGCTTCGGGCAGTTGCCATTCACCACCACACTACCTTCCCTAAGTGTCATAGCCACTTTCAGACATATGTGCTGCCAGAACACTTGGTTTCTATGGCAGCGGGAAATGGCTTTGGCCCTGAACTTGTCTTTTGCTGTGGATCTTTGAGCGCCTTGAGTGAGGAGGTCCATGTTTGTTTTGTGTGGGTGCTCAAGCTGCTTGATTCTATCCCACTGGGCTCAATGGGCATGGGACCGGAACTGAGCAAACATTGTTTCCTAGATAGCTGCTAGGACAGCTGATGGTATGTGAAGTGCATGAGGCAGGTGGAGTTGTTTTGGCACTGGAAGAGCTGTGCTGCTGCTTCGGGAAGTTGCCATTCACCACCACACTACCTTCCCTAGGTGTCATAGCCACTTTCAGACATATGTGCTGCCAGAGCCCTTGGTTTCCATGGCAGCGGGAAATGGTTTTGGCCATGAACTTGTCTTTGGCTGTGGAGTTTTGAGCGCCTTGATTGAGGAGGTGCATGTTAGTTTTGTGTGGGTTCTCAAGCTGCTTGATTCCATCCCACTGGGCTCAATGGGCACTGGACCGGAAGTGAGCAAACAGGGTTTCCTAGATAGCTGCCAGGACAGCTGATGGTATGTGAAGTTCATGAGGCAGGTGGAGTTGTTTTGGCACTGGAAGAACTGTGCTGCTACTTCGGGCAGTTGCCATTCACCACCACACTACCTTCCCTAGGTGTCATAGCCACTTGCAGACATATGTGCTGCCAGAGCTCTTGGTTTCCATGGCAGCGGGAAATGGCTTGGGCCCTGAACTTGTCTTTGGCTGTGGAGTTTTGAGCGCCTTGAGTGAGGAGGTGTATGTTAGTTTTGTGTGGGTGCTCAAGCTGCTTGATTCCATCCCACTGGGCTCAATGGGCATGGGACCGGCAGTTACCAAACAGGGTTTCCTCGATAGCTGCCAGGACAGCTGATGGTTTGTGAAGTGCATGAGGCAGGTGGAGTTGTTTTGGCACTGGAAGAGCTGTGCTGCTGCTTCGGGCAGTTGCCATTCACCACCACACTACCTTCCCTAAGTGTCATAGCCACTTTCAGACATATGTGCTGCCAGAACACTTGGTTTCTATGGCAGCGGGAAATGGCTTTGGCCCTGAACTTGTCTTTTGCTGTGGATCTTTGAGCGCCTTGAGTGAGGAGGTCCATGTTTGTTTTGTGTGGGTGCTCAAGCTGCTTGATTCTATCCCACTGGGCTCAATGGGCATGGGACCGGAACTGAGCAAACATTGTTTCCTAGATAGCTGCTAGGACAGCTGATGGTATGTGAAGTGCATGAGGCAGGTGGAGTTGTTTTGGCACTGGAAGAGCTGTGCTGCTGCTTCGGGCAGTTGCCATTCACCACCACACTACCTTCCCTAGGTGTCATAGCCACTTTCAGACATATGTGCTGCCAGAGCACTTGGTTTCCATGGCAGCGGGAAATGGCTTTTTCAGTGAACTTGTCTTTGGCTGTGGAGTTTTGAGTGCCTTGAGTGAGGAGCTCCATGTTAGTTTTGTGTGGGTGCTCAAGCTGCTTGATTCCATCCCACTGGGCTCAATGAGCACTGGACCGGAAGTGAGCAAACAGGGTTTCCTAGATAGCTGCCACGACAGCTGATGGTATGTGAAGTGCATGAGGCAGGTGGAGTTGTTTTGGCACTGGAAGAGCTGTGCTGCTGCTTCAGGCAGTTGCCATTCACCACCACACTACCTTCCCTAGGTGTCATAGCCACTTTCAGACATATGTGCTGCCAGAGCACTTGGTTTCCATGGCAGCGGGAAATTTCTTTGTCCCTGAACTTGCCTTTGGCTGTGGAGTTTTGAGTGCCTTGAGTGAGGAGCTCCATGTTAGTTTTGTGTGGGTGCTCAGGCTGCTTGATTCCATCCCACTGGGCTCAATGGGCATGGGATCGGAAGTGACCAAACAGGGTTTCCTAGATAGCTGCCAGGACAGCTGATGGTATGTGAAGTGCATGTGGCAGGTGGAGTTGTTTTGGCACTGGAAGAGCTGTGCTGCTGCTTCGGGCAGTTGCCATTCACCACCACACTACCTTCCCTAGGTGTCATAGCCACTTTCAGACATATGTGCTGTCAGAGCACTGGGTTTCCATGGCAGCGGGAAATGGCTTTGGCCCTGAACTTGTCTTTGGCTGTGGAGCATTGAGCGCCTTGAGTTAGAAGCTCCATGTTAGTTTTGTGTGGGTACTCAAGCTGCTTGATTCTATCGCACTGGGCTCAATGGGCATTGGGACCGGAAGTGAGCAAACAGGGTTTCCTAGATAGCTGCCAGGACAGCTGATGGTATGTGAAGTGCATGAGGCAGGTGGAGTTGTTTTGGCACTGGAAGAGCTGTGCTGCTGCTTCGGGCAGTTGCCATTCACCACCACACGACCTTCCCTAGGTGTCATAGCCACTTTCAGACATATGTGCTGCCAGAGCTCTTGGTTTCCATGGCAGCGGGAAATGGCATTGGCCCTGAACTTGTCTTTGGCTGTGGAGTTTTGAGCGCCTTGAGTGAGGAGCTCCATGTTAGTTTTGTGTGGGTGCTCAAGCTGCTTGATTCCATCCCACTGGGCTCAATGGGCATGGGACCGGCAGTGACCAAACAGGGTTTCCTTGATAGCTGCCAGGACAGCTGATGGTATGTGAAGTTCATGAGGCAGGTGGAGTTGTTTTGGCACTGGAAGAGCTGTGCTGCTGCTTCGGGCAGTTGCCATTCACCACCACACTACCTTCCCTAGGTGTCATAGCCACTTTCAGACATATGTGCTGCCAGAGCACTTGGTTTCCATAGCAGCAGGAAATGGCTTTGGCCATGAAGTTGTCTTTGGCTGTGGAGTTTTGAGCACCGTCAGTGAAGAGCTCCATGTTAGTTTTGTGTGGGTGCTCAAGCTGCTTCATTCCATCCCACTGGGCTCAATGGGCATGGGACCGGAAGTGAGCAAACAGGGTTTCCTAGATAGCTGCCAGGACAGCTGATGGTATGTGAAGTTCATGAGGCAGGTGGAGTTGTTTTGGCACTGGAAGAGCTGTGCTGCTGCTTCGGGCAGTTGCCATTCACCACCACACTACCTTCCCTAGGTGTCATAGCCACTTTCAGACATATGTGCTGCCAGAACACTTGGTTTCCATGGCAGCGGGAAATGGCTTTGGCTCTGAACTTGTCCTTGGCTGTGGAGTTTTGAGCGCCTTGAGTGAGGAGCTGCATGTTAGTTTTGTGTGGGTGCTCAAGCTTCTTGATTCCATCCCACTGGGCTCAATGGGCCTTGGACCGGAAGTGAGCAAACAGGGTTTCCTAGATAGCTGCCAGGACAGCTGATGGTATGTGAAGTTCATGAGGCAGGTGGAGTTTTTTTGGCACTGGTAGAGCTGTGCTGCTGCTTCGGGCAGTTGCCATTCACCACCACACTACCTTCCCTAGGTGTCATAGCCACTTTCAGACATATGTGCTGCCAGAGCACTTGGTTTCCATGGCAGCGGGAAATGGCTTGGGCTCTGAACTTGTCTTTGGCTGTGGAGTTTTGAGTGCCGTCAGTGAGGAGCTCCATGTTAGTTTTGTGTGGGTGCTCAAGCTGCTTGATTCTATCCCACTGGGCTCAAAGGGCATGGGACCGGCAGTGACCAAACAGGGTTTCCTAGATAGCTGCCAGGACAGCTGATGGTATGTGAAGTGCATGAGGCAGGTGGAGTTGTTTTGGCACTGGAAGAGCTGTGCTGCTGCTTCGGGCAGTTGCCATTCACCACCACACTACCTTCCCTAGGTGTCATAGCCACTTTCAGACATATGTGCTGCCAGAGCACTTGGTTTCCATGGCAGCGGGAAATGGCTTTGGCCCTGAACTTGCCTTTGGCTGTGGAGGTTTGAGCGCCTTGAGTGAGGAGCTCCATGTTAGTATTTTGTGGGTGCTCAAGCTTCTTGATTCTATCCCACTGGGCTCAATGGGCATGGGACCGGAAGTGACCAAACAGGGTTTCCTAGATAGCTGCCAGGACAGCTGATGGTTTGTGAAGTGCATGAGGCAGGTGGAGTTGTTTTGGCACTGGAAGAGCTGTGCTGCTGCTTCGGGCAGTTGCCATTCACCACCACACTACCTTCCCTAGGTGTCATAGCCACTTTCAGACATATGTGCTGCCAGAGCCCTTGGTTTGCATGGCAGCGGGAAATGGCTTTGGCCGTGAACTTGTCTTTGGCTGTGGAGTTTTGAGCGCAGTTAGTGAGGAGCTCCATGTTAGTTTTGTGTGGGTGCTCAAGCTGCTTGATTCCATCCCACTGGGCTCAATGGGCATTGGACCGGAAGTGAGCAAACAGGGTTTCCTAGATAGCGGCCAGGACAGCTGATGGTATGTGAAGTTCATGAGGCAGGTGGAGTTGTTTTGGCACTGGAAGAGCTGTGCTGCTGCTTCGGGAAGTTGCCATTCACCACCACACTACCTTCCCTAGGTGTCATAGCCACTTGCAGACATATGTGCTGCCAGAGCCCTTGGTTTCCATGGCAGCGGGAAATGGCTTTGGCCATGAACTTGTCTTTGGCTGTGGAGTTTTGAGCGCCTTGATTGAGGAGGTGCATGTTAGTTTTTTGTGGGTTCTCAAGCTGCTTGGTTCCATCCCACTGGGCTCAATGGGCACTGGACCGGAAATGAGCAAACAGGGTTTCCTAGATAGCTGCCAGGACAGCTGATGGTATGTGAAGTTCATGAGGCAGGTGGAGTTTTTTTGCACTGGTAGAGCTGTGCTGCTGCTTCGGGCAGTTGCCATTCACCACCACACTACCTTCCCTAGGTGTCATAGCCACTTGCAGACATATGTGCTGCCAGAGCACTTGGTTTCCATGGCAGCGGGAAATGGCTTGGGCTCTGAACTTGTCTTTGGCTGTGGAGTTTTGAGCACCATGAGTGAGGAGCTCCATGTTAGTTTTGTGTGGGTGCTCAAGCTGCTTGATTCCATCCCACTGGGCTCAATGGGCATGGGACCGGAAGTGAGCAAACAGGGTTTCCTAGATAGCTGCCAGGACAGCTGATGGTTTGTGAAGTGCATGAGGCAGGTGGAGTTGTTTTGGCACTGGTAGAGCTGTGCTGCTGCTTCGGGCAGTTGCCATTCACCACACTACCTTCCCTAGGTGTCATAGCCACTTGCAGACATATGTGCTGCCAGAGCCCTTGGTTTCCATGGCAGCGGGAAATGGCATTGTCCCTGAACTTGTCTTTGGCTGTGGAACTTTGAGCGCCTTGAGTTAGCAGCTCTATGTTAGTTTTGTGTGGGTGCTCAAGCTGCTTGATTCTATCCCACTGGGCTCAATGGGCATGGGACCAGAAGTGAGCAAACCGGGTTTCCTAGATAGCTGCCAGGACAGCTGATGGTATGTGAAGTTCATGAGGCAGGTGGAGTTGTTTTGGCACTGGAAGAGCTGTGCTGCTGCTTCGGGCAGTTGCCATTCACCACCACACTACCTTCCCTAGGTGTCATAGCCACTTACAAACATATGTGCTGCCAGAGCACTTGGTTTCCATGGCAGCGGGAAATGGCTTTGGCCCTGAACTTGCCTTTGGCTGTGGAGTTTTGAGCGCCTTGAGTGAGGAGCTCCATGTTAGTATTTTGTGGGTGCTCAAGCTGCTTGATTCTATCCCACTGGGCTCAATGGGCATGGGACCGAAAGTGACCAAACAGGGTTTCCTAGATAGCTGCCAGGACAGCTGATGGTTTGTGAAGTGCATGAGGCAGGTGGAGTTGTTTTGGCACTGGAAGAGCTGTGCTGCTGCTTCGGGCAGTTGCCATTCACCACCACACTACCTTCCCTAGGTGTCATAGCCACTTTCAGACATATGTGCTGCCAGATCCCTTGGTTTCCATGGCAGCGGGAAATGGCTTTGGCGCTGAACTTGTCTTTGGCTGTGGAGTTTTGAGTGCCTTGAGTGAGGAGCTCCATGTTAGTTTTGTGTGGGTGCTCAAGCTGCTTGATTCCATCCCACTGGGCTCAAACGGCATGGGACGGGCAGTGACCAAACAGGGTTTCCTAGATAGCTGCCAGGACAGCTGATGGTATGTGAAGTGCATGAGGCAGGTGGAGTTGTTTTGGCACTGGAAGAGCTGTGCTGCTGCTTCGGGCAGTTGCCATTCACCACCACACTACCTTCCCTAGGTGTCATAGCCACTTTCAGACATATGTGCTGCCAGAGCCCTTGGTTTCCATGGCAGCGGGAAATGGCTTGGGCGCTGAACTTGTCTTTGGCTGTGGAGCTTTGAGCGCCTTGAGTTAGGAGCTCCATGTTAGTTTTGTGTGGGTGCGCAAGCTGCTTGATTCTATCCCACTGGGCTCAATGGGCATGGGACCAGAAGTGAGCAAACAGGGTTTCCTAGATAGCTGCCAGGACAGCTGATGGTATGTGAAGTGCATGAGGCAGGTGGAGTTGTTTTGGCACTGGAAGAGCTGTGCTGCTGCTTCGGGCAGTTGCCATTCACCACCACACTACCTTCCCTAGGTGTCATAGCCACTTGCAGACATATGTGCTGCCAGAGCACTTGGTTTCCATGGCAGCGGGAAATGGCATTGGCCCTGAACTTGTCTTTGGCTGTGGAGTTTTGAGCGCCTTGAGTGAGGAGGTGTATGTTAGTTTTGTGTGGGTTCTCAAGCTGCTTGATTCCATCCCACTGGGCTCAATGAGCATTGGACCGGCAGTGACCAAACAGGGTTTCCTAGATAGCTGCCAGGACAGCTGATGGTTTGTGAAGTGCATGAGGCAGGTGGAGTTGTTTTGGCACTGGAAGAGCTGTGCTGCTGCTTCGGGCATTTGCCATTCACCACCACACTACCTTCCCTAGGTGTCATAGCCACTTTCAGACATATGTGCTGCCAGAGCACTTGGTTTCCATGGCAGCGGGAAATGGCTTGGGCCCTGAACTTGTCTTTTGCTATGGATCTTTGAGCGCCTTGAGTGAGGAGGTCCATGTTTGTTTTGTGTGGGTGCTCAAGCTGCTTGATTCTATCCCACTGGGCTCAATGGGCATGGGACCGGAAGTGAGCAAACATTGTTTCCTAGATAGCTGCTAGGACAGCTGATGGTTTGTGAAGTGCATGAGGCAGGTGGAGTTGTTTTGGCACTGGAAGAGCTGTGCTGCTGCTTCGGGCAGTTGCCATTCACCACCACACTACCTTCCCTAGGTGTCATAGCCACTTGCAGACATATGTGCTGCCAGAGCACTTGGTTTCCATGGCAGCGGGAAATTTCTTTGTCCCTGAACTTGCCTTTGGCTGTGGAGTTTTGAGTGCCTTGAGTGAGGAGCTCCATGTTAGTTTTGTGTGGGTGCTCAGGCTGCTTGATTCCATCCCACTGGGCTCAATGGGCATGGGATCGGAAGTGACCAAACAGGGTTTCCTAGATAGCTGCCAGGACAGCTGATAGTATGTGAAGTGCATGTGGCAGGTGGAGTTGTTTTGGCACTGGAAGAGCTGTGCTGCTGCTTCGGGCAGTTGCCATTCACCACCACACTACCTTCCCTAGGTGTCATAGCCACTTTCAGACATATGTGCTGCCAGAGCACTGGGTTTCCATGGCAGCGGGAAATGGCTTGGGCCCTGAACTTGTCTTTGGCTGTAGAGCATTGAGCGCCTGGAGTTAGAAGCTCCATGTTAGTTTTGTGTGGGTACTCAAGCTGCTTGATTCTATCCCACTGGGCTCAATGGGCATGGGACCGGAAGTGACCAAACAGGGTTTCCTAGATAGCTGCCACGACAGCTGATGGTATGTGAAGTGCATGAGGCAGGTGGAGTTGTTTTGGCACTGGAAGAGCTGTGCTGCTGCTTCGGGCAGTTGCCATTCACCACCACACTATCTTCCCTAGGTGTCATAGCCACTTTCAGACATATGTGCTGCCAGAGCTCTTGGTTTCCATGGCAGCGGGAAATGGCATTGGCCCTGAACTTGTCTTTGGCTGTGGAGTTTTGAGCGCCTTGAGTGAGGAGCTGCATGTTAGTTTTGTGTGGGTGCTCAAGCTTCTTGATTCCATCCCACTGGGCTCAATGGGCCTTGGACCGGAAGTGAGCAAACAGGGTTTCCTAGATAGCTGCCAGGACAGCTGATGGTATGTGAAGTTCATGAGGCAGGTGGAGTTTTTTTGGCACTGGTAGAGCTGTGCTGCTGCTTCGGGCAGTTGCCATTCACCACCACACTACCTTCCCTAGGTGTCATAGCCACTTTCAGACATATGTGCTGCCAGAGCACTTGGTTTCCATGGCAGCGGGAAATGGCTTGGGCTCTGAACTTGTCTTTGGCTGTGGAGTTTTGAGTGCTGTCAGTGAGGAGCTCCATGTTAGTTTTGTGTGGGTGCTCAAGCTGCTTGATTCCATCCCACTGGGCTCAATGGGCATGGGACCGGCAGTGAGCAAACAGGGTTTCCTAGATAGCTGCCAGGACAGCTGATGGTATGTGAAGTTCATGAGGCAGGTGGAGTTGTTTTGGCACTGGAAGAGCTGTGCTGCTGCTTCGGGCAGTTGCCATTCACCACCACACTACCTTCCCTAGGGGTCATAGCCACTTGCAGACATATGTGCTGCCAGAGCACTTGGTTTCCATGGCAGCGGGAAAAGGCTTTGGCCCTGAACTTGCCTTTGGCTGTGGAGTTTTGAGCACCTTGAGTGAGGAGCTCCATGTTAGTATTTTGTGGGTGCTCAAGCTTCTTGATTCCATCCCACTGGGCTCAATGGGCATGGGACCGGAAGTGACCAAACAGGGTTTCCTCGATAGCTGCCAGGACAGCTGATGGTTTGTGAAGTGCATGAGGCAGGTGGAGTTGTTTTGGCACTGGAAGAGCTGTGCTGCTGCTTCGGGCAGTTGCCATTCACCACCACACTACCTTCCCTAGGTGTCATAGCCACTTACAAACATATGTGCTGCCAGAGCACTTGGTTTCCATGGCAGCGGGAAATGGCTTGGGCTGTGAACTTGTCTTTGGCTGTGGAGCTTTGAGCGCCTTGAGTGAGGAGGTGCATGTTTGTTTTGTGTGGGTGCTCAAGCTGCTTGATTCTATCCCACTGGGCTCAATGGGCATGGGACCGGAAGTGAGAAAACATTGTTTATTAGATAGCTGCCAGGACAGCTGATGGTATGTGAAGTGCATGAGGCAGGTGGAGTTGTTTTGGCACTGGAAGAGCTGTGCTGCTGCTTCGGGAAGTTGCCATTCACCACCACACTACCTTCCCTAGGTGTCATAGCCACTTTCAGACATATGTGCTGCCAGAGCACTTGGTTTCCATGGCAGCGGGAAATGGCTTGGGCTCTGAACTTGTCTTTGGCTGTGGAGTTTTGAGCACCGTCAGTGAAGAGCTCCATTTTAGTTTTGTGTGGGTGCTCAAGCTGCTTGATTCCATCCCACTGGGCTCAATGGGCACTGGACCGGAAGTGAGCAAACAGGGTTTCCTAGATAGCTGCCAGGACAGCTGATGGTATGTGAAGTTCATGAGGCAGGTGGAGTTGTTTTGGCACTGGAAGAACTGTGCTGCTACTTCGGGCAGTTGCCATTCACCACCACACTACCTTCCCTAGGTGTCATAGCCACTTGCAGACATATGTGCTGCCAGAGTCCTTGGTTTCCATGACAGCGGGAAATGGCTTGGGCCGTGAACTTGTCTTTGGCTGTGGAGCTTTGAGCGCCTTGAGTGAGGAGCTGCATGTTGGTTTTGTGTGGGTGCTCAATCTGCTTGATTCCATCCCACTGGGCTTAATGGGCATGGGACCGGAAGTGAGCAAACAGGGTTTCCTAGATAGCTGCCAGGACAGCTGATGGTATGTGAAGTTCATGAGGCAGGTGGAGTTGTTTTGGCACTGGAAGAGCTGTGCTGCTGCTTCGGGCAGTTGCCATTCACCACCACACTACCTTCCCTAGGTGTCATAGCCACTTTCAGACATATGTGCTGCCAGATCCCTTGGTTTCCATGGCAGCGGGAAATGGCTTGGTCGCTGAACTTGTCTTTGGCTGTGGAGCTTTGAGCGCCTTGAGTGAGGAGCTGCATGTTAGTTTTGTGTGGGTGCTCAGGCTGCTTGATTCCATCCCACTGGGCTCAATGGGCATGGGATCGGAAGTGAGCAAACCGGGTTTCCTAGATAGCTGCCAGGACAGCTGATGGTATGTGAAGTGCATGTGGCAGGTGGAGTTGTTTTGGCACTGGAAGAGCTGTGCTGCTGCTTCGGGCAGTTGCCATTCATCACCACACTACCTTCCCTAGGTGTCATAGCCACTTTCAGACATATGTGCTGCCAGAGCACTTGGTTTCCATGGCAGCGGGAAATGGCTTGGGCCGTGAACTTGTCTTTGGCTGTGGAGCATTGAGCGCCTTGAGTGAGGAGCTCCATGTTAGTTTTGTGTGGGTGCTCAAGCTGCTTGATTCCATCCCACTGGACTCACTGGGCACTTGACCGGAAGTGAGCAAACAGGGTTTCCTAGATAGCTGCCACGACAGCTGATGGTATGTGAAGTGCATGAGGCAGGTGGAGTTGTTTTGGCACTGGAAGAGCTGTGCTGCTGCTTCGGACAGTTGCCATTCACCACCACACTACCTTCCCTAGGTGTCATAGCCACTTGCAGACATATGTGCTGCCAGAGCCCTTGGTTTCCATGGCAGCGGGAAATGGCTTTGGCCGTGAACTTGTCTTTGGCTGTGGAGTTTTGAGTGCCTTGAGTGAGGAGCTCCATGTTAGTTTTGTATGGGTGCTCAAGCTGCTTGATTCCATCCCACTGGGCTCAATGGGCATGGGATCGGAAGTGAGCAAACAGGGTTTCCTAGATAGCTGCCAAGACAGCTGATGGTATGTGAAGTGCATGAGGCAGGTGGAGTTGTTTTGGCACTGGAAGAGCTGTGCTGCTGCTTCGGGCAGTTGCCATTCACCACCACACTACCTTCCCTAGGTGTCATAGCCACTTGCAGACATATGTGCTGCCAGAGCCCTTGGTTTCCATGGCAGCGGGAAATGGCATTGTCCCTGAACTTGTCTTTGGCTGTGGAGTTTTGAGCGCAGTTAGTTAGGAGCTCCATGTTAGTTTTGTGTGGGTGCTCAAGCTGCTTGATTCCATCCCACTGGGCTCAATGGGCATGGGACCGGAAGTGAGCAAACAGGGTTTCCTAGATAGCTGCCAGGACAGCTGATGGTATGTGAAGTTCATGAGGCAGGTGGAGTTGTTTTGGCACTGGAAGAGCTGTGCTGCTGCTTCGGGCAGTTGCCATTCACCACCACACTACCTTCCCTAGGTGTCATAGCCACTTTCAGACATATGTGCTGCCAGAGCACTTGGTTTCCATGGCAGCGGGAAATGGCTTGGGCCCTGAACTTGCCATTGGCTGTGGAGTTTTGAGCACCGTCAGTGAGGAGCTCCATGTTAGTATTTTGTGGGTGCTCAAGCTGCTTGATTCCATCCCACTGGGCTCAATGGGCATGGGACCGGAAGTGAGCAAACAGGGTTTCCTAGATAGCTGCCAGGACAGCTGATG
This sequence comes from Ochotona princeps, assembly GCF_030435755.1. Taxonomy (NCBI): domain Eukaryota; kingdom Metazoa; phylum Chordata; class Mammalia; order Lagomorpha; family Ochotonidae; genus Ochotona; species Ochotona princeps. The sequence goes on from NC_080833.1 coordinate 135,068,674, forward strand.
GTTTGTGAAGTGCATGAGGCAGGTGGAGTTGTTTTGGCACTGGAAGAGCTGTGCTGCTGCTTCGGGCAGTTGCCATTCACCACCACACTACCTTCCCTAGGTGTCATAGCCACTTGCAGACATATGTGCTGCCAGAGCCCTTGCTTTCCATGGCAGCGGGAAATGGCTTTTGTCGTGAACTTGTCTTTGGCTGTGGAGTTTTGAGCGCCTTGATTGAGGAGGTGCATGTTAGTTTTGTGTGGGTGCTCAAGCTGCTTGATTCCATCCCACTGGGCTCAATGGGCATTGCACCGGAAGTGACCAAACAGGGTTTCCTAGATAGCTGCCAGGACAGCTGATGGTTTGTGAAGTGCATGAGGCAGGTGGAGTTGTTTTGGCACTGGAAGAGCTGTGCTGCTGCTTCGGGCAGTTGCCATTCACCACCACACTACCTTCCCTAGGTGTCATAGCCACTTTCAGACATATGTGCTGCCAGATCCCTTGGTTTCCATGGCAGCGGGAAATGGCATTGTCCCTGAACTTGTCTTTGGCTGTGGAGTTTTGAGCGCCTTGAGTGAGGAGCTCCATGTTAGTTTTGTGTGGGTGCTCAAGCTGCTTGATTCCATCCCACTGGGCTCAATGGGCATGGGACCGGAAGTGACCAAACAGGGTTTCCTAGATAGCTGCCAGGACAGCTGATGGTATGTGAAGTGCATGAGGCAGGTGGAGTTGTTTTGGCACTGGAAGAGCTGTGCTGCTGCTTCGGGCAGTTGCCATTCACCACCACACTACCTTCCCTAGGTGTCATAGCCACTTTCAGACATATGTGCTGCCAGAGCACTTGGTTTCCATGGCAGCGGGAAATGGCTTGGGCCCTGAACTTGCCTTTGGCTGTGGAGTTTTGAGCGCCGTCAGTGAGGAGCTCCATGTTAGTATTTTGTGGGTGCTCAAGCTGCTTGATTCTATCCCACTGGGCTCAATGGGCATGGGACCGGAAGTGAGCAAACAGGGTTTCCTAGATAGCTGCCAGGACAGCTGATGGTATGTGAAGTTCATGAGGCAGGTGGAGTTGTTTTGGCACTGGAAGAGCTGTGCTGCTGCTTCGTACAGTTGCCATTCACCACCACACTACCTTCCCTAGGTGTCATAGCCACTTTCAGACATATGTGCTGCCAGAACACTTGGTTTCCATGGCAGCGGGAAATGGCTTTGGCTCTGAACTTGTCCTTGGCTGTGGAGTTTTGAGCGCCTTGAGTGAGGAGCTCCATGTTAGTTTTGTGTGGGTGCTCAAGCTGCTTGATTCCATCCCACTGGGCTCAAAGGGCATTGGACCGGAAGTGAGCAAACAGGGTTTCCTAGATAGCTGCCAGGACAGCTGATGGTATGTGAAGTGCATGAGGCAGGTGGAGTTTTTTTGGCACTGGTAGAGCTGTGCTGCTGCTTCGGGCAGTTGCCATTCACCACCACACTACCTTCCCTAGGTGTCATAGCCACTTTCAGACATATGTGCTGCCAGAGCACTTGGTTTCCATGGCAGCGGGAAATGGCTTGGGCTCTGAACTTGTCTTTGGCTGTGGAGTTTTGAGTGCCGTCAGTGAGGAGCTCCATGTTAGTTTTGTGTGGGTGCTCAAGCTGCTTGATTCCATCCCACTGGGCTCAATGGGCACTGGACCGGAAGTAAGCAAACAGGGTTTCCTAGATAGCTGCCAGGACAGCTGATGGTTTGTGAAGTGCATGAGGCAGGTGGTGTTGTTTTGGCACTGGAAGAGCTGTGCTGCTGCTTCGGGCAGTTGCCATTCACCACCACACTACCTTCCCTAGGTGTCATAGCCACTTTCAGACATATGTGCTGCCAGAGCCCTTGGTTTCCATGGCAGCGGGAAATGGCTTGGGCCCTGAACTTGTCTTTGGCTGTGGAGTTTTGAGCGCCTTGAGTGAGGAGGTGTATGTTAGTTTTGTGTGGGTGCTCAAGCTGCTTGATTCCATCCCACTGGGCTCAATGGGCATGGGACCGGAAGTGAGCAAACAGGGTTTCCTAGATAGCTGCCAGGACAGCTGATGGTATGTGAAGTTCATGAGGCAGGTGGAGTTGTTTTTTCACTGGAAGAGCTGTGCTGCTGCTTCGGGCAGTTGCCATTCACCACCACACTACCTTCCCTAGGTGTCATAGCCACTTGCAGACATATGTGCTGCCAGAGCCCTTGGTTTCCATGGCAGCGGGAAATGGCTTGGGCCCTGAACTTGCCTTTGGCTGTGGAGTTTTGAGCGCCGTCAGTGAGGAGCTCCATGTTAGTATTTTGTGGGTGCTCAAGCTGCTTGATTCTATCCCACTGGGCTCAATGGGCATGGGACCGGAAGTGAGCAAACAGGGTTTCCTAGATAGCTGCCAGGACAGCTGATGGTATGTGAAGTTCATGAGGCAGGTGGAGTTGTTTTGGCACTGGAAGAGCTGTGCTGCTGCTTCGGACAGTTGCCATTCACCACCACACTACCTTCCCTCGGTGTCATAGCCACTTTCAGACATATGTGCTGCCAGAACACTTGGTTTCTATGGCAGCGGGAAATGGCTTTGGCTCTGAACTTGTCCTTGGCTGTGGAGTTTTGAGCGCCTTGAGTGAGGAGCTCCATGTTAGTTTTGTGTGGGTGCTCAAGCTGCTTGATTCCATCCCACTGGGCTCAAAGGGCATTGGACCGGAAGTGAGCAAACAGGGTTTCCTAGATAGCTGCCAGGACAGCTGATGGTATGTGAAGTGCATGAGGCAGGTGGAGTTTTTTTGGCACTGGTAGAGCTGTGCTGCTGCTTCGGGCAGTTGCCATTCACCACCACACTACCTTCCCTAGGTGTCATAGCCACTTTCAGACATATGTGCTGCCAGAGCCCTTGCTTTCCATGGCAGCGGGAAATGGCTTGGGCTCTGAACTTGTCTTTGGCTGTGGAGTTTTGAGTGCCGTCAGTGAGGAGCTCCATGTTAGTTTTGTGTGGGTGCTCAAGCTGCTTGATTCCATCCCACTGGGCTCAATGGGCATGGGACGGGCAGTGACCAAACATGGTTTCCTAGATAGCTGCCAGGACAGCTGATGGTATGTGAAGTTCATGAGGCAGGTGGAGTTGTTTTGGCACTGGAAGAGCTGTGCTGCTGCTTCGGGCAGTTGCCATTCACCACCACACTACCTTCCCTAGGTGTCATAGCCACTTTCAGACATATGTGCTGCCAGAGCCCTTGCTTTCCATGGCAGCGGGAAATGGCTTTGGCCCTGAACTTGACTTTGGCTGTGGAGTTTTGAGCGTCTGAGTGAGGAGCTCCATGTTAGTTTTGTGTGGGTGCTCAAGCTGCTTGATTCCATCCCACTGGGCTCAATGGGCATGGGACCGGAAGTAAGCAAACAGGGTTTCCTAGATAGCTGCCAGGACAGCTGATGGTTTGTGAAGTGCATGAGGCAGGTGGAGTTGTTTTGGCACTGGAAGAGCTGTGCTGCTGCTTCGGGCAGTTGCCATTCACCACCACACTACCTTCCCTAGGTGTCATAGCCACTTTCAGACATATGTGCTGCCAGATCCCTTGGTTTCCATGGCAGCGGGAAATGGCATTGTCCCTGAACTTGTCTTTGGCTGTGGAGTTTTGAGCGCCTTGAGTGAGGAGCTCCATGTTAGTTTTGTGTGGGTGCTCAAGCTGCTTGATTCCATCCCACTGGGCTCAATGGGCATGGGACCAGCAGTGACCAAACAGGGTTTCCTAGATAGCTGCCACGACAGCTGATGGTATGTGAAGTGCATGAGGCAGGTGGAGTTGTTTTGGCACTGGAAGAGCTGTGCTGCTGCTTCGGGCAGTTGCCATTCACCACCACACTACCTTCCCTAGGTGTCATAGCCACTTTCAGACATATGTGCTGCCAGAGCCCTTGGTTTCCATGGCAGCGGGAAATGGCTTGGGCCCTGAACTTGCCTTTGGCTGTGGAGTTTTGAGCGCCGTCAGTGAGGAGCTCCATGTTAGTATTTTGTGGGTGCTCAAGCTGCTTGATTCTATCCCACTGGGCTCAATGGGCATGGGACCGGAAGTGAGCAAACAGGGTTTCCTAGATAGCTGCCAGGACAGCTGATGGTATGTGAAGTTCATGAGGCAGGTGGAGTTGTTTTGGCACTGGAAGAGCTGTGCTGCTGCTTCGTACAGTTGCCATTCACCACCACACTACCTTCCCTAGGTGTCATAGCCACTTTCAGACATATGTGCTGCCAGAGCACTTGGTTTCCATGGCAGCGGGAAATGGCTTTGGCTCTGAACTTGTCCTTGGCTGTGGAGTTTTGAGCGCCTTGAGTGAGGAGCTCCATGTTAGTTTTGTGTGGGTGCTCAAGCTGCTTGATTCCATCCCACTGGGCTCAAAGGGCATGGGACCGGAAGTGAGCAAACAGGGTTTCCTAGATAGCTGCCAGGACAGCTGATGGTATGTGAAGTGCATGAGGCAGGTGGAGTTTTTTTGGCACTGGTAGAGCTGTGCTGCTGCTTCGGGCAGTTGCCATTCACCACCACACTACCTTCCCTAGGTGTCATAGCCACTTTCAGACATATGTGCTGCCAGAGCACTTGGTTTCTATGGCAGCGGGAAATGGCTTGGGCTCTGAACTTGTCTTTGGCTGTGGAGTTTTGAGTGCCGTCAGTGAGGAGCTCCATGTTAGTTTTGTGTGGGTGCTCAAGCTGCTTGATTCCATCCCACTGGGCTCAATGGGCACTGGACCGGAAGTAAGCAAACAGGGTTTCCTAGATAGCTGCCAGGACAGCTGATGGTTTGTGAAGTGCATGAGGCAGGTGGTGTTGTTTTGGCACTGGAAGAGCTGTGCTGCTGCTTCGGGCAGTTGCCATTCACCACCACACTACCTTCCCTAGGTGTCATAGCCACTTTCAGACATATGTGCTGCCAGAGCCCTTGGTTTCCATGGCAGCGGGAAATGGCTTGGGCCCTGAACTTGTCTTTGGCTGTGGAGTTTTGAGCGCCTTGAGTGAGGAGGTGTATGTTAGTTTTGTGTGGGTGCTCAAGCTGCTTGATTCCATCCCACTGGGCTCAATGGGCATGGGACCGGAAGTGAGCAAACAGGGTTTCCTAGATAGCTGCCAGGACAGCTGATGGTATGTGAAGTTCATGAGGCAGGTGGAGTTGTTTTTTCACTGGAAGAGCTGTGCTGCTGCTTCGGGCAGTTGCCATTCACCACCACACTACCTTCCCTAGGTGTCATAGCCACTTGCAGACATATGTGCTGCCAGACCACTTGGTTTCCATGGCAGCGGGAAATGGCTTGGGACCTGAACTTGCCTTTGGCTGTGGAGTTTTGAGCGCCGTCAGTGAGGAGCTCCATGTTAGTATTTTGTGGGTGCTCAAGCTGCTTGATTCCATCCCTCTGGGCTCAATGGGCATGGGACCGGAAGTGACCAAACAGGGTTTCCTAGATAGCTGCCAGGACAGCTGATGGTTTGTGAAGTGCATGAGGCAGGTGGAGTTGTTTTGGCACTGGAAGAGCTGTGCTGCTGCTTCGGGCAGTTGCCATTCACCACCACACTACCTTCCCTAGGTGTCATAGCCACTTTCAGACATATGTGCTGCCAGAGCCCTTGGTTTCCATGGCAGCGGGAAATGGCTTGGGCCCTGAACTTGCCTTTGGCTGTGGAGTTTTGAGCGCCGTCAGTGAGGAGCTCCATGTTAGTATTTTGTGGGTGCTCAAGCTGCTTGATTCTATCCCACTGGGCTCAATGGGCATGGGACCGGAAGTGAGCAAACAGGGTTTCCTAGATAGCTGCCAGGACAGCTGATGGTATGTGAAGTTCATGAGGCAGGTGGAGTTGTTTTGGCACTGGAAGAGCTGTGCTGCTGCTTCGTACAGTTGCCATTCACCACCACACTACCTTCCCTCGGTGTCATAGCCACTTTCAGACATATGTGCTGACAGAACACTTGGTTTCTATGGCAGCGGGAAATGGCTTTGGCTCTGAACTTGTCCTTGGCTGTGGAGTTTTGAGCGCCTTGAGTGAGGAGCTCCATGTTAGTTTTGTGTGGGTGCTCAAGCTGCTTGATTCCATCCCACTGGGCTCAAAGGGCATTGGACCGGAAGTGAGCAAACAGGGTTTCCTAGATAGCTGCCAGGACAGCTGATGGTATGTGAAGTGCATGAGGCAGGTGGAGTTTTTTTGGCACTGGTAGAGCTGTGCTGCTGCTTCGGGCAGTTGCCATTCACCACCACACTACCTTCCCTAGGTGTCATAGCCACTTTCAGACATATGTGCTGCCAGAGCCCTTGCTTTCCATGGCAGCGGGAAATGGCTTGGGCTCTGAACTTGTCTTTGGCTGTGGAGTTTTGAGTGCCGTCAGTGAGGAGCTCCATGTTAGTTTTGTGTGGGTGCTCAAGCTGCTTGATTCCATCCCACTGGGCTCAATGGGCATGGGACGGGCAGTGACCAAACAGGGTTTCCTAGATAGCTGCCAGGACAGCTGATGGTATGTGAAGTTCATGAGGCAGGTGGAGTTGTTTTGGCACTGGAAGAGCTGTGCTGCTGCTTCGGGCAGTTGCCATTCACCACCACACTACCTTCCCTAGGTGTCATAGCCACTTTCAGACATATGTGCTGCCAGAGCCCTTGCTTTCCATGGCAGCGGGAAATGGCTTTGGCCCTGAACTTGACTTTGGCTGTGGAGTTTTGAGCGTCTGAGTGAGGAGCTCCATGTTAGTTTTGTGTGGGTGCTCAAGCTGCTTGATTCCATCCCACTGGGCTCAATGGGCATGGGACCGGAAGTAAGCAAACAGGGTTTCCTAGATAGCTGCCAGGACAGCTGATGGTTTGTGAAGTGCATGAGGCAGGTGGAGTTGTTTTGGCACTGGAAGAGCTGTGCTGCTGCTTCGGGCAGTTGCCATTCACCACCACACTACCTTCCCTAGGTGTCATAGCCACTTTCAGACATATGTGCTGCCAGAGCCCTTGGTTTCCATGGCAGCGGGAAATGGCTTGGGCCCTGAACTTGTCTTTGGCTGTGGAGTTTTGAGCGCCTTGAGTGAGGAGGTGTATGTTAGTTTTGTGTGGGTGCTCAAGCTGCTTGATTCCATCCCACTGGGCTCAATGGGCATGGGACCGGAAGTGAGCAAACAGGGTTTCCTAGATAGCTGCCAGGACAGCTGATGGTATGTGAAGTTCATGAGGCAGGTGGAGTTGTTTTTTCACTGGAAGAGCTGTGCTGCTGCTTCGGGCAGTTGCCATTCACCACCACACTACCTTCCCTAGGTGTCATAGCCACTTGCAGACATATGTGCTGCCAGAGCACTTGGTTTCCATGGCAGCGGGAAATGGCTTGGGACCTGAACTTGCCTTTGGCTGTGGAGTTTTGAGCGCAGTTAGTGAGGAGCTCCATGTTAGTTTTGTGTGGGTGCTCAAGCTGCTTGATTCCATCCCACTGGGCTCAATGGGCATGGGACCGGCAGTGACCAAACAGGGTTTCCTAGATAGCTGCCAGGACAGCTGATGGTATGTGAAGTTCATGAGGCAGGTGGAGTTGTTTTGGCACTGGAAGAGCTGTACTGCTGCTTCGGGCAGTTGCCATTCACCACCACACTACCTTCCCTAGGTGTCATAGCCACTTGCAGACATATGTGCTGCCAGAGCCCTTGGTTTCCATGGCAGCGGGAAATGGCTTTGGCCCTGAACTTGCCTTTGGCTGTGGTGTTTTGAGCGCCGTCAGTGAGGAGCTCCATGTTAGTATTGTGTGGGTGCTCAAGCTGCTTGATTCCATCCCACTGGGCTCAATGGGCATGGGACCGGAAGTGACCAAACAGGGTTTCCTAGATAGCTGCCACGACAGCTGATGGTTTGTGAAGTGCATGAGGCAGGTGGAGTTGTTTTGGCACTGGAAGAGCTGTGCTGCTGCTTCGGGTAGTTGCCATTCACCACCACACTACCTTCCCTAGGTGTCATAGCCACTTGCAGACATATGTGCTGCCAGATCCCTTGGTTTCCATGGCAGTGGGAAATGGCTTTGGCGCTGAACTTGTCTTTGGCTGTGGAGTTTTGAGCGCCTTGAGTGAGGAGCTCCATGTTAGTTTTGTATGGGTGCTCAAGCTGCTTGATTCCATCCCACTGGGCTCAATGGGCATGGGATCGGAAGTGAGCAAACAGGGTTTCCTAGATAGCTGCCAGGACAGCTGATGGTATGTGAAGTGCATGAGGCAGGTGGAGTTGTTTTGGCACTGGAAGAGCTGTGCTGCTGCTTCGGGCAGTTGCCATTCACCACCACACTACCTTCCCTAGGGGTCATAGGCACTTTCAGACATATGTGCTGCCAGAGCACTTGGTTTTCATGGCAGCGGGAAATGGCTTGGGCCCTGAACTTGTCTTTGGCTGTGGAGCTTTGAGCGGCTTGAGTGAGGAGCTGCATGTTAGTTTTGTGTGGGTGCTCAAGCTGCTTGATTCCATCCCACTGGGCTCAATGGGCATGGGACAGGAAGTGAGCAAACAGGGTTTCCTAGATAGCTGCCAGGACAGCTGATGGTATGTGAAGTGCATGAGGCAGGTGGAGTTTTTTTTGCACTGGTAGAGCTGTGCTGCTGCTTCGGGCAGTTGCCATTCACCACCACACTACCTTCCCTAGGTGTCATAGCCACTTTCAGACATATGTGCTGCCAGAGCACTTGGTTTCCATGGCAGCGGGAAATGGCTTTGGCTCTGAACTTGTCTTTGGCTGTGGAGTTTTGAGTGCCGTCAGTGAGGAGCTCCATGTTAGTTTTGTGTGGGTGCTCAAGCTGCTTGATTCCATCCCACTGGGCTCAATGGGCATGGGACGGGCAGTGACCAAACAGGGTTTCCTAGATAGCTGCCAGGACAGCTGATGGTATGTGAAGTGCATGAGGCAGGTGGAGTTGTTTTGGCACTGGAAGAGCTGTGCTGCTGCTTCGGGCAGTTGCCATTCACCACCACACTACCTTCCCTAGGTGTCATAGCCACTTTCAGACATATGTGCTGCCAGAGCCCTTGGTTTCCATGGCAGCGGGAAATGGCTTTGGCCCTGAACTTGTCTTTGGCTGTGGAGTTTTGAGCGCCTTCAGTGAGGAGCTCCATGTTAGTTTTGTGTGGGTGCTCAAGCTGCTTGATTCCATCCCACTGGGCTCAATGGGCATGGGACCGGAAGTGAGCAAACAGGGTTTCCTAGATAGCTGCCAGGACAGCTGATGGTATGTGAAGTGCATGAGGCAGGTGGAGTTGTTTTGGCACTGGAAGAGCTGTGCTGCTGCTTCGGGCAGTTGCCATTCACCACCACACTACCTTCCCTAGGTGTCATAGCCACTTGCAGACATATGTGCTGCCAGAGCCCTTGGTTTCCATGGCAGCGGGAAATGGCTGGGGCCCTGAACTTGTCTTTGGCTGTGGAGTTTTGAGCGCAGTTAGTGAGGAGCTGCATGTTAGTTTTGTGTGGGTGCTCAAGCTGCTTGATTCCATCCCACTGGGCTCAATGGGCATGGGACAGGAAGTGAGCAAACAGGGTTTCCTAGATAGCTGCCAGGACAGCTGATGGTATGTGAAGTTCATGAGGCAGGTGGAGTTGTTTTTTCACTGGAAGAGCTGTGCTGCTGCTTCGGGCAGTTGCCATTCACCACCACACTACCTTCCCTAGGTGTCATAGCCACTTGCAGACATATGTGCTGCCAGAGCACTTGGTTTCCATGGCAGCGGGAAATGGCTTTGGCCCTGAACTTGTCTTTGGCTGTGGAGTTTTGAGTGCCTTGAGTGAGGAGCTGCATGTTAGTTTTTTGTGGGTGCTCAAGCTGCTTGATTCCATCCCACTGGGCTCAATGGGCATGGGATCGGAAGTGAGCAAACAGGGTTTCCTAGATAGCTGCCACGACAGCTGATGGTATGTGAAGTGCATGAGGCAGGTGGAGTTGTTTTGGCACTGGAAGAGCTGTGCTGCTGCTTCGGGCAGTTGCCATTCACCACCACACTACCTTCCCTAGGTGTCATAGCCACTTGCAGACATATGTGCTGCCAGAGCCCTTGGTTTCCATGGCAGCGGGAAATGGCTTGGGCCCTGAACTTGTCTTTGGCTGTGGAGTTTTGAGCGCCTTGAGTGAGGAGGTGTATGTTAGTTTTGTGTGGGTGCTGAAGCTGCTTGATTCCATCCCACTGGGCTCAATGGGCATGGGACCGGAAGTGAGCAAACAGGGTTTCCTAGATAGCTGCCAGGACAGCTGATGGTATGTGAAGTTCATGAGGCAGGTGGAGTTGTTTTTTCACTGGAAGAGCTGTGCTGCTGCTTCGGGCAGTTGCCATTCACCACCACACTACCTTCCCTAGGTGTCATAGCCACTTGCAGACATATGTGCTGCCAGAGCACTTGGTTTCCATGGCAGCGGGAAATGGCTTGGGACCTGAACTTGCCTTTGGCTGTGGAGTTTTGAGCGCCGTCAGTGAGGAGCTCCATGTTAGTTTTGTGTGGGTGCTCAAGCTGCTTGATTCCATCCCACTGGGCTCAATGGGCATGGGACCGGAAGTGAGCAAACAGGGTTTCCTAGATAGCGGCCAGGACAGCTGATGGTATGTGAAGTTCATGAGGCAGGTGGAGTTGTTTTGGCACTGGAAGAGCTGTACTGCTGCTTCGGGCAGTTGCCATTCACCACCACACTACCTTCCCTAGGTGTCATAGCCCCTTGCAGACATATGTGCTGCCAGAGCACGTGGTTTCCATGGCAGCGGGAAATGGCTTTGGCCCTGAACTTGCCTTTGGCTGTGGTGTTTTGAGCGCCGTCAGTGAGGAGCTCCATGTTAGTATTTTGTGGGTGCTCAAGCTGCTTGATTCCATCCCACTGGGCTCAATGGGCATGGGACCGGAAGTGACCAAACAGGGTTTCCTAGATAGCTGCCACGACAGCTGATGGTTTGTGAAGTGCATGAGGCAGGTGGAGTTGTTTTGGCACTGGAAGAGCTGTGCTGCTGCTTCGGGTAGTTGCCATTCACCACCACACTACCTTCCCTAGGTGTCATAGCCACTTTCAGACATATGTGCTGCCAGAGCACTTGGTTTCCATGGCAGTGGGAAATGGCTTTGGCGCTGAACTTGTCTTTGGCTGTGGAGTTTTGAGCGCCTTGAGTGAGGAGCTCCATGTTAGTTTTGTATGGGTGCTCAAGCTGCTTGATTCCATCCCACTGGGCTCAATGGGCATGGGATCGGAAGTGAGCAAACAGGGTTTCCTAGATAGCTGCCAGGACAGCTGATGGTATGTGAAGTTCATGAGGCAGGTGGAGTTGTTTTGGCACTGGAAGAGCTGTGCTGCTGCTTCTGGCAGTTGCCATTCACCACCACACTACCTTCCCTAGGTGTCATAGCCACTTGCAGACATATGTGCTGCCAGAGCCCTTGATTTCCATGGCAGCGGGAAATGGCTTTGGCCCTGAACTTGTCTTTGGCTGTGGAGTTTTGAGTGCCTTGAGTGTGGAGCTCCATGTTAGTTTTGTATGGGTGCTCAAGCTGCTTGATTCCATCCCACTGGGCTCAATGGGCATGGGACCGGAAGTGAGCAAACAGGGTTTCCTAGATAGCTGCCAGGACAGCTGATGGTATGTGAAGTGCATGAGGCAGGTGGAGTTGTTTTGGCACTGGAAGAGCTGTGCTGCTGCTTCGGGCAGTTGCCATTCACCACCACACTACCTTCCCTAGGTGTCATAGCCACTTTCAGACATATGTGCTGCCAGAGCACTTGGTTTCCATGGCAGCGGGAAATGGCTTGGGCTCTGAACTTGTCTTTGGCTGTGGAGTTTTGAGTGCCGTCAGTGAGGAGCTCCATGTTAGTTTTGTGTGGGTGCTCAAGCTGCTTGATTCCATCCCACTGGGCTCAATGGGCATGGGACGGGCTGTGACCAAACAGGGTTTCCTAGATAGCTGCCAGGACAGCTGATGGTATGTGAAGTGCATGAGGCATTGGGAGTTGTTTTGGCACTGGAAGAGCTGTGCTGCTGCTTCGGGCAGTTGCCATTCACCACCACACTACCTTCCCTAGGTGTCATAGCCACTTGCAGACATATGTGCTGCCAGAGCCCTTGGTTTCCATGGCAGCGGGAAATGGCTTTGGCCCTGAACTTGCCTTTGGCTGTGGAGTTTTGAGCGTCTGAGTGAGGAGCTCCATGTTAGTTTTGTGTGGGTGCTCAAGCTGCTTGATTCCATCCCACTGGGCTCAATGGGCATGGGATCGGAAGTGAGCAAACAGGGTTTCCTAGATAGCTGCCAGGACAGCTGATGGTATGTGAAGTTCATGAGGCAGGTGGAGTTGTTTTGGCACTGGAAGAGCTGTGCTGCTGCTTCGGGCAGTTGCCATTCACCACCACACTACCTTCCCTAGGTGTCATAGCCACTTTCAGACATATGTGCTGCCAGAGCCCTTGGTTTCCATGGCAGCGGGAAATGGCTTTGGCCCTGAACTTGTCTTTGGCTGTGGAGTTTTGAGCGCCTTGAGTGAGGAGGTGTATGTTAGTTTTGTGTGGGTGCTCAAGCTGCTTGATTCCATCCCACTGGGCTCAATGGGCATGGGACCGGAAGTGAGCAAACAGGGTTTCCTAGATAGCTGCCAGGACAGCTGATGGTATGTGAAGTTCATGAGGCAGGTGGAGTTGTTTTTTCACTGGAAGAGCTGTGCTGCTGCTTCGGGCAGTTGCCATTCACCACCACACTACCTTCCCTAGGTGTCATAGCCACTTGCAGACATATGTGCTGCCAGAGCACTTGGTTTCCATGGCAGCGGGAAATGGCTTGGGACCTGAACTTGCCTTTGGCTGTGGAGTTTTGAGCGCCGTCAGTGAGGAGCTCCATGTTAGTATTTTGTGGGTGCTCAAGCTGCTTGATTCCATCCCTCTGGGCTCAATGGGCATGGGACCGGAAGTGACCAAACAGGGTTTCCTAGATAGCTGCCAGGACAGCTGATGGTTTGTGAAGTGCATGAGGCAGGTGGAGTTGTTTTGGCACTGGAAGAGCTGTGCTGCTGCTTCGGGCAGTTGCCATTCACCACCACACTACCTTCCCTAGGTGTCATAGCCACTTTCAGACATATGTGCTGCCAGAGCCCTTGGTTTCCATGGCAGCGGGAAATGGCTTGGGCCCTGAACTTGCCTTTGGCTGTGGAGTTTTGAGCGCCGTCAGTGAGGAGCTCCATGTTAGTATTTTGTGGGTGCTCAAGCTGCTTGATTCTATCCCACTGGGCTCAATGGGCATGGGACCGGAAGTGAGCAAACAGGGTTTCCTAGATAGCTGCCAGGACAGCTGATGGTATGTGAAGTTCATGAGGCAGGTGGAGTTGTTTTGGCACTGGAAGAGCTGTGCTGCTGCTTCGTACAGTTGCCATTCACCACCACACTACCTTCCCTCGGTGTCATAGCCACTTTCAGACATATGTGCTGCCAGAACACTTGGTTTCTATGGCAGCGGGAAATGGCTTTGGCTCTGAACTTGTCCTTGGCTGTGGAGTTTTGAGCGCCTTGAGTGAGGAGCTCCATGTTAGTTTTGTGTGGGTGCTCAAGCTGCTTGATTCCATCCCACTGGGCTCAAAGGGCATTGGACCGGAAGTGAGCAAACAGGGTTTCCTAGATAGCTGCCAGGACAGCTGATGGTATGTGAAGTGCATGAGGCAGGTGGAGTTTTTTTGGCACTGGTAGAGCTGTGCTGCTGCTTCGGGCAGTTGCCATTCACCACCACACTACCTTCCCTAGGTGTCATAGCCACTTTCAGACATATGTGCTGCCAGAGCCCTTGCTTTCCATGGCAGCGGGAAATGGCTTGAGCTCTGAACTTGTCTTTGGCTGTGGAGTTTTGAGTGCCGTCAGTGAGGAGCTCCATGTTAGTTTTGTGTGGGTGCTCAAGCTGCTTGATTCCATCCCACTGGGCTCAATGGGCATGGGACGGGCAGTGACCAAACAGGGTTTCCTAGATAGCTGCCAGGACAGCTGATGGTATGTGAAGTTCATGAGGCAGGTGGAGTTGTTTTGGCACTGGAAGAGCTGTGCTGCTGCTTCGGGCAGTTGCCATTCACCACCACACTACCTTCCCTAGGTGTCATAGCCACTTTCAGACATATGTGCTGCCAGAGCCCTTGGTTTCCATGGCAGCGGGAAATGGCTTTGGCCCTGAACTTGCCTTTGGCTGTGGAGTTTTGAGCGTCTGAGTGAGGAGCTCCATGTTAGTTTTGTGTGGGTGCTCAAGCTGCTTGATTCCATCCCACTGGGCTCAATGGGCATGGGACCGGAAGTAAGCAAACAGGGTTTCCTAGATAGCTGCCAGGACAGCTGATGGTTTGTGAAGTGCATGAGGCAGGTGGAGTTGTTTTGGCACTGGAAGAGCTGTGCTGCTGCTTCGGGCAGTTGCCATTCACCACCACACTACCTTCCCTAGGTGTCATAGCCACTTTCAGACATATGTGCTGCCAGAGCCCTTGGTTTCCATGGCAGCGGGAAATGGCTTGGGCCCTGAACTTGTCTTTGGCTGTGGAGTTTTGAGCGCCTTGAGTGAGGAGGTGTATGTTAGTTTTGTGTGGGTGCTCAAGCTGCTTGATTCCATCCCACTGGGCTCAATGGGCATGGGACCGGAAGTGAGCAAACAGGGTTTCCTAGATAGCTGCCAGGACAGCTGATGGTATGTGAAGTTCATGAGGCAGGTGGAGTTGTTTTTTCACTGGAAGAGCTGTGCTGCTGCTTCGGGCAGTTGCCATTCACCACCACACTACCTTCCCTAGGTGTCATAGCCACTTGCAGACATATGTGCTGCCAGAGCACTTGGTTTCCATGGCAGCGGGAAATGGCTTGGGACCTGAACTTGCCTTTGGCTGTGGAGTTTTGAGCGCAGTTAGTGAGGAGCTCCATGTTAGTTTTGTGTGGGTGCTCAAGCTGCTTGATTCCATCCCACTGGGCTCAATGGGCATGGGACCGGCAGTGACCAAACAGGGTTTCCTAGATAGCTGCCAGGACAGCTGATGGTATGTGAAGTTCATGAGGCAGGTGGAGTTGTTTTGGCACTGGAAGAGCTGTACTGCTGCTTCGGGCAGTTGCCATTCACCACCACACTACCTTCCCTAGGTGTCATAGCCACTTGCAGACATATGTGCTGCCAGAGCCCTTGGTTTCCATGGCAGCGGGAAATGGCTTTGGCCCTGAACTTGCCTTTGGCTGTGGTGTTTTGAGCGCCGTCAGTGAGGAGCTCCATGTTAGTATTGTGTGGGTGCTCAAGCTGCTTGATTCCATCCCACTGGGCTCAATGGGCATGGGACCGGAAGTGACCAAACAGGGTTTCCTAGATAGCTGCCAGGACAGCTGATGGTATGTGAAGTGCATGAGGCAGGTGGAGTTGTTTTGGCACTGGAAGAGCTGTGCTGCTGCTTCGGGCAGTTGCCATTCACCACCACACTACCTTCCCTAGGTGTCATAGCCACTTTCAGACATATGTGCTGCCAGAGCCCTTGGTTTCCATGGCAGCGGGAAATGGCTTTGGCCCTGAACTTGTCTTTGGCTGTGGAGTTTTGAGCGCCTTGAGTGAGGAGCTCCATGTTAGTTTTGTGTGGGTGCTCAAGCTGCTTGATTCCATCCCACTGGGCTCAATGGGCATGGGACCGGAAGTGAGCAAACAGGGTTTCCTAGATAGCTGCCAGGACAGCTGATGGTATGTGAAGTGCATGAGGCAGGTGGAGTTGTTTTGGCACTGGAAGAGCTGTGCTGCTGCTTCGGGCAGTTGCCATTCACCACCACACTACCTTCCCTAGGTGTCATAGCCACTTGCAGACATATGTGCTGCCAGAGCCCTTGGTTTCCATGGCAGCGGGAAATGGCTGGGGCCCTGAACTTGTCTTTGGCTGTGGAGTTTTGAGCGCAGTTAGTGAGGAGCTGCATGTTAGTTTTGTGTGGGTGCTCAAGCTGCTTGATTCCATCCCACTGGGCTCAATGGGCATGGGACCGGAAGTGAGCAAACAGGGTTTCCTAGATAGCTGCCAGGACAGCTGATGGTATGTGAAGTTCATGAGGCAGGTGGAGTTGTTTTTTCACTGGAAGAGCTGTGCTGCTGCTTCGGGCAGTTGCCATTCACCACCACACTACCTTCCCTAGGTGTCATAGCCACTTGCAGACATATGTGCTGCCAGAGCACTTGGTTTCCATGGCAGCGGGAAATGGCTTTGGCCCTGAACTTGTCTTTGGCTGTGGAGTTTTGAGTGCCTTGAGTGAGGAGCTGCATGTTAGTTTTTTGTGGGTGCTCAAGCTGCTTGATTCCATCCCACTGGGCTCAATGGGCATGGGATCGGAAGTGAGCAAACAGGGTTTCCTAGATAGCTGCCACGACAGCTGATGGTATGTGAAGTGCATGAGGCAGGTGGAGTTGTTTTGGCACTGGAAGAGCTGTGCTGCTGCTTCGGGCAGTTGCCATTCACCACCACACTACCTTCCCTAGGTGTCATAGCCACTTGCAGACATATGTGCTGCCAGAGCCCTTGGTTTCCATGGCAGCGGGAAATGGCTTGGGCCCTGAACTTGTCTTTGGCTGTGGAGTTTTGAGCGCCTTGAGTGAGGAGGTGTATGTTAGTTTTGTGTGGGTGCTGAAGCTGCTTGATTCCATCCCACTGGGCTCAATGGGCATGGGACCGGAAGTGAGCAAACAGGGTTTCCTAGATAGCTGCCAGGACAGCTGATGGTATGTGAAGTTCATGAGGCAGGTGGAGTTGTTTTTTCACTGGAAGAGCTGTGCTGCTGCTTCGGGCAGTTGCCATTCACCACCACACTACCTTCCCTAGGTGTCATAGCCACTTGCAGACATATGTGCTGCCAGAGCACTTGGTTTCCATGGCAGCGGGAAATGGCTTGGGACCTGAACTTGCCTTTGGCTGTGGAGTTTTGAGCGCCGTCAGTGAGGAGCTCCATGTTAGTTTTGTGTGGGTGCTCAAGCTGCTTGATTCCATCCCACTGGGCTCAATGGGCATGGGACCGGA
This sequence comes from Ochotona princeps, assembly GCF_030435755.1. Classification (NCBI taxonomy): domain Eukaryota; kingdom Metazoa; phylum Chordata; class Mammalia; order Lagomorpha; family Ochotonidae; genus Ochotona; species Ochotona princeps. The sequence continues at coordinate 135,085,625 of NC_080833.1, forward strand.
AGTGAGCAAACAGGGTTTCCTAGATAGCGGCCAGGACAGCTGATGGTATGTGAAGTTCATGAGGCAGGTGGAGTTGTTTTGGCACTGGAAGAGCTGTACTGCTGCTTCGGGCAGTTGCCATTCACCACCACACTACCTTCCCTAGGTGTCATAGCCCCTTGCAGACATATGTGCTGCCAGAGCACGTGGTTTCCATGGCAGCGGGAAATGGCTTTGGCCCTGAACTTGCCTTTGGCTGTGGTGTTTTGAGCGCCGTCAGTGAGGAGCTCCATGTTAGTATTTTGTGGGTGCTCAAGCTGCTTGATTCCATCCCACTGGGCTCAATGGGCATGGGACCGGAAGTGACCAAACAGGGTTTCCTAGATAGCTGCCACGACAGCTGATGGTTTGTGAAGTGCATGAGGCAGCTGGAGTTGTTTTGGCACTGGAAGAGCTGTGCTGCTGCTTCGGGTAGTTGCCATTCACCACCACACTACCTTCCCTAGGTGTCATAGCCACTTTCAGACATATGTGCTGCCAGAGCACTTGGTTTCCATGGCAGTGGGAAATGGCTTTGGCGCTGAACTTGTCTTTGGCTGTGGAGTTTTGAGCGCCTTGAGTGAGGAGCTCCATGTTAGTTTTGTATGGGTGCTCAAGCTGCTTGATTCCATCCCACTGGGCTCAATGGGCATGGGATCGGAAGTGAGCAAACAGGGTTTCCTAGATAGCTGCCAGGACAGCTGATGGTATGTGAAGTTCATGAGGCAGGTGGAGTTGTTTTGGCACTGGAAGAGCTGTGCTGCTGCTTCGGGCAGTTGCCATTCACCACCACACTACCTTCCCTAGGTGTCATAGCCACTTGCAGACATATGTGCTGCCAGAGCCCTTGATTTCCATGGCAGCGGGAAATGGCTTTGGCCCTGAACTTGTCTTTGGCTGTGGAGTTTTGAGTGCCTTGAGTGAGAAGCTCCATGTTAGTTTTGTATGGGTGCTCAAGCTGCTTGATTCCATCCCACTGGGCTCAATGGGCATGGGACCGGAAGTGAGCAAACAGGGTTTCCTAGATAGCTGCCAGGACAGCTGATGGTATGTGAAGTGCATGAGGCAGGTGGAGTTGTTTTGGCACTGGAAGAGCTGTGCTGCTGCTTCGGGCAGTTGCCATTCACCACCACACTACCTTCCCTAGGTGTCATAGCCACTTTCAGACATATGTGCTGCCAGAGCACTTGGTTTCCATGGCAGCGGGAAATGGCTTGGGCTCTAAACTTGTCTTTGGCTGTGGAGTTTTGAGTGCCGTCAGTGAGGAGCTCCATGTTAGTTTTGTGTGGGTGCTCAAGCTGCTTGATTCCATCCCACTGGGCTCAATGGGCATGGGACGGGCTGTGACCACCAGGGTTTCCTAGATAGCTGCCAGGACAGCTGATGGTATGTGAAGTTCATGAGGCAGGTGGAGTTGTTTTGGCACTGGAAGAGCTGTGCTGCTGCTTCGGGCAGTTGCCATTCACCACCACACTACCTTCCCTAGGTGTCATAGCCACTTGCAGACATATGTGCTGCCAGAGCCCTTGGTTTCCATGGCAGCGGGAAATGGCTTTGGCCCTGAACTTGCCTTTGGCTGTGGAGTTTTGAGCGTCTGAGTGAGGAGCTCCATGTTAGTTTTGTGTGGGTGCTCAAGCTGCTTGATTCCATCCCACTGGGCTCAATGGGCATGGGACCGGAAGTGAGCAAACAGGGTTTCCTAGATAGCTGCCAGGACAGCTGATGGTATGTGAAGTTCATGAGGCAGGTGGAGTTGTTTTGGCACTGGAAGAGCTGTGCTGCTGCTTCGGGCAGTTGCCATTCACCACCACACTACCTTCCCTAGGTGTCATAGCCACTTTCAGACATATGTGCTGCCAGAGCCCTTGGTTTCCATGGCAGCGGGAAATGGCTTTGGCCCTGAACTTGTCTTTGGCTGTGGAGTTTTGAGCGCCTTGAGTGAGGAGCTCCATGTTAGTTTTGTGTGGGTGCTCAAGCTGCTTGATTCCATCCCACTGGGCTCAATGGGCATGGGATCGGAAGTGAGCAAACAGGGTTTCCTAGATAGCTGCCAGGACAGCTGATGGTATGTGAAGTGCATGAGGCAGGTGGAGTTTTTTTGGCACTGGTAGAGCTGTGCTGCTGCTTCGGGCAGTTGCCATTCACCACCACACTACCTTCCCTAGGTGTCATAGCCACTTTCAGACATATGTGCTGCCAGAGCACTTGGTTTCCATGGCAGCGGGAAATGGCTTGGGCTCTGAACTTGTCTTTGGCTGTGGAGTTTTGAGTGCCGTCAGTGAGGAGCTCCATGTTAGTTTTGTGTGGGTGCTCAAGCTGCTTGATTCCATCCCTCTGGGCTCAATGGGCATGGGACCGGAAGTGACCAAACAGGGTTTCCTAGATAGCTGCCAGGACAGCTGATGGTATGTCAAGTGCATGAGGCAGGTGGAGTTGTTTTTTCACAGGAAGAGCTGTGCTGCTGCTTCGGGCAGTTGCCATTCACCACCACACTACCTTCCCTAGGTGTCATAGCCACTTTCAGACATATGTGCTGCCAGAGCCCTTGGTTTCCATGGCAGCGGGAAATGGCTTGGGCCCTGAACTTGTCTTTGGCTGTGGAGTTTTGAGCGCCTTGAGTGAGGAGCTGCATGTTAGTTTTTGTGGGTGCTCAAGCTGCTTGATTCCATCCCACTGGGCTCAATGGGCATGGGACCGGAAGTGAGCAAACAGGGTTTCCTAGATAGCTGGCAGGACAGCTGATGGTATGTGAAGTGCATGAGGCAGGTGGAGTTGTTTTGGCACTGGAAGAGCTGTGCTGCTGCTTCGGGCAGTTGCCATTCACCACCACACTACCTTCCCTAGGTGTCATAGCCACTTTCAGACATATGTGCTGCCAGAGCCCTTGGTTTCCATGGCAGCGGGAAATGGCTTGGGCCCTGAACTTGTCTTTGGCTGTGGAGTTTTGAGCGCCTTGAGTGAGGAGCTGCATGTTAGTTTTTTGCGGTTGGTCAAGCTGCTTGATTCCATCCCACTGGGCTCAATGGGCATGGGACCGGAAGTGAGCAAACAGGGTTTCCTAGATAGCTGCCAGGACAGCTGATGGTATGTCAAGTGCATGAGGCAGGTGGAGTTGTTTTGGCACTGGAAGAGCTGTGCTGCTGCTTCGGGCAGTTGCCATTCACCACCACACTACCTTCCCTAGGTGTCATAGCCACTTTCAGACATATGTGCTGCCAGAGCACTTGGTTTCCATGGCAGCGGGAAATGGCTTCTGGTCTGAACTTGTCTTTGGCTGTGGAGTTTTGAGCGCCTTGAGTGAGGAGCTCCATGTTAGTTTTGTGTGGGTGCTCAAGCTGCTTGATTCCATCCCACTGGGCTCAATGGGCATTGGATTGGAAGTGAGCAAACAGGGTTTCCTAGATAGCTGCCAGGACAGCTGATGGTATGTGAAGTGCATGAGGCAGGTGGAGTTGTTTTGGCATTGGAAGAGCTGTGCTGCTGCTTCGGGCAGTTGCCATTCACCACCACACTACCTTCCCTAGGTGTCTTAGCCACTTTCAGACATATGTGCTGCCAGAGCCCTTGGTTTCCATGGCAGCGGGAAATGGCTTGGGCCGTGAACTTGTCTTTGGCTGTGGAATTTTGAGCGCCATCAGTGAGGAGCTTCAAGTTAGTTTTGTATGGGTGCTCAAGTTGCTTGATTCCATCCCACTGGGCTCAATGGGCATGGGACCAGAAGTGAGCAAACAGGGTTTCCTAGATAGCTGCCAGGACAGCTGATGGTATGTGAAGTGCATGAGGCATGTGGAGTTGTTTTGGCACTGGAAGAGCTGTGCTGCTGCTTCGGGCAGTTGCCATTCACCACCAAACTACCTTCCCTAGGTGTCATAGCCACTTTCAGACATATGTGCTGCCAGAGCCCTTGGTTTCCATGGCAGCGGGAAATGGCTTTGGCCCTGAACTTGTCTTTGGCTGTGGAGTTTTGAGCGCCTTGAGTGAGGAGGTGCATGTTAGTTTTTTGTGGGTGCTCAAGCTGCTTGATTCCATCCCACTGGGCTCAATGGGCATGGGACCGGAAGTGAGCAAACAGGGTTTCCTAGATAGCTGCCAGGACAGCTGATGGTATGTGAAGTCCGTGAGGCAGATGGAGTTGTTTTGGCACTGGAAGAGCTGTGCTGCTGCTTCGGGCAGTTGCCATTCACCACCACACTACGTTCCCTAGGTGTCATAGCCACTTTCAGACATATGTGCTGCCAGAGTCCTTGGTTTCCATGGCAGCGGGAAATGGCTTGGTCTCTGAACTTGTCTTTGGCTGTGGAGTTTTGAGCGCCTTGAGTGAGGAGCTGCATGTTTGTTTTGTGTGGGTGCTCAAGCTGCTTGATTCCATCCCACTGGGCTCAATGGGCATGGGACCGGAAGTGAGCAAACAGGGTTTCCTAGATAGCTGCCAGGACAGCTGATGGTATGTGAAGTGCATGAGGCAGGTGGAGTTGTTTTGGCACTGGAAGAGCTGTGCTGCTGCTTCGGGCAGTTGCCATTCACCACCACACTACCTTCCCTAGGTGTCATAGCCACTTTGAGACATATGTGCTGCCAGAGCCCTTGGTTTCCATGGCAGCGGGAAATGGCTTGGGCCCTGAACTTGTCTTTGGCTGTGGAGTTTTGAGCGCCTTGAGTGAGGAGCTCCATGTTAGTTTTGTGTGGGTGCTCAAGCTGCTTGATTCCATCCCACTGGGCTCAATGGGCATGGGACCGGAAGTGAGCGAATAGGGTTTCCTAGATAGCTGCCAGGACAGCTGATGGTATGTGAAGTGCATGAGGCAGGTGGAGTTGTTTTGGCACTGGAAGAGCTGTGCTGCTGCTTCGGTCAATTGCCATTCACCACCACACTACCTTCCCTAGGTGTCATAGCCACTTTCAGACATATGTGCTGCCAGAGCCCTTGGTTTCCATGGCAGCGGGAAATGGCTTTGGCCCTGAACTTGTCTTTGGCTGTGCAGTTTTGAGCGCCTTGAGCGAGGAGCTGCATGTTAGTTTTGTGTGGGTGCTCAAGCTGCTTGATTCCATCCCACTGGGCTTAATGGGCATGGGACCGGAAGTGAGCAAACAGGGTTTCCTAGATAGCTGCCAGGACAGCTGATGGTTTGTGAAGTGCGTGAGGCAGGTGGAGTTGTTTTTTCACTGGAAGAGCTGTGCTGCTGCTTCGGGCAGTTGCCATTCACCACCACACTACCTTCCCTAGGTGTCATAGCCACGTTCAGACATATGTGCTGCCAGAGCCCTTGGTTTCCATGGCAGCGGGAAATGGCTTTGGCCATGAACTTGTCTTTGGCTGTGGAGTTTTGAGCGCCTTGAGTGAGGAGCTCCATGTTAGTTTTGTGTGGGTGCTGAAGCTGCTTGATTCCATCCCACTGGGCTCAATGGGCATGGGACCGGCAGTGACCAAACAGGGTTTCCTAGATAGCTGCCAGGACAGCTGATGGTATGTGAAGTGCATGAGGCAGGTGGAGTTGTTTTGGCACTGGAAGAGCTGTGCTGCTGCTTCGGGCAGTTGCCATTCACCACCACACTACCTTCCCTAGGTGTCATAGCCACTTTCAGACATATGTGCTGCCAGAGCCCTTGGTTTCCATGGCAGCGGGAAATGGCTTTGGCCCTGAACTTGCCTTTGGCTGTGGTGTTTTGAGCGCCGTCAGTGAGGAGCTCCATGTTAGTATTTTGTGGGTGCTCAAGCTGCTTGATTCCATCCCACTGGGCTCAATGGGCATGGGACCGGAAGTGAGCAAACAGGGTTTCCTAGATAGCTGCCAGGACAGCTGATGGTTTGTGAAGTGCACGAGGCAGGTGGAGTTGTTTTGGCACTGGAAGAGCTGTGCTGCTGCTTCGGGCAGTTGCCATTCACCACCACACTACCTTCCCTAGGTGTCATAGCCACTTTCAGACATATATGCTGCCAGAACACTTGGTTTCCATGGCAGCGGGAAATGGCTTTGGCTGTGAACTTGTCTTTGGCTGTGGAGTTTTGAGCTCCATGTGTGAGGAGCTGCATGTGAGTTTTGTATGGGTGCTGAAGCTGCTTGATTCCATCCCACTGGGCTCAAAGGGCATGGGACCGGAAGTGAGCAAACAGGATTTCTTAGATAGCTGCCAGGACAGCTGATGGTATGTGAAGTTCATGAGGCAGGTGGAGTTGTTTTGGCACTGGAAGAGCTGTGCTGCTGCTTCGGGCAGTTGCCATTCACCACCACACTACCTTCCCTAGGTGTCATAGCCACTTTCAGACATATGTGCTGCCAGAGCCCTTGGTTTCCATGGCAGCGGGAAATGGCTTGGGCTCTGAACTTGTCTTTGGCTGTGGAGTTTTGAGCGCCTTGAGTGAGGAGCTCCATGTTAGTATTTTGTGGGTGCTCAAGCTGCTTGATTCCATCCCACTGGGCTCAATGGGCATGGGACCGGAAGTGAGCAAACAGGGTTTCCTAGATAGCTGCCACGACAGCTGATGGTTTGTGAAGTGCATGAGGCAGGTGGAGTTGTTTTGGCACTGGAAGAGCTGTGCTGCTGCTTCGGGCAGTTGCCATTCACCACCACACTACCTTCCCTAGGTGTCATAGCCACTTTCAGACATATATGCTGCCAGAACACTTGGTTTCCATGGCAGCGGGAAATGGCTTCTGGTCTGAACTTGTCTTTGGCTGTGGAGTTTTGAGCTCCATGTGTGAGGAGCTGCATGTGAGTTTTGTGTGGGTGCTGAAGCTGCTTGATTCCATCCCACTGGGCTCAATGGGCATGGGACCGGAAGTGAGCAAACAGGATTTCTTAGATAGCTGCCAGGACAGCTGATGGTATGTGAAGTGCATGAGGCAGGTGGAGTTGTTTTGGCACTGGAAGAGCTGTGCTGCTGCTTCGGGCAGTTGCCATTCACCACCACACTACCTTCCCTAGGTGTCATAGCCACTTGCAGACATATGTGCTGCCAGAGCCCTTGGTTTCCATGGCAGCGGGAAATGGCTTGGGCTCTGAACTTGTCTTTGGCTGTGGAGTTTCGAGCGCCTTGAGTGAGGAGCTCCATGTTAGTTTTGTGTGGGTGCTCAAGCTGCTTGATTCTATCCCACTGGGCTCAATTGGCATGGGACCGGAAGTGACCAAACAGGGTTTCCTAGATAGCTGCCAGGACAGCTGATGGTATGTGAAGTGCATGAGGCAGGTGGAGTTGTTTTTTCACAGGAAGAGCTGTGCTGCTGCTTCGGGCAGTTGCCATTCACCACCACACTACCTTCCCTAGGTGTCATAGCCACTTTCAGAGATATGTGCTGCCAGAGCCCTTGGTTTCCATGGCAGCGGGAAATGGCTTAGGCCCTGAACTTGTCTTTGGCTGTGGAGTTTTGAGCGCGTTGAGTGAGGAGCTCCATGTTAGTTTTGTGTGGGTGCTCAAGCTGCTTGATTCCATCCCACTGGGCTCAATGGGCATGGGACCGGAAGTGAGCAAACAGGGTTTCCTAGATAGCTGGCAGGACAGCTGATGGTATGTGAAGTGCATGAGGCAGGTGGAGTTGTTTTGGCACTGGAAGAGCTGTGCTGCTGCTTCGGGCAGTTGCCATTCACCACCACACTACCTTCCCTAGGTGTCATAGCCACTTTCAGACATATGTGCTGCCAGAGCCCTTGGTTTCCATGGCAGCGGGAAATGGCTTGGGCCCTGAACTTGTCTTTGGCTGTGGAGTTTTGAGTGCCTTGAGTGAGGAGGTGCATGTTAGTTTTTTGCGGGTGGTCAAGCTGCTTGATTCCATCCCACTGGGCTCAATGGGCATGGGACCGGAAGTGAGCAAACAGGGTTTCCTAGATAGCTGCCAGGACAGCTGATGGTATGTCAAGTGCATGAGGCAGGTGGAGTTGTTTTGGCACTGGAAGAGCTGTGCTGCTGCTTCGGGCAGTTGCCATTCACCACCACACTACCTTCCCTAGGTGTCATAGCCACTTTCAGACATATATGCTGCCAGAACACTTGGTTTCCATGGCAGCGGGAAATGGCTTCTGGTCTGAACTTGTCTTTGGCTGTGGAGTTTTGAGCTCCATGTGTGAGGAGCTGCATGTGAGTTTTGTGTGGGTGCTGAAGCTGCTTGATTCCATCCCACTGGGCTCAATGGGCATGGGACCGGAAGTGAGCAAACAGGATTTCTTAGATAGCTGCCAGGACAGCTGATGGTATGTGAAGTGCATGAGGCAGGTGGAGTTGTTTTGGCACTGGAAGAGCTGTGCTGCTGCTTCGGGCAGTTGCCATTCACCACCACACTACCTTCCCTAGGTGTCATAGCCACTTGCAGACATATGTGCTGCCAGAGCCCTTGGTTTCCATGGCAGCGGGAAATGGCTTGGGCTCTGAACTTGTCTTTGGCTGTGGAGTTTCGAGCGCCTTGAGTGAGGAGCTCCATGTTAGTTTTGTGTGGGTGCTCAAGCTGCTTGATTCTATCCCACTGGGCTCAATTGGCATGGGACCGGAAGTGACCAAACAGGGTTTCCTAGATAGCTGCCAGGACAGCTGATGGTATGTGAAGTGCATGAGGCAGGTGGAGTTGTTTTTTCACAGGAAGAGCTGTGCTGCTGCTTCGGGCAGTTGCCATTCACCACCACACTACCTTCCCTAGGTGTCATAGCCACTTTCAGAGATATGTGCTGCCAGAGCCCTTGGTTTCCATGGCAGCGGGAAATGGCTTAGGCCCTGAACTTGTCTTTGGCTGTGGAGTTTTGAGCGCGTTGAGTGAGGAGCTCCATGTTAGTTTTGTGTGGGTGCTCAAGCTGCTTGATTCCATCCCACTGGGCTCAATGGGCATGGGACCGGAAGTGAGCAAACAGGGTTTCCTAGATAGCTGGCAGGACAGCTGATGGTATGTGAAGTGCATGAGGCAGGTGGAGTTGTTTTGGCACTGGAAGAGCTGTGCTGCTGCTTCGGGCAGTTGCCATTCACCACCACACTACCTTCCCTAGGTGTCATAGCCACTTTCAGACATATGTGCTGCCAGAGCCCTTGGTTTCCATGGCAGCGGGAAATGGCTTGGGCCCTGAACTTGTCTTTGGCTGTGGAGTTTTGAGTGCCTTGAGTGAGGAGGTGCATGTTAGTTTTTTGCGGGTGGTCAAGCTGCTTGATTCCATCCCACTGGGCTCAATGGGCATGGGACCGGAAGTGAGCAAACAGGGTTTCCTAGATAGCTGCCAGGACAGCTGATGGTATGTCAAGTGCATGAGGCAGGTGGAGTTGTTTTGGCACTGGAAGAGCTGTGCTGCTGCTTCGGGCAGTTGCCATTCACCACCACACTACCTTCCCTAGGTGTCATAGCCACTTTCAGACATATGTGCTGCCAGAGCACTTGGTTTCCATGGCAGCGGGAAATGGCTTCTGGTCTGAACTTGTCTTTGGCTGTGGAGTTTTGAGCGCCTTGAGTGAGGAGCTCCATGTTAGTTTTGTGTGGGTGCTCAAGCTGCTTGATTCTATCCCACTGGGCTCAATGGGCATTGGACCGGAAGTGAGCAAACAGGGTTTCCTAGATAGCTGCCAAGACAGCTGATGGTATGTGAAGTGCGTGAGGCTGGTGGAGTTGTTTTGGCACTGGAAGAGCTGTGCTGCTGCTTCGGGCAGTTGCCATTCACCACCACACTAGCTTCCCTAGGTGTCATAGCCACTTGCAGACATATGTGCTGCCAGAGCCCTTGGTTTCCATGGCAGCTGGAAATGGCTTGGGCCCTGAACTTGTCTTTGGCTGTGGAGTTTTGAGCGCCTTGAGTGAGAAGCAGCATGTTAGTTTTGTGTGGGTGCTCATGCTGCTTGATTCCATCTCACTGGGCTCCTTGGGCATTGGATTGGAAGTGAGCAAACAGGGTTTCCTAGATAGCTGCCAGGACAGCTGATGGTATGTGAAGTGCATGAGGCATGTGGAGTTGTTTTGGCACTGGAAGAGCTGTGCTGCTGCTTCGGGCAGTTGCCATTCACCACCACACTACCTTCCCTAGGTGTCATAGCCACTTTCAGACATATGTGCTGCCAGAGCCCTTGGTTTCCATGGCAGCGGGAAATGGCTTGGGCGCTGAACTTGTCTTTGGCTGTGGAGTTTTGAGCGCCTTGAGTGAGGAGCTCCATGTGAGTTTTGTGTGGGTGCTGAAGCTGCTTGATTCCATCCCACTGGGCTCAATGGGCATGGGACCGGAAGTGAGCAAACAGGATTTCTTAGATAGCTGCCAGGACAGCTGATGGTATGTGAAGTTCATGAGGCAGGTGGAGTTGTTTTGGCACTGGAAGAGCTGTGCTGCTGCTTCGGGCAGTTGCCATTCACCACCACACTACCTTCCCTAGGTGTCATAGGCACTTTCAGACATATGTGCTGCCAGAGCACTTGGTTTCCATGGCAGCGGGAAATGGCTTGGGCTCTGAACTTGTGTTTGGCTGTGGAGTTTTGAGCGCCTTGAGTGAGGAGCTGCAAGTTAGTTTTGTGTGGGTGCTCAAGCTGCTTGATTCTATCCCACTGGGCTCAATTGGCATGGGACCGGAAGTGACCAAACAGGGTTTCCTAGATAGCTGCCAGGACAGCTGATGGTATGTGAAGTACATGAGGCAGATGGAGTTGTTTTGGCACTGGAAGAGCTGTGCTTCTGCTTCGGGCAGTTGCCATTCACCACCACACTACCTTCCCTAGGTGTCATAGCCACTTGCAGACATATGTGCTGCCAGAGCACTTGGTTTCCATGGCAGCGGGAAATGGCTTGGGCTCTGAACTTGTCTTTGGCTGTGGAGTTTTGAGCGCCTTGAGTGAGGAGCTCCATGTTAGTTTTGTGTGGGTGCTCAAGCTGCTTGATTCCATCCCACTGGGCTCAATGGGCATTGGATTGGAAGTGAGCAAACAGGGTTTCCTAGATAGCTGCCAGGACAGCTGATGGTATGTGAAGTTCATGAGGCAGGTGGAGTTGTTTTGGCACGGGAAGAGCTGTGCTGCTGCTTCGGGCAGTTGCCATTCACCACCACACTACCTTCCCTAGGTGTCATAGCCACTTGCAGACATATGTGCTGCCAGAGCACTTGGTTTCCATGGCAGCGGGAAATGGCTTGGGCCCTGAACTTGTCTTTGGCTGTGGAGGTTTGAGCGCCTTGAGTGAGGAGCTGCATGTTAGTTTTTTGTGGGTGCTGAAGCTGCTTGATTCCATCCCACTGGGCTCAATGGGCATGGGACCGGAAGTGAGCAAACAGGGTTTCCTAGATAGCTGCCAGGACAGCTGATGGTATGTGAAGTGCGTGAGGCAGATGGAGTTGTTTTTTCACTGGAAGAGCTGTGCTGCTGCTTCGGGCAGTTGCCATTCACCACCACACTACCTTCTCTAGGTGTCATAGCCACTTTCAGACATATGTGCTGCCAGACCACTTGGTTTCCATGGCAGCGGGAAATGGCTTGGGCCCTGAACTTGTCTTTGGCTGTGGAGTTTTGAGCGCCTTGAGTGAGGAGCTCCATGTTAGTTTTGTGTGGGTGCTCAAGCTGCTTGATTCCATCCCACTGGGCTCAATGGGCATGGGACCGGAAGTGACCAAACAGGATTTCTTAGATAGCTGCCAGGACAGCTGATGGTTTGTGAAGTGCATGAGGCAGGTGGAGTTGTTTTGGCACTGGAAGAGCTGTGCTGCTGCTTCGGTCAGTTGCCATTCACCACCACACTACCTTCTCTAGGTGTCATAGCCACTTTCAGACATATGTGCTGCCAGAGCCCTTGGTTTCCATGGCAGCAGGAAATGGCTTTGACTCTGAACTTGTCTTTGGCTGTGGAGTTTTGAGCGCCTTCAGCGAGGAGCTGCATGTTAGTTTTGTGTGGGTGCTCAAGCTGCTTGATTCCATCCCACTGGGCTCAATGGGCATGGGACTGGAAGTGACCAAACAGGGTTTTCTAGATAGCTGCCAGGACAGCTGATGGTATGTGAAGTACATGAGGCAGGTGGAGTTGTTTTGGCACTGGAAGAGCTGTGCTGCTGCTTCGGGCAGTTGCCATTCACCACCACACTACCTTCCCTAGGTGTCATAGCCACTTGCAGACATATGTGCTGCCAGAGCCCTTGGTTTCCATGGCAGCGGGAAATGGCTTGGGCTGTGAACTTGTCTTTGGCTGTGGAATTTTGAGCGCCTTGAGTGAGGAGCTGCAAGTTAGTTTTGTATGGGTGCTCAAGCTGCTTGATTCCATCCCACTGGGCTCAATGGGCATGGGACCTTCAGTGAGCAAACAGGGTTTCCTAGATAGCGGGCAGGACAGCTGATGGTATGTGAAGTTCATGAGGCAGGTGGAGTTGTTTTGGCACTGGAAGAGGTGTGCTGCTTCGGGCAGTTGCCATTCACCACCACACTACCTTCCCTAGGTGTCATAGCCACTTTCAGACATATGTGCTGCCAGAGCACTTGGTTTCCATGGCAGCGGGAAATGGCTTGGGCCCTGAACTTGTCTTTGGATGTGGAGTTTTGAGCTCCATGAGTGAGGTGCTGCATGTGAGTTTTGTGTGGGTGCTGAAGCTGCTTGATTCCATCCCACTGGGCTCAATGGGCATGGGACCGGAAGTGACCAAACAGGGTTTCCTAGATAGCTGCCAGGACAGCTGATGGTATGTGAAGTTCATGACGCAGGTGGAGTTGTTTTGGCACTGGAAGAGCTGTGCTGCTGCTTCGGGCAGTTGCCATTCACCACCACACTACCTTCCCTAGGTGTCATAGCCACTTTCAGACATATGTGCTGCCAGAGCCCTTGGTTTCCATGGCAGCAGGAAATGGCTTTGGCTCTGAACTTGTCTTTGGCTGTGGAGTTTTGAGCGCCGTCAGTGAGGAGCTGCATGTTAGTTTTGTGTGGGTGCTGAAGCTGCTTGATTCCATCCCACTGGGATCAATTGGCATGGGACCGGAAGTGACCAAACAGGGTTTCCTAGATAGCTGCCAGGACAGCTGATGGTTTGTGAAGTGCATGAGGCAGGTGGAGTTGTTTTGGCACTGGAAGAGCTGTGCTGCTGCTTCGGGCAGTTGCCATTCACCACCACACTACCTTCCCTAGGTGTCATAGCCACTTTCAGACATATGTGCTGCCAGAGCACTTGGTTTCCATGGCAGCGGGAAATGGCTTGGGCCCTGAACTTGTCTTTGGCTGTGGAGTTTTGAGCGCCTTGAGTGAGGAGCTCCATGTTAGTATTGTGTGGGTGCTCAAGCTGCTTGATTCCATCCCACTGGGCTCAATGGGCATGGGACCGGAAGTGAGCAAACAGGGTTTCCTAGATAGCTGCCAGGACAGCTGATGGTATGTGAAGTTCATGAGGCAGGTGGAGTTGTTTTGGCACTGGAAGAGCTGTGCTGCTGCTTCGGGCAGTTGCCATTCACCACCACACTACCTTCCCTAGGTGTCATAGCCACTTTCAGACATATGTGCTGCCAGAGCCCTTGCTTTCCATGGTAGCGGGAAATGGCTTGGGCCCTGAAATTGCCTTTGGCTGTGGTGTTTTGAGCACCTTGAGTGAGGAGCTGCAAGTTAGTTTTGTATGGGTGCTCAAGCTGCTTGATTCCATCCCACTGGGCTCAATGGGCATGGGACCGGAAGTGAGCAAACAGGGTTTCCTAGATAGCTGCCAGGACAGCTGATGGTATGTGAAGTGCATAAGGCAGGTGGAGTTGTTTTGGCACTGGAAGAGCTGTGCTGCTGCTTCGGGCAGTTGCCATTCACCACCACACTACCTTCCCTAGGTGTCATAGCCACTTTCAGACATATCTGCTGCCAGAGCACTTGGTTTCCATGGCAGCGGGAAATGGCTTGGGCCCTGAACTTGTCTTTGGCTGTGGAGTTTTGAGCGCCTTGAGTGAGGAGCTCCATGTTAGTTTTGTGTGGGTGCTCAAGCTGCTTGATTCCATCCCACTGGGCTCAATGGGCATGGGACCGGAAGTGAGCAAACAGGGTTTCCTAGATAGCTGCCAGGACAGCTGATGGTATGTGAAGTGCATGAGGCAGGTGGAGTTGTTTTGGCACTGGAAGAGCTGTGCTGCTGCTTCGGGCAGTTGCCATTCACCACCACACTACCTTCCCTAGGTGTCATAGCCACTTTCAGACATATGTGCTGCCAGAGCACTTGGTTTCCATGGCAGCAGGAAATGGCTTGGTCGCGGAACTTGTGTTTGGCTGTGGAGTTTTGAGCGCCTTGAGTGAGGAGCTCCATGTTAGTTTTGTGTGGGTGCTCAAGCTGCTTGATTCCATCCCACTGGGCTCAATGGGCATTGGATTGGAAGTGAGCAAACAGGGTTTCCTAGATAGCTGCCAGGACAGCTGATGGTATGTGAAGTGCGTGAGGCAGGTGGAGTTGTTTTGGCACTGGAAGAGCTGTGCTGCTGCTTCGGGCAGTTGCCATTCACCACCACACTACCTTCCCTAGGTGTCATAGCCACATTCAGACATATGTGCCGCCAGAGCACTTGGTTTCCATGGCAGCAGGAAATGGCTTGGGCCCTGAACTTGTCTTTGGCTGTGGAGTTTTGAGCGCCTTGAGTGAGGAGCTGCATGTTAGTTTTGTGTGGGTGCTCAAGCTGCTTGATTCCATCCCACTGGGCTCAATGGGCATGGGACCGGAAGTGAGCAAACAGGGTTTCCTAGATAGCTGCCAGGACAGCTGATGGTATGTGAAGTTCATGAGGCAGGTGGAGTTGTTTTGGCACTGGAAGAGCTGTGCTGCTTCGGTCAGTTGCCATTCACCACCACACTACCTTCCCTAGGTGTCATAGCCACTTTCAGACATATGTGCTGCCAGACCACTTGGTTTCCATGGCAGCGGGAAATGGCTTGGGCACTGAACTTGTCTTTGGATGTGGAGTTTTGAGCTCCATGAGTGAGGTGCTCCATGTGAGTTTTGTGTGGGTGCTGAAGCTGCTTGATTCCATCCCACTGGGCTCAATGGGCATGGGACCGGAAGTGAGCAAACAGGGTTTCCTAGATAGCTGCCAGGACAGCTGATGGTATGTGAAGTTCATGAGGCAGGTGGAGTTGTTTTGGCACTGGAAGAGCTGTGCTGCTGCTTCGGGCAGTTGCCATTCACCACCACACTACCTTCCCTAGGTGTCATAGCCACTTTCAGACATATGTGCTGCCAGAGCCCTTGGTTTCCATGGCAGCAGGAAATGGCTTTGGCTCTGAACTTGTCTTTGGCTGTGGAGTTTTGAGCGCCTTCAGCGAGGAGCTGCATGTTAGTTTTGTGTGGGTGCTGAAGCTGCTTGATTCCATCCCACTGGGATCAATTGGCATGGGACCGGAAGTGACCAAACAGGGTTTCCTAGATAGCTGCCAGGACAGCTGATGGTATGTGAAGTTCATGAGGCAGGTGGAGTTGTTTTGGCACTGGAAGAGCTGTGCTGCTGCTTCGGGCAGTTGCCATTCACCACCACACTACCTTCCCTAGGTGTCATAGCCACTTTCAGACATATGTGCTGCCAGAGCACTTGGTTTCCATGGCAGCGGGAAATGGCTTGGGCCCTGAACTTGTCTTTGGCTGTGGAGTTTTGAGCGCCTTGAGTGAGGAGCTCCATGTTAGTTTTGTGTGGGTGCTCAAGCTGCTTGATTCCATCCCACTGGGCTCAATGGGCATGGGACCGGAAGTGAGCAAACAGGGTTTCCTAGATAGCTGCCAGGACAGCTGATGGTTTGTGAAGTGCATGAGGCAGGTGGAGTTGTTTTGGCACTGGAAGAGCTGTGCTGCTGCTTCGGGCAGTTGCCATTCACCACCACACTACCTTCCCTAGGTGTCATAGCCACTTTCAGACATATGTGCTGCCAGAGCACTTGGTTTCCATTGCAGCAGGAAATGGCTTGGTCGCGGAACTTGTCTTTGGCTGTGGAGTTTTGAGCGCCTTGAGTGAGGAGCTCCATGTTAGTTTTGTGTGGGTGCTCAAGCTGCTTGATTCCATCCCACTGGGCTCAATGGGCATGGGACCGGAAGTGAGCAAACAGGGTTTCCTAGATAGCTGCCAGGACAGCTGATGGTATGTGAAGTTCATGAGGCAGGTGGAGTTGTTTTGGCACTGGAAGAGCTGTGCTGCTGCTTCGGGCAGTTGCCATTAACCACCACACTACCTTCCCTAGGTGTCATAGCCACTTCCAGACATATGTGCTGCCAGAGCAATTGGTTTCCATGGCAGCAGGAAATGGCTTGGGCCCTGAACTTGTCTTTGGCTGTGGAGTTTTGAGCGCCTTGAGTGAGGAGGTGCATGTTAGTTTTGTGTGGGTGCTCAAGCTGCTTGATTCCATCCCACTGGGCTCAATGGGCATGGGACCGGAAGTGAGCAAACAGGGTTTCCTAGATAGCTGCCAGGACAGCTGATGGTATGTGAAGTTCATGAGGCAGGTGGAGTTGTTTTGGCACTGGAAGAGCTGTGCTGCTGCTTCGGGCAATTGCCATTCACCACCACACTACCTTCCCTAGGTGTCATAGCCACTTTCAGACATATGTGCTGCCAGAGCCCTTGCTTTCCATGGCAGCGGGAAATGGCTTGGGCTGTGAACTTGTCTTTGGCTGTGGAATTTTGAGCGCCTTGAGTGAGGAGCTGCAAGTTAGTTTTGTATGGGTGCTCAAGCTGCTTGATTCCATCCCACTGGGCTCAATTGGCATTGGACCGGAAGTGACCAAACAGGGTTTCCTAGATAGCTGCCAGGACAGCTGATGGTATGTGAAGTTCATGAGGCAGGTGGAGTTGTTTTGGCACTGGAAGAGCTGTGCTGCTGCTTCGGGCAGTTGCCATTCACCAACACACTACCTTCCCTAGGTGTCATAGCCACTTGCAGACATATGTGCTGCCAGAGCACTTGGTTTCCATAGCAGCGGGAAATGGCTTGGGCCCTGAACTTGTCTTTGGCTGTGGAGTTTTGAGCGCCTTGAGTGAGGAGCTCCATGTTAGTTTTGTGTGGCTGCTGAAGCTGCTTGATTCCATCCCACTGGGCTCAATGGGCACTATACCGGAAGTGAGCAAACAGGGTTTCCTAGATAGCTGCCACGACTGCTGATGGTTTGTGAAGTGCATGAGGCAGGTGGAGTTGTTTTGGCACTGGAAGAGCTGTGCTGCTGCTTCGGTCAGTTGCCATTCACCAACACACTACCTTCTCTAGGTGTCATAGCCACTTTCAGACATATGTCCTGCCAGAGCCCTTGGTTTCCATGGCAGCAGGAAATGGCTTTGGCTCTGAACTTGTCTTTGGCTGTGGAGTTTTGAGCGCCTTCAGCGAGGAGCTGCATGTTAGTTTTGTGTGGGTGCTGAAGCTGCTTGATTCCATCCCACTGGGCTCAATGGGCATGGGACCGGAAGTGACCAAACAGGGTTTCCTAGATAGCTGCCAGGACAGCTGATGGTATGTGAAGTGCATGAGGCAGGTGGAGTTGTTTTGGCACTGGAAGAGCTGTGCTGCTTCGGGCAGTTGCCATTCACCACCACACTACCTTCCCTAGGTGTCATAGCCACTTTCAGACATATGTGCTGCCAGACCACTTGGTTTCCATGGCAGCGGGAAATGGCTTGGGCACTGAACTTGTCTTTGGATGTGGAGTTTTGAGCTCCATGAGTGAGGTGCTGCATGTGAGTTTTGTGTGGGTGCTGAAGCTGCTTGATTCCATCCCACTGGGCTCAATGGGCATGGGACCGGAAGTGACCAAACAGGGTTTCCTAGATAGCTGCCAGGACAGCTGATGGTATGTGAAGTTCATGACGCAGGTGGAGTTGTTTTGGCACTGGAAGAGCTGTGCTGCTGCTTCGGGCAGTTGCCATTCACCACCACACTACCTTCCCTAGGTGTCATAGCCACTTTCAGACATATGTGCTGCCAGAGCCCTTGGTTTCCATGGAGGCAGGAAATGGCTTTGGCTCTGAACTTGTCTTTGGCTGTGGAATTTTGAGCGCCTTGAGTGAGGAGCTGCAAGTTAGTTTTGTATGGGTGCTCAAGCTGCTTGATTCCATCCCACTGGGATCAATGGGCATGGGACCGGAAGTGAGCAAACAGGGTTTCCTAGATAGCTGCCAGGACAGCTGATGGTATGTGAAGTTCATGAGGCAGGTGGAGTTGTTTTGGCACTGGAAGAGCTGTGCTGCTGCTTCGGGCAGTTGCCATTCACCACCACACTACCTTCCCTAGGTGTCATAGCCACTTGCAGACATATGTGCTGCCAGAGCACTTGGTTTCCATGGCAGCAGGAAATGGTTTTGGCCTTGAACTTGCCTTTGGCTGTGGAGTTTTGAGCGCCTTGAGTGAGGAGCTCCATGTTAGTTTTGTGTGGGTGCTCAAGCTGCTTGATTCCATCCCACTGGGCTCAATGGGCATGGGACCGGAAGTGAGCAAACAGGGTTTCCTAGATAGCTGCCAGGACAGCTGATGGTTTGTGAAGTTCGTGAGGCAGATGGAGTTGTTTTGGCACTGGAAGAGCTGTGCTGCTGCTTCGGGCAGTTGCCATTCACCACCACACTACCTTCCCTAGGTGTCATAGCCACTTTCAGACATATGTGCTGCCAGAGCCCTTGCTTTCCATGGCAGCGGGAAATGGCTTGGGCCCTGAACTTGCCTTTGGCTGTGGAGTTTTGAGCGCCTTGAGTGAGGAGCTGCAAGTTAGTTTTGTATGGGTGCTCAAGCTGCTTGATTCCATCCCACTGGGCTCAATGGGCAATGGATTGGAAGTGAGCAAACAGGGTTTCCTAGATAGCTGCCAGGACAGCTGATGGTATGTGAAGTGCGTTAGGCAGGTGGAGTTGTTTTGGCACTGGAAGAGCTGTGCTGCTGCTTCGGGCAGTTGCCATTCACCACCACACTACCTTCCCTAGGTGTCATAGCCACATTCAGACATATCTGCTGCCAGAGCACTTGGTTTCCATGGCAGCGGGAAATGGCTTGGGCCCTGAACTTGTCTTTGGCTGTGGAGTTTTGAGCGCCTTGAGTGAGGAGCTGCAAGTTAGTTTTGTGTGGGTGCTCAAGCTGCTTGATTCCATCCCACTGGGCTCAATGGGCATGGGACCGGAAGTGACCAAACAGGGTTTCCTAGATAGCTGCCAGGACAGCTGATGGTATGTGAAGTTCATGAGGCAGGTGGAGTTGTTTTGGCACTGGAAGAGCTGTGCTGCTGCTTCGGGCAGTTGCCATTCACCACCACACTACCTTCCCTAGGTGTCATAGCCACTTTCAGACATATGTGCTGCCAGACCTCTTGGTTTCCATGGCAGCGGGAAATGGCTTGGGCACTGAACTTGTCTTTGGATGTGGAGTTTTGAGCTCCATGAGTGAGGTGCTCCATGTGAGTTTTGTGTGGGTGCTGAAGCTGCTTGATTCCATCCCACTGGGCTCAATGGGCATGGGACCGGAAGTGAGCAAACAGGGTTTCCTAGATAGCTGCCAGGACAGCTGATGGTATGTGAAGATCATGACGCAGGTGGAGTTGTTTTGGCACTGGAAGAGCTGTGCTGCTGCTTCGGGCAGTTGCCATTCACCACCACACTACCTTCCCTAGGTGTCATAGCCACTTTCAGACATATGTGCTGCCAGAGCCCTTGGTTTCCATGGCAGCAGGAAATGGCTTTGGCTCTGAACTTGTCTTTGGCTGTGGAGTTTTGAGCGCCTTCAGCGAGGAGCTGCATGTTAGTTTTGTGTGGGTGCTGAAGCTGCTTGATTCCATCCCACTGGGATCAATTGGCATGGGACCGGAAGTGACCAAACAGGGTTTCCTAGATAGCTGCCAGGACAGCTGATGGTATGTGAAGTTCATGAGGCAGGTGGAGTTGTTTTGGCACTGGAAGAGCTGTGCTGCTGCTTCGGGCAGTTGCCATTCACCACCACACTACCTTCCCTAGGTGTCATAGCCACTTGCAGACATATGTGCTGCCAGAGCACTTGGTTTCCATGGCAGCGGGAAATGGCTTGGGCCCTGAACTTGTCTTTGGCTGTGGAGTTTTGAGTGCCGTCAGTGAGGAGCTCCATGTTAGTTTTGTGTGGGTGCTGAAGCTGCTTGATTCCATCCCACTGGGCTCAATGGGCATGGGACCGGAAGTGAGCAAACAGGGTTTCCTAGATAGCTGCCAGGACAGCTGATGGTTTGTGAAGTGCATGAGGCAGGTGGAGTTGTTTTGGCACAGGAAGAGCTGTGCTGCTGCTTCGGGCAGTTGCCATTCACCACCACACTACCTTCCCTAGGTGTCATAGCCACTTTCAGACATATGTGCTGCCAGAGCACTTGGTTTCCATGGCAGCAGGAAATGGCTTGGTCGCGGAACTTGCCTTTGGCTGTGGAGTTTTGAGCGCCTTGAGTGAGGAGCTCCATGTTAGTTTTGTGTGGGTGCTGAAGCTGCTTGATTCCATCCCACTGGGCTCAATGGGCATGGGACCGGAAGTGAGCAAACAGGGTTTCCTAGATAGCTGCCAGGACAGCTGATGGTTTGTGAAGTTCGTGAGGCAGATGGAGTTGTTTTGGCACTGGAAGAGCTGTGCTGCTGCTTCGGGCAGTTGCCATTCACCACCACACTACCTTCCCTAGGTGTCATAGCCACTTGCAGACATATGTGCTGCCAGAGCACGTGGTTTCCATGGCAGTGGGAAATGGCTTGGGCCCTGAACTTGTCTTTGGCTGTGGAGTTTTGAGCGCCTTGAGTGAGGAGGTGCATGTTAGTTTTGTGTGGGTGCTCAAGCTGCTTGATTCCATCCCACTGGGCTCAATGGGCATGGGACCGGATGTGAGCAAACAGGGTTTCCTAGATAGCTGCCAGGACAGCTGATGGTTTGTGAAGTGCATGAGGCAGGTGGAGTTGTTTTGGCACTGGAAGAGCTGTGCTGCTGCTTCGGGCAGTTGCCATTCACCACCACACTAGCTTCCCTAGGTGTCATAGCCACATTCAGACATATGTGCTGCCAGAGCACTTGGTTTCAATGGCAGCGGGAAATGGCTTGGGCCCTGAACTTGTCTTTGGCTGTGGAGTTTTGAGCGCCTTGAGTGAGGAGCTCCATGTTAGGTTTGTGTGGGTGCTCAAGCTGCTTGATTCCATCCCACTGGGCTCAATGGGCATGGGACCGGAAGTGAGCAAACAGGGTTTCCTAGATAGCTGCCAGGACAGCTGATGGTATGTGAAGTTCATGAGGCAGGTGGAGTTGTTTTGGCACTGGAAGAGCTGTGCTGCTGCTTCGGGCAGTTGCCATTAACCACCACACTACCTTCCCTAGGTGTCATAGCCACTTGCAGACATATGTGCTGCCAGAGCACGTGGTTTCCATGGCAGTGGGAAATGGCTTGGGCCCTGAACTTGTCTTTGGCTGTGGAGTTTTGAGCGCCTTGAGTGAGGAGGTGCATGTTAGTTTTGTGTGGGTGCTGAAGCTGCTTGATTCCATCCCACTGGGCTCAATGGGCATGGGACCGGAAGTGAGCAAACAGGGTTTCCTAGATAGCTGCCAGGACAGCTGATGGTATGTGAAGTGCATGAGGCAGGTGGAGTTGTTTTGGCACTGGAAGAGCTGTGCTGCTGCTTCGGGCAGTTGCCATTCACCACCACACTACCTTCCCTAGGTGTTATAGCCACTTTCAGACATATGTGCTGCCAGAGCACTTGGTTTCCATGGCAGCGGGAAATGGCTTGGGCTCTGAACTTGTCTTTGGCTGTGGAGTTTTGAGCACCTTGAGTGAGGAGGTGCATATTAGTTTTGTGTGGGTGCTCAAGCTGCTTGATTCCATCCCACTGGGCTCAATTGGCATGGGACCGGATGTGAGCAAACAGGGTTTCCTAGATAGCTGCCAGGACAGCTGATGGTTTGTGAAGTGCATGAGGCAGGTGGAGTTGTTTTGGCACTGGAAGAGCTGTGCTGCTGCTTCGGGCAGTTGCCATTCACCACCACACTACCTTCCCTAGGTGTCATAGCCACATTCAGACATATGTGCTGCCAGAGCACTTGGTTTCAATGGCAGCGGGAAATGCCTTTGTCGCGGAACTTGTCTTTGGCTGTGGAGTTTTGAGCGCCTTGAGTGAGGAGCTCCATGTTAGTTTTGTGTGGGTGCTCAAGCTGCTTGATTCCATCCCACTGGGCTCAATGGGCATGGGACCGGAAGTGAGCAAACAGGGTTTCCTAGATAGCTGCCAGGACAGCTGATGGTATGTGAAGTGCATGAGGCAGGTGGAGTTGTTTTGGCACTGGAAGAGCTGTGCTGCTGCTTTGGGCAGTTGCCATTCACCACCACACTAGCTTCCCTAGGTGTCATAGCCACTTGCAGACATATGTGCTGCCAGAGCACTTGGTTTCCATGGCAGCGGGAAATGGCTTTGTCCCTGAACTTGTCTTTGGCTGTGGAGTTTTGAGCGCCTTGAGTGAGGAGCTCCATGTTAGTTTTGTGTGGGTGCTCAAGCTGCTTGATTCCATCCCACTGGGCTCAATGGGCATGGGACCAGAAGTGACCAAACAGGGTTTCCTAGATAGCTGCCAGGACAGCTGATGGTATGTGAAGTGCATGAGGCAGGTGGAGTTGTTTTGGCACTGGAAGAGCTGTGCTGCTGCTTCGGGCAGTTGCCATTCACCACCACACTACCTTCCCTAGGTGTCATAGCCACTTTCAGACATATGTGCTGCCAGAGCACGTGGTTTCCATGGCAGTGGGAAATGGCTTGGGCCCTGAACTTGTCTTTGGCTGTGGAGTTTTGAGCGCCTTGAGTGAGGAGGTGCATGTTAGTTTTGTGTGAGTGCTCAAGCTGCTTGATTCCATCCCACTGGGCTCAATGGGCATGGGACCGGATGTGACCAAACAGGGTTTCCTAGATAGCTGCCAGGACAGCTGATGGTTTGTGAAGTTCATGAGGCAGGTGGAGTTGTTTTGGCACTGGAAGAGCTGTGCTGCTGCTTCGGGCAGTTGCCATTCACCACCACACTACCTTCCCTAGTTGTCATAGCCACATTCAGACGTATGTGCTGCCAGAGCACTTGGTTTCCATGGCAGCGGGAAATGGCTTGGGGTCTGAACTTGTCTTTGGCTGTGGAGTTTTGAACGCCTTGAGTGAGGAGCTCCATGTTAGTTTTGTGTGGGTGCTCAAGCTGCTTGATTCTATCCCACTGGGTTCAATGGGCATGGGACCGGATGTGAGCAAACAGGGTTTCCTAGATAGCTGCCAGGACAGCTGATGGTATGTGAGGTGCGTGAGGCAGGTGGAGTTGTTTTGGCACTGGAAGAGCTGTGCTGCTGCTTCGGGCAGTTGCCATTCACCACCACACTACCTTCCCTAGTTGATATAGCCACTTTCAGACATATGTGCTGCCAGAGCCCTTGCTTTCCATGGCAGCGGGAAATGGCTTGGCCTCTGAACTTGTCTTTGGCTGTGGAGTTTTGAGCGCCTTGAGTGAGGAGGTGCATATTAGTTTTGTGTGGGTGCTCAAGCTGCTTGATTCCATCCCACTGGGCTCAATTGGCATGGGACCGGAAGTGAGCAAACAGGGTTTCCTAGATAGCTGCCAGGACAGCTGATGCTTTGTGAAGTGCATGAGGCAGGTGGAGTTGTTTTGGCACTGGAAGAGCTGTGCTGCTGCTTCGGGCAGTTGCCATTCACCACCACACTAGCTTCCCTAGGTGTCATAGCCGCTTTCAGACATATGTGCTGCCAGAGCACTTGGTTTCCATGGCAGCGGGAAATGCCTTTGGCCCTGAACTTGTCTTTGGCTGTGGAGTTTTGAGCGCCTTGAGTGAGGAGGTGCATGTTAGTTTTGTGTGGGTGCTCAAGCTGCTTGATTCCATCCCACTGGGCTCAATGGGCATGGGACCGGAAGTGACCAAACAGGGTTTCCTAGATAGCTGCCAGGACAGCTGATGGTATGTGAAGTGCGTGAGGCAGGTGGAGTTGTTTTGGCACTGGAAGAGCTGTGCTGCTGCTTCGGGCAGTTGCCATTCACCACCACACTACCTTCCCTAGGTGTTATAGCCACTTTCAGACATATGTGCTGCCAGAGCACTTGGTTTCCATGGCAGCGGGAAATGGCTTGGGCTCTGAACTTGTCTTTGGCTGTGGAGTTTTGAGCACCTTGAGTGAGGAGGTGCATATTAGTTTTGTGTGGGTGCTCAAGCTGCTTGATTCCATCCCACTGGGCTCAATTGGCATGGGACCGGATGTGAGCAAACAGGGTTTCCTAGATAGCTGCCAGGACAGCTGATGGTTTGTGAAGTGCATGAGGCAGGTGGAGTTGTTTTGGCACTGGAAGAGCTGTGCTGCTGCTTCGGGCAGTTGCCATTCACCACCACACTACCTTCCCTAGGTGTCATAGCCACTTTCAGACATATGTGCTGCCAGAGCACTTGGTTTCCATGGCAGCGGGAAATGCCTTGGTCGCGGAACTTGTCTTTGGCTGTGGAGTTTTGAGCGCCTTGAGTGAGGAGGTGCATATTAGTTTTGTGTGGGTGCTCAAGCTGCTTGATTCTATCCCACTGGGTTCAATGGGCATGGGACCGGAAGTGAGCAAACAGGGTTTCCTAGATAGCTGCCAGGACAGCTGATGGTATGTGAAGTGCATGAGGCAGGTGGAGTTGTTTTGGCACTGGAAGAGCTGTGCTGCTGCTTTGGGCAGTTGCCATTCACCACCACACTACCTTCCCTAGGTGTCATAGCCACTTGCAGACATATGTGCTGCCAGAGCCCTTGGTTTCCATGGCAGCGGGAAATGGCTTGGGCGCTGAACTTGTCTTTGGCTGTGGAGTTTTGAGCGCCTTGAGTGAGGAGCTCCATGTTAGTTTTGTGTGGGTGCTCAAGCTGCTTGATTCCATCCCACTGGGCTCAATGGGCATGGGACCGGAAGTGACCAAACAGGGTTTCCTAGATAGCTGCCAGGACAGCTGATGGTTTGTGAAGTTCATGAGGCAGGTGGAGTTGTTTTGGCACTGGAAGAGCTGTGCTGCTGCTTCGGGCAGTTGCCATTCACCACCACACTACCTTCCCTAGTTGTTATAGCCACTTTCAGACATATGTGCTGCCAGAGCCCTTGCTTTCCATGGCAGCGGGAAATGGCTTGGCCTCTGAACTTGTCTTTGGCTGTGGAGTTTTGAGCGCCTTGAGTGAGGAGGTGCATATTAGTTTTGTGTGGGTGCTCAAGCTGCTTGATTCCATCCCACTGGGCTCAATTGGCATGGGACCGGATGTGAGCAAACAGGGTTTCCTAGATAGCTGCCAGGACAGCTGATGGTTTGTGAAGTACATGAGGCAGGTGGAGTTGTTTTGGCACTGGAAGAGCTGTGCTGCTGCTTCGGGCAGTTGCCATTCACCACCACACTACCTTCCCTAGGTGTCATAGCCACTTTCAGACATATGTGCTGCCAGAGCACTTGGTTTCCATGGCAGCGGGAAATGCCTTGGTCGCGGAACTTGTCTTTTGCTGTGGAGTTTTGAGCGCCTTGAGTGAGGAGCTCCATATTAGTTTTGTGTGGGTGCTCAAGCTGCTTGATTCTATCCCACTGGGCTCAATGGGCATGGGACCGGAAGTGAGCAAACAGGGTTTCCTAGATAGCTGCCAGGACAGCTGATGGTATGTGAAGTGCATGAGGCAGGTGGAGTTGTTTTGGCACTGGAAGAGCTGTGCTGCTGCTTTGGGCAGTTGCCATTCACCACCACACTACCTTCCCTAGGTGTCATAGCCGCTTTCAGACATATGTGCTGCCAGATCCCTTGGTTTCCATGGCAGCGGGAAATGGCTTGGGCGCTGAACTTGTCTTTGGCTGTGGAGTTTTGAGCACCTTGAGTGAGGAGCTCCATGTTAGTTTTGTGTGGGTGCTCAAGCTGCTTGATTCCATCCCACTGGGCTCAATGGGCATGGGACCGGAAGTGAGCAAACAGGGTTTCCTAGATAGCTGCCAGGACAGCTGATGGTTTGTGAAGTTCATGAGGCAGGTGGAGTTGTTTTGGCACTGGAAGAGCTGTGCTGCTGCTTCGGGCAGTTGCCATTCACCACCACACTACCTTCCCTAGGTGTCATAGCCACTTTCAGACATATGTGCTGCCAGAGCACTTGGTTTCCATGGCAGCGGGAAATGGCTTGGGCTCTGAACTTGTCTTTGGCTGTGGAGTTTTAAACGCCTTGAGTGAGGAGCTCCATATTAGTTTTGTGTGGGTGCTCAAGCTGCTTGATTCTATCCCACTGGGTTCAATGGGCATGGGACCGGAAGTGACCAAACAGAGTTTCCTAGATAGCTGCCAGGACAGCTGATGGTATGTGAAGTGCGTGAGGCAGGTGGAGTTGTTTTGGCACTGGAAGAGCTGTGCTGCTGCTTCGGGCAGTTGCCATTCACCACCACACTACCTTCCCTAGGTGTTATAGCCACTTTCAGACATATGTGCTGCCAGAGCCCTTGCTTTCCATGGCAGCGGGAAATGGCTTGGGCTCTGAACTTGTCTTTGGCTGTGGAGTTTTGAGCGCCTTGAGTGAGGAGGTGCATATTAGTTTTGTGTGGGTGCTCAAGCTGCTTGATTCCATCCCACTGGGCTCAATGGGCATGGGACCGGAAGTGACCAAACAGGGTTTCCTAGATAGCTGCCAGGACAGCTGATGCTTTGTGAAGTGCATGAGGCAGGTGGAGTTGTTTTGGCACTGGAAGAGCTGTGCTGCTGCTTCGGGCAGTTGCCATTCACCACCACACTACCTTCCCTAGGTGTCATAGCCACTTTCAGACATATGTGCTGCCAGAGCACTTGGTTTCCATGGCAGCGGGAAATGCCTTGGTCGCGGAACTTGTCTTTGGCTGTGGAGTTTTGAGCGCCTTGAGTGAGGAGCTCCATGTTAGTTTTGTGTGGGTGCTCAAGCTGCTTGATTCTATCCCACTGGGCTCAATGGGCATGGGACCGGAATTGACCGAACAGGGTTTCCTAGATAGCTGAAAGGACAGCTGATGGTTTGTGAAGTGCATGAGGCAGGTGGAGTTGTTTTGGCACTGGAAGAGCTGTGCTGCTGCTTCGGGCAGTTGCCATTCACCACCACACTACCTTCCCTAGGTGTCATAGCCACTTGCAGACATATGTGCTGCCAGAGCACTTGGTTTCCATGGCAGCGGGAAATGGCTTTGTCCCTGAACTTGTCTTTGGCTGTGGAGTTTTGAGCGCAGTTAGTGAGGAGCTCCATGTTAGTTTTGTGTGGGTGCTCAAGCTGCTTGATTCCATCCCACTGGGCTCAATGGGCATGGGACCGGAAGTGAGCAAACAGGGTTTCCTAGATAGCTGCCAGGACAGCTGATGGTATGTGAAGTGCATGAGGCAGGTGGAGTTGTTTTGGCACTGGAAGAGCTGTGCTGCTGCTTCGGGCAGTTGCCATTCACCACCACACTACCTTCCCTAGGTGTCATAGCCACTTTCAGACATATGTGCTGCCAGAGCCCTTGGTTTCCATGGCAGCGGGAAATGGCTTGGGCGCTGAACTTGTCTTTGGCTGTGGAATTTTGAACGCCTTGAGTGAGGAGCTGCATGTTAGTTTTGTGTGGGTGCTCAAGCTGCTTGATTCTATCCCACTGGGCTCAATGGGCATTGGACCAGAAGTGAGCAAACAGGGTTTCCTAGATAGCTGCCAGGACAGCTGATGGTATGTGAAGTGCGTGAGGCAGGTGGAGTTGTTTTGGCACTGGAAGAGCTGTGCTGCTGCTTCGGGCAGTTGCCATTCACCACCACACTACCTTCCCTAGGTGTCATAGCCACTTTCAGACATATGTGCTGCCAGAGCACTTGGTTTCCATGGCAGCGGGAAATGGCTTGGGCCCTGAACTTGCCTTTGGCTGTGGAGTTTTGAGCGCCTTGAGTGAGGAGGTCCATGTTAGTTTTGTGTGGGTGCTCAAGCTGCTTGATTCCATCCCACTGGGCTCAATGGGCATGGGACCAGAAGTGGGCAAACAGGGTTTCCTAGATAGCTGCCAGGACAGCTGATGGTATGTGAAGTTCATGAGGCAGGTGGAGTTGTTTTGGCACTGGAAGAGCTGTGCTGCTGCTTCGGGCAGTTGCCATTCACCACCACACTACCTTCCCTAGGTGTCATAGCCACTTTCAGACATATGTGCTGCCAGAGCACTTGGTTTCCATGGCAGCGGGAAATGGCTTGGGCTCTGAACTTGTCTTTGGCTGTGGAGTTTTGAACGCCTTGAGTGAGGAGCTCCATGTTAGTTTTGTGTGGGTGCTCAAGCTGCTTGATTCTATCCCACTGGGTTCAATGGGCATGGGACCGGAAGTGAGCAAACAGGGTTTCCTAGATAGCTGCCAGGACAGCTGATGGTATGTGAAGTGCGTGAGGCAGGTGGAGTTGTTTTGGCCCTGGAAGAGCTGTGCTGCTGCTTTGGGCAGTTGCCATTTACCAGCACACTACCTTCCCTAGGTGTCATAGCCACTTTCAGACATATGTGCTGCCAGAGCCCTTGGTTTCCATGGCAGCGGGAAATGGCTTTGGCCCTGAACTTGTCTTTGGCTGTGGAGTTTTGAGCGCCTTGAGTGAGGAGCTCCATGTTATTTTTGTGTGGGTGCTGAAGCTGCTTGATTCCATCCCACTGGGCTCAATGGGCATGGGACCAGAAGTGACCAAACAGGGTTTCCTAGATAGCTGCCAGGACAGCTGATGGTATGTGAAGTGCATGAGGCAGGTGGAGTTGTTTTGGCACTGGAAGAGCTGTGCTGCTTCGGGCAGTTGCCATTCACCACCACACTCCCTTCCCTAGGTGTCATAGCCACTTTCAGACATATGTGCTGCCAGAACACTTGGTTTCCATGGCAGCGGGAAATGGCTTGGGCGCTGAACTTGTCTTTGGCTGTGGAGTTTTGAGCGCCTTGAGTGAGGAGGTCCATGTTAGTTTTGTGTGGGTGCTCAAGCTGCTTGATTCTATCCCACTGGGCTCAATGGGCATGGGTCCGGAAGTGACCGAACAGGGTTTCCTAGATAGCTGCCAGGACAGCTGATGGTATGTGAAGTTTGTGAGGCAGATGGAGTTGTTTTGGCACTGGAAGAGCTGTGCTGCTGCTTCGGGCAGTTGCCATTCACCACCACACTACCTTCCCTAGGGGTCATAGCCACTTTCAGACATATGTGCTGCCAGAGCACTTGGTTTCCATGGCAGCGGGAAATGGCTTGGGCGCTGGACTTGTCTTTGGCTGTGGAGTTTTGAGAGCCTTGAGTGAGGAGGTCCATGTTAGTTTTGTGTGGGTGCTCAAGCTGCTTGATTCCATCCCACTGGGCTCAATGGGCATGGGACCGGAAGTGAGCAAGCAGGGTTTCCTAGATAGCTGCCAGGACAGCTGATGGTTTGTGAAGTGCATGAGGCAGGTGGAGTTGTTTTGGCACTGGAAGAGCTGTGCTGCTGCTTCGGGCAGTTGCCATTCACCACCACACTACCTTCCCTAGGTGTCATAGCCACTTGCAGACATATGTGCTGCCAGAGCCCTTGGTTTCCATGGCAGCGGGAAATGGCCTGGGCGCTGAACTTGTCTTTGGCTGTGGAGTTTTGAGAGCCTTGAGTGAGGAGCTCCATGTTAGTTTTGTGTGGGTGCTCAAGCTACTTGATTCTATCCCACTGGGCTCAATGGGCATGGGACCGGAAGTGAGCAAACAGGGTTTCCTAGATAGCTGCCACGATAGCTGATGGTTTGTGAAGTGCATGAGGCAGGTGGAGTTGTTTTGGCACTGGAAGAGCTGTGCTGCTGCTTCGGGCAGTTGCCATTCACCACCACACTACCTTCCCTAGGTGTCATAGCCACTTTCAGACATATGTGCTGCCAGAGCACTTGGTTTCCATGGCAGCGGGAAATGGCTTGGGCGCTGAACTTGTCTTTGCCTGTGGAGTTTTGAGCGCCTTGAGTGAGGAGCTGCATGTTAGTTTTGTGTGGGTGCTGAAGCTGCTTGATTCCATCCCACTGGGCTCAATGGGCATGGGACCGGAAGTGAGCAAACAGGGTTTCCTAGATAGCTGCCACGACAGCTGATGGTTTGTGAAGTGCATGAGGCAGGTGGAGTTGTTTTGGCAGTGGAAGAGCTGTGCTGCTGCTTCGGGCAGTTTCCATTCACCACCACACTACCTTCCCTAGGTGTCATAGCCACTTTCAGACATATGTGCTGCCAGAGCACTTGGTTTCCATGGCAGCGGGAAATGGCTTGGGCGCTGAACTTGTCTTTGCCTGTGGAGTTTTGAGCGCCTTGAGTGAGGAGCTCCATGTTAGTTTTGTGTGGGTGCTCAAGCTGCTTGATTCCATCCCACTGGGCTTAAAGGGCATGGGACCAGAAGTGTCCCAACAGGGTTTCCTAGATAGCGGCCAGGACAGCTGATGGTACGTGAAGTTCAAGAGGCAGGTGGAGTTGTTTTTTCACAGGAAGAGCTGTGCTGCTGCTTCAGGCAGTTGCCATTCACCACCACACTTCCTTACCTAGGTTTTATAGCCACTTGCAGACATATGTGCTGCCAGAGCCCTTGGTTTCCATGGCAGCGGGAAATGGTTTTGGCCTTGAACTTGTCTTTGGCTGTGGAGTTTTGAGCGCCTTGAGTGAAGAGGTGCATGTTAGTTTTGTGTGGGTGCTCAAGCTGCTTGATTCCATCCCACTGGGCTCAATTGGCATGGGACCGGAAGTGACCAAACAGGGTTTCCTAGATAGCTGCCAGGACAGCTGATGGTATGTGAAGTGTGTGAGGCAGATGGAGTTGTTTTGGCACTGGAAGAGCTGTGCTGCTGCTTCGGGCAGTTGCCATTCACCACCACACTACCTTCCCTAGGTGTCATAGCCACTTGCAGACATATGTGCTGCCAGAGTCCTTGGTTTCCATGGCAGCAGGAAATGGCTTTGGCCCTGAACTTGTCTTTGGCTGTGGAGTTTTGAGCGCCTTGAGTGAGGAGCTGCATGTTAGTTTTGTGTGGGTGCTGAAGCTGCTTGATTCCATCCCACTGGGCTCAATGGGCATGGGACCGGAAGTGAGCAAACAGGGTTTCCTAGATAGCTGCCAGGACAGCTGATGGTATGTGAAGTGCATGAGGCAGGTGGAGTTGTTTTGGCACTGGAAGAGCTGTGCTGCTGCTTCGGGGAGTTGCCATTCACCACCACACTAATTTCCCTAGGTGTCATAGCCACTTTGAGACATATGTGCTGCCAGAGCCCTTGGTTTCCATGGCAGCGGGAAATGGCTTGGGCCCTGAACTTGTCTTTGGCTGTGGAATTTTGAGCGCCTTGAGTGAGGAGCTGCAAGTTAGTTTTGTGTGGGTGCTCAAGCTGCTTGATTCCATCCCACTGGGCTCAATGGGCATGGGACCGGAAGTGAGCAAACAGGGTTTCCTAGATAGCGGCCAGGACAGCTGATGGTATGTGAAGTGCATGAGGCAGGTGGAGTTGTTTTGGCACTGGAAGAGCTGTGCTGCTGCTTCGGGCAGTTGCCATTCACCACCACACTCCCTTCCCTAGGTGTCATAGCCACTTTCAGACATATGTGCTGCCAGAGCCCTTGGTTTCCATGGCAGCGGGAAATGGCTTGGGCTCTGAACTTGTCTTTGGCTGTGGAGTTTTGAGCGCCTTGAGTGAGGAGCTCCATGTTAGTTTTGTGTGGGTGCTCAAGCTACTTGATTCTAACCCACTGGGCTCAATGGGCATGGGACCGGAAGTGACCAAACAGGGTTTCCTAGATAGCTGCCAGGACAGCTGATGGTATGTGAAGTGCATGAGGCAGGTGGAGTTGTTTTGACACTGGAAGTGCTGTGCTGCTGCTTCGGACAGTTGCCATTCACCACCACACTACCTTCCCTAGGTGTCATAGCCACTTTCAGACATATGTGCTGCCAGAGCACTTGGTTTCCATGGCAGCGGGAAATCGCTTTGGCTCTGAACTTGTCTTTGGCTGTGGAGTTTTGAGCGCCTTGAGTGAGGAGCTGCATGTTAGTTTTGTGTGGGTGCTGAAGCTGCTTGATTCCATCCCACTGGGCTCAATGGGCATGGGACCGGAAGTGAGCAAACAGGGTTTCCTAGATAGCTGCCACGACAGCTGATGGTTTGTGAAGTGCATGAGGCAGGTGGAGTTGTTTTGGCACTGGAAGAGCTGTGCTGCTGCTTCGGGCAGTTGCCATTCACCACCACACTACCTTCCCTAGGTGTCATAGCCACTTTCAGACATATGTGCTGCCAGAGCACTTGGTTTCCATGGCAGCGGGAAATGGCTTGGGCGCTGAACTTGCCTTTGGCTGTGGAGTTTTTGCGCCTTCAGTGAGGAGCTGCATGTTAGTTTTGTGTGGGTGCTCAAGCTGGTTGATTCTATCCCACTGGGCTCAATGGGCATGGGACCAGAAGTGAGCAAACAGGGTTTCCTAGATAGCTGCCAGGACAGCTGATGGTATGTGAAGTTCATGAGGCAGGTGGAGTTGTTTTGGCACTGGAAGTGCTGTGCTGCTGCTTCGGGCAGTTGCCATTCACCAGCACACTACCTTCCCTAGGTGTCATAGCCACTTTCAGACATATGTGCTGCCAGAGCCCTTGGTTTCCATGGCAGCGGGAAATGGCTTGGGCGCTGAACTTGTCTTTGGCTGTGGAGTTTTGAGCGCCTTGAGTGAGGAGCTCCATGTTAGTTTTGTGTGGGTGCTCAAGCTGCTTGATTCCATCCCACTGGGCTCAATGGGCATGGGACCGGAAGTGAGCAAACAGGGTTTCCTAGATAGCTGCCAGGACAGCTGATGGTTTGTGAAGTGCATGAGGCAGGTGGAGTTGTTTTGGCACTGGAAGAGCTGTGCTGCTGCTTCGGGCAGTTGCCATTCACCACCACACTACCTTCCCTAGGTGTCATAGCCACTTTCAGACATATGTGCTGCCAGAGCACTTGGTTTCCATGGCAGCGGGAAATGGCTTGGGCTCTGAACTTGTCTTTGGCTGTGGAGTTTTAAACGCCTTGAGTGAGGAGCTCCATATTAGTTTTGTGTGGGTGCTCAAGCTGCTTGATTCTATCCCACTGGGTTCAATGGGCATGGGACCGGAAGTGACCAAACAGAGTTTCCTAGATAGCTGCCAGGACAGCTGATGGTATGTGAAGTGCGTGAGGCAGGTGGAGTTGTTTTGGCACTGGAAGAGCTGTGCTGCTGCTTCGGGCAGTTGCCATTCACCACCACACTACCTTCCCTAGGTGTTATAGCCACTTTCAGACATATGTGCTGCCAGAGCCCTTGCTTTCCATGGCAGCGGGAAATGGCTTGGGCTCTGAACTTGTCTTTGGCTGTGGAGTTTTGAGCGCCTTGAGTGAGGAGGTGCATATTAGTTTTGTGTGGGTGCTCAAGCTGCTTGATTCCATCCCACTGGGCTCAATTGGCATGGGACCGGAAGTGAGCAAACAGGGTTTCCTAGATAGCTGCCAGGACAGCTGATGGTATGTGAAGTGCATGAGGCAGGTGGAGTTGTTTTGGCACTGGAAGAGCTGTGCTGCTGCTTCGGGCAGTTGCCATTCACCACCACACTACCTTCCCTAGGTGTCATAGCCACTTTCAGACATATGTGCTGCCAGAGCACTTGGTTTCCATGGCAGCGGGAAATGCCTTGGTCGCGGAACTTGTCTTTGGCTGTGGAGTTTTGAGCGCCTTGAGTGAGGAGGTCCATGTTAGTTTTGTGTGGGTGCTCAAGCTGCTTGATTCTATCCCACTGGGCTCAATGGGCATGGGACCGGAAGTGACCGAACAGGGTTTCCTAGATAGCTGCCAGGACAGCTGATGGTTTGTGAAGTGCATGAGGCAGGTGGAGTTGTTTTGGCACTGGAAGAGCTGTGCTGCTGCTTCGGACAGTTGCCATTCACCACCACACTACCTTCCCTAGGTGTCATAGCCACTTGCAGACATATGTGCTGCCAGAGCACTTGGTTTCCATGGCAGCGGGAAATGGCTTTGTCCCTGAACTTGTCTTTGGCTGTGGAGTTTTGAGCGCAGTTAGTGAGGAGCTCCATGTTAGTTTTGTGTGGGTGCTCAAGCTGCTTGATTCCATCCCACTGGGCTCAATGGGCATGGGACCGGAAGTGAGCAAACAGGGTTTCCTAGATAGCTGCCAGGACAGCTGATGGTATGTGAAGTGCATGAGGCAGGTGGAGTTGTTTTGGCACTGGAAGAGCTGTGCTGCTGCTTCGGGCAGTTGCCATTCACCACCACACTACCTTCCCTAGGTGTCATAGCCACTTTCAGACATATGTGCTGCCAGAGCCCTTGGTTTCCATGGCAGCGGGAAATGGCTTGGGCGCTGAACTTGTCTTTGGCTGTGGAATTTTGAACGCCTTGAGTGAGGAGCTGCATGTTAGTTTTGTGTGGGTGCTCAAGCTGCTTGATTCTATCCCACTGGGCTCAATGGGCATTGGACCAGAAGTGAGCAAACAGGGTTTCCTAGATAGCTGCCAGGACAGCTGATGGTATGTGAAGTGCGTGAGGCAGGTGGAGTTGTTTTGGCACTGGAAGAGCTGTGCTGCTGCTTCGGGCAGTTGCCATTCACCACCACACTACCTTCCCTAGGTGTCATAGCCACTTTCAGACATATGTGCTGCCAGAGCCCTTGGTTTCCATGGCAGCGGGAAATGGCTTGGGCCCTGAACTTGTCTTTGGCTGTGGAGTTTTGAGCGCCTTGAGTGAGGAGGTCCATGTTAGTTTTGTGTGGGTGCTCAAGCTGCTTGATTCCATCCCACTGGGCTCAATGGGCATGGGACCAGAAGTGGGCAAACAGGGTTTCCTAGATAGCTGCCAGGACAGCTGATGGTATGTGAAGTGCATGAGGCAGGTGGAGTTGTTTTGGCACTGGAAGAGCTGTGCTGCTGCTTCGGGCAGTTGCCATTCACCACCACACTACCTTCCCTAGGTGTCATAGCCACTTTCAGACATATGTGCTGCCAGAGCACTTGGTTTCCATGGCAGCGGGAAATGGCTTGGGCTCTGAACTTGTCTTTGGCTGTGGAGTTTTGAACGCCTTGAGTGAGCAGCTCCATGTTAGTTTTGTGTGGGTGCTCAAGCTGCTTGATTCTATCCCCCTGGGTTCAATGGGCATGGGACCGGAAGTGAGCAAACAGGGTTTCCTAGATAGCTGCCAGGACAGCTGATGGTATGTGAAGTGCGTGAGGCAGGTGGAGTTGTTTTGGCACTGGAAGAGCTGTGCTGCTGCTTTGGGCAGTTGCCATTCACCAGCACACTACCTTCCCTAGGTGTCATAGCCACTTTCAGACATATGTGCTGCCAGAGCCCTTGGTTTCCATGGCAGCGGGAAATGGCTTTGGCCCTGAACTTGTCTTTGGCTGTGGAGTTTTGAGCGCCTTGAGTGAGGAGCTCCATGTTATTTTTGTGTGGGTGCTGAAGCTGCTTGATTCCATCCCACTGGGCTCAATGGGCATGGGACCAGAAGTGACCAAACAGGGTTTCCTAGATAGCTGCCAGGACAGCTGATGGTATGTGAAGTGCATGAGGCAGGTGGAGTTGTTTTGGCACTGGAAGAGCTGTGCTGCTTCGGGCAGTTGCCATTCACCACCACACTCCCTTCCCTAGGTGTCATAGCCACTTTCAGACATATGTGCTGCCAGAGCCCTTGGTTTCCATGGCAGCGGGAAATGGCTTGGGCTGTGAACTTGTCTTTGGCTGTGGAGTTTTGAGCGCCTTGAGTGAGGAGGTCCATGTTAGTTTTGTGTGGGTGCTCAAGCTGCTTGATTCTATCCCACTGGGCTCAATGGGCATGGGTCCGGAAGTGACCGAACAGGGTTTCCTAGATAGCTGCCAGGACAGCTGATGGTATGTGAAGTTTGTGAGGCAGATGGAGTTGTTTTGGCACTGGAAGAGCTGTGCTGCTGCTTCGGGCAGTTGCCATTCACCACCACACTACCTTCCCTAGGGGTCATAGCCACTTTCAGACATATGTGCTGCCAGAGCACTTGGTTTCCATGGCAGCGGGAAATGGCTTGGGCGCTGGACTTGTCTTTGCCTGTGGAGTTTTGAGAGCCTTGAGTGAGGAGGTCCATGTTAGTTTTGTGTGGGTGCTCAAGCTACTTGATTCCATCCCACTGGGCTCAATGGGCATGGGACCGGAAGTGAGCAAGCAGGGTTTCCTAGATAGCTGCCAGGACAGCTGATGGTTTGTGAAGTGCATGAGGCAGGTGGAGTTGTTTTGGCACTGGAAGAGCTGTGCTGCTGCTTCGGGCAGTTGCCATTCACCACCACACTACCTTCCCTAGGTGTCATAGCCACTTTCAGACATATGTGCTGCCAGAGCCCTTGGTTTCCATGGCAGCGGGAAATGGCCTGGGCGCTGAACTTGTCTTTGGCTGTGGAGTTTTGAGAGCCTTGAGTGAGGAGCTCCATGTTAGTTTTGTGTGGGTGCTCAAGCTACTTGATTCTATCCCACTGGGCTCAATGGGCATGGGACCGGAAGTGAGCAAACAGGGTTTCCTAGATAGCTGCCACGATAGCTGATGGTTTGTGAAGTGCATGAGGCAGGTGGAGTTGTTTTGGCACTGGAAGAGCTGTGCTGCTGCTTCGGGCAGTTGCCATTCACCACCACACTACCTTCCCTAGGTGTCATAGCCACTTGCAGACATATGTGCTGCCAGAGCACTTGGTTTCCATGGCAGCGGGAAATGACTTGGGCCCTGAACTTGTCTTTGCCTGTGGAGTTTTGAGCGCCTTGAGTGAGGAGCTGCATGTTAGTTTTGTGTGGGTGCTGAAGCTGCTTGATTCCATCCCACTGGGCTCAATGGGCATGGGACCGGAAGTGAGCAAACAGGGTTTCCTAGATAGCTGCCACGACAGCTGATGGTTTGTGAAGTGCATGAGGCAGGTGGAGTTGTTTTGGCAGTGGAAGAGCTGTGCTGCTGCTTCGGGCAGTTGCCATTCACCACCACACTACCTTCCCTAGGTGTCATAGCCACTTTCAGACATATGTGCTGCCAGAGCACTTGGTTTCCATGGCAGCGGGAAATGGCTTGGGCGCTGAACTTGTCTTTGCCTGTGGAGTTTTGAGCGCCTTGAGTGAGGAGCTCCATGTTAGTTTTGTGTGGGTGCTCAAGCTGCTTGATTCCATCCCACTGGGCTTAAAGGGCATGGGACCAGAAGTGTCCCAACAGGGTTTCCTAGATAGCGGCCAGGACAGCTGATGGTACGTGAAGTTCAAGAGGCAGGTGGAGTTATTTTTTCACAGGAAGAGCTGTGCTGCTGCTTCAGGCAGTTGCCATTCACCACCACACTTCCTTACCTAGGTTTTATAGCCACTTGCAGACATATGTGCTGCCAGAGCCCTTGGTTTCCATGGCAGCGGGAAATGGCTTTGGCCTTGAACTTGTCTTTGGCTGTGGAGTTTTGAGCGCCTTGAGTGAAGAGGTGCATGTTAGTTTTGTGTGGGTGCTCAAGCTGCTTGATTCCATCCCACTGGGCTCAATTGGCATGGGACCGGAAGTGACCAAACAGGGTTTCCTAGATAGCTGCCAGGACAGCTGATGGTATGTGAAGTGTGTGAGGCAGATGGAGTTGTTTTGGCACTGGAAGAGCTGTGCTGCTGCTTCGGGCAGTTGCCATTCACCACCACACTACCTTCCCTAGGTGTCATAGCCACTTGCAGACATATGTGCTGCCAGAGTCCTTGGTTTCCATGGCAGCGGGGAATGGCTTTGGCCCTGAACTTGTCTTTGGCTGTGGAGTTTTGAGCGCCTTGAGTGAGGAGCTGCATGTTAGTTTTGTGTGGGTGCTGAAGCTGCTTGATTCCATCCCACTGGGCTCAATGGGCATGGGACCGGAAGTGAGCAAACAGGGTTTCCTAGATAGCTGCCAGGACAGCTGATGGTATGTGAAGTGCATGAGGCAGGTGGAGTTGTTTTGGCACTGGAAGAGCTGTGCTGCTGCTTCGGGGAGTTGCCATTCACCACCACACTAATTTCCCTAGGTGTCATAGCCACTTTGAGACATATGTGCTGCCAGAGCCCTTGGTTTCCATGGCAGCGGGAAATGGCTTGGGCCCTGAACTTGTCTTTGGCTGTGGAATTTTGAGCGCCTTGAGTGAGGAGCTGCAAGTTAGTTTTGTGTGGGTGCTCAAGCTGCTTGATTCCATCCCACTGGGCTCAATGGGCATGGGACCGGAAGTGATCAAACAGGGTTTCCTAGATAGCGGCCAGGACAGCTGATGGTATGTGAAGTGCATGAGGCAGGTGGAGTTGTTTTGGCACTGGAAGAGCTGTGCTGCTGCTTCGGGCAGTTGCCATTCACCACCACACTCCCTTCCCTAGGTGTCATAGCCACTTTCAGACATATGTGCTGCCAGAGCCCTTGGTTTCCATGGCAGCGGGAAATGGCTTGGGCTCTGAACTTGTCTTTGGCTGTGGAGTTTTGAGCGCCTTGAGTGAGGAGCTCCATGTTAGTTTTGTGTGGGTGCTCAAGCTACTTGATTCTAACCCACTGGGCTCAATGGGCATGGGACCGGAAGTGACCAAACAGGGTTTCCTAGATAGCTGCCAGGACAGCTGATGGTATGTGAAGTGCATGAGGCAGGTGGAGTTGTTTTGACACTGGAAGTGCTGTGCTGCTGCTTCGGACAGTTGCCATTCACCACCACACTACCTTCCCTAGGTGTCATAGCCACTTTCAGACATATGTGCTGCCAGAGCACTTGGTTTCCATGGCAGCGGGAAATCGCTTTGGCTCTGAACTTGTCTTTGGCTGTGGAGTTTTGAGCGCCTTGAGTGAGGAGCTGCATGTTAGTTTTGTGTGGGTGCTGAAGCTGCTTGATTCCATCCCACTGGGCTCAATGGGCATGGGACCGGAAGTGAGCAAACAGGGTTTCCTAGATAGCTGCCACGATAGCTGATGGTTTGTGAAGTGCATGAGGCAGGTGGAGTTGTTT
This sequence comes from Ochotona princeps, assembly GCF_030435755.1. Taxonomy (NCBI): domain Eukaryota; kingdom Metazoa; phylum Chordata; class Mammalia; order Lagomorpha; family Ochotonidae; genus Ochotona; species Ochotona princeps. The sequence continues at coordinate 135,124,445 of NC_080833.1, forward strand.
TGGCACTGGAAGAGCTGTGCTGCTGCTTCGGGCAGTTGCCATTCACCACCACACTACCTTCCCTAGGTGTCATAGCCACTTTCAGACATATGTGCTGCCAGAGCACTTGGTTTCCATGGCAGCGGGAAATGGCTTGGGCGCTGAACTTGTCTTTGGCTGTGGAGTTTTGAGCGCCTTCAGTGAGGAGCTGCATGTTAGTTTTGTGTGGGTGCTCAAGCTGGTTGATTCTATCCCACTGGGCTCAATGGGCATGGGACCAGAAGTGAGCAAACAGGGTTTCCTAGATAGCTGCCAGGACAGCTGATGGTATGTGAAGTTCATGAGGCAGGTGGAGTTGTTTTGGCACTGGAAGAGCTGTGCTGCTGCTTCGGGCAGTTGCCATTCACCAGCACACTACCTTCCCTAGGTGTCATAGCCACTTTCAGACATATGTGCTGCCAGAGCACTTGGTTTCCATGGCAGTGGGAAATGGCTTGGGCGCTGAACTTGTCTTTGCCTGTGGAGTTTTGAGCGGCTTGAGTGAGGAGCTGCATGTTAGTTTTGTGTGGGTGCTGAAGCTGCTTGATTCCATCCCACTGGGCTCATGGGCATTTGAAAGGAAGTGAGCAAACAGGGTTTCCTAGATAGCGGCCAGGACAGCTGATGGTTTGTGAAGTTCAAGAGGCAGGTGGAGTTGTTTTTTCACAGGAAGAGCTGTGCTGCTGCTTCAGGCAGTTGCCATTCACCACCACACTACCTTCCCTAGGTGTTATAGCCACTTGCAGACATATGTGCTGCCAGAGCCCTTGGTTTCCATGGCAGCGGGAAATGGCTTTGGCCCTGAACTTGTCTTTGGCTGTGGAGTTTTGAGCGCCTTGAGTGAAGAGGTGCATGTTAGTTTTGTGTGGGTGCTCAAGCTGCTTGATTCCATCCCACTGGGCTCAATTGGCATGGGACCGGAAGTGAGCAAACAGGGTTTCCTAGATAGCTGCCAGGACAGCTGATGGTATGTGAAGTGTGTGAGGCAGATGGAGTTGTATTGGCACTGGAAGAGCTGTGCTGCTGCTTCGGGCAGTTGCCATTCACCACCACACTACCTTCCCTAGGTGTCATAGCCACTTTCAGACATATGTGCTGCCAGAGCACTTGGTTTCCATGGCAGCGGGAAATGGCTTGGGCGCTGAACTTGTCTTTGGCTGTGGAGTTTTGAGAGCCTTGAGTGAGGAGCTCCATGTTAGTTTTGTGTGGGTGCTCAAGCTACTTGATTCTATCCCACTGGGCTCAATGGGCATGGGACCGGAAGTGAGCAAACAGGGTTTCCTAGATAGCTGCCAGGACAGCTGATGGTATGTGAAGTGCATGAGGCAGGTGGAGTTGTTTTGACACTGGAAGTGCTGTGCTGCTGCTTCGGACAGTTGCCATTCACCACCACACTACCTTCCCTAGGTGTCATAGCCACTTTCAGACATATGTGCTGCCAGAGCACTTGGTTTCCATGGCAGCGGGAAATGGCTTTGGCTCTGAACTTGTCTTTGGCTATGGAGTTTTGAGCGCCTTGAGTGAGGAGCTGCATGTTAGTTTTGTGTGGGTGCTCAAGCTGCTTGATTCCATCCCACTGGGCTCAATGGGCATGGGACCGGAAGTGAGCAAACAGGGTTTCCTAGATAGCTGCCACGATAGCTGATGGTTTGTGAAGTGCATGAGGCAGGTGGAGTTGTTTTGGCAGTGGAAGAGCTGTGCTGCTGCTTCGGGCAGTTGCCATTCACCACCACACTACCTTCCCTAGGTGTCATAGCCACTTTCAGACATATGTGCTGCCAGAGCACTTGGTTTCCATGGCAGCGGGAAATGGCTTGGGCGCTGAACTTGTCTTTGCCTGTGGAGTTTTGAGCGCCTTGAGTGAGGAGCTCCATGTTAGTTTTGTGTGGGTGCTCAAGCTGCTTGATTCCATCCCACTGGGCTTAAAGGGCATGGGACCAGAAGTGTCCAAACAGGGTTTCCTAGATAGCGGCCAGGACAGCTGATGGTACGTGAAGTTCAAGAGGCAGGTGGAGTTGTTTTTTCACAGGAAGAGCTGTGCTGCTGCTTCAGGCAGTTGCCATTCACCACCACACTTCCTTACCTAGGTGTTATAGCCACTTGCAGACATATGTGCTGCCAGAGCCCTTGGTTTCCATGGCAGCGGGAAATGGCTTTGGCCCTGAACTTGTCTTTGGCTGTGGAGTTTTGAGCGCCTTGAGTGAAGAGGTGCATGTTAGTTTTGTGTGGGTGCTCAAGCTGCTTGATTCCATCCCACTGGGCTCAATGGGCATGGGACCGGAAGTGAGCAAACAGGGTTTCCTAGATAGCTGCCAGGACAGCTGATGGTATGTGAAGTGTGTGAGGCAGATGGAGTTGTATTGGCACTGGAAGAGCTGTGCTGCTGCTTCGGGCAGTTGCCATTCACCACCACACTACCTTCCCTAGGTGTCATAGCCACTTGCAGACATATGTGCTGCCAGAGTCCTTGGTTTCCATGGCAGCGGGAAATGGCTTTGGCTCTGAGCTTGTCTTTGGCTGTGGAGTTTTGAGCGCCTTGAGTGAGGAGCTGCATGTTAGTTTTGTGTGGGTGCTGAAGCTGCTTGATTCCATCCCACTGGGCTCAATGGGCATGGGACCGGAAGTGAGCAAACAGGGTTTCCTAGATAGCTGCCAGGACAGCTGATGGTATGTGAAGTTTGTGAGGCAGGTGGAGTTGTTTTGGCACTGGAAGAGCTGTGCTGCTGCTTCGGGCAGTTGCCATTCACCACCACACTACCTTCCCTAGGTGTCATAGCCACTTTCAGACATATGTGCTGCCAGAGCCCTTGGTTTCCATGGCAGCGGGAAATGGCTTGGGCCCTGAACTTGTCTTTGGCTGTGGAATTTTGAGCGCCTTGAGTGAGGAGCTGCAAGTTAGTTTTGTGTGGGTGCTCAAGCTGCTTGATTCCATCCCACTGGGTTCAATGGGCATGGGACCGGAAGTGAGCAAACAGGGTTTCCTAGATAGCTGCCAGGACAGCTGATGGTATGTGAAGTTCATGACGCAGGTGGAGTTGTTTTGGCACTGGAAGAGCTGTGCTGCTGCTTCGGGTAGTTGCCATTCACCACCACACTCCCTTCCCTAGGTGTCCTAGCCACTTTCAGACATATGTGCTGCCAGAGCCCTTGGTTTCCATGGCAGCGGGAAATGGCTTGGGCTGTGAACTTGTCTTTGGCTGTGGAGTTTTGAGCGCCTTGAGTGAGGAGGTCCATGTTAGTTTTGTGTGGGTGCTCAAGCTGCTTGATTCTATGCCGCTGGGCTCAATGGGCATGGGACCGGAAGTGAGCAAACAGGGTTTCCTAGATAGCTGCCACGACAGCTGATGGTATGTGAAGTTTGTGAGGCAGATGGAGTTGTTTTGGCACTGGAAGAGCTGTGCTGCTGCTTCGGGCAGTTGCCATTTACCACCACACTACCTTCCCTAGGTGTCATAGCCACTTTCAGACATATGTGCTGCCAGAGCACTTGGTTTCCATGGCAGCGGGAAATGGCTTGGGCGCTGGACTTGTCTTTGGCTGTGGAGTTTTGAGAGCCTTGAGTGAGGAGCTCCATGTTAGTTTTGTGTGGGTGCTCAAGCTGCTTGATTCCATCCCACTGGGCTCAATGGGCATGGGACCGGAAGTGAGCAAGCAGGGTTTCCTAGATAGCTGCCACGACAGCTGATGGTTTGTGAAGTGCATGAGGCAGGTGGAGTTGTTTTGGCACTGGAAGAGCTGTGCTGCTGCTTCGGGCAGTTGCCATTCACCACCACACTACCTTCCCTAGGTGTCATAGCCACTTTCAGACATATGTGCTGCCAGAGTCCTTGGTTTCCATGGCAGCGGGAAATGGCCTGGGCGCTGAACTTGTCTTTGGCTGTGGAGTTTTGAACGCCTTGAGTGAGGAGCTCCATGTTAGTTTTGTGTGGGTGCTCAAGCTACTTGATTCTATCCCACTGGGCTCAATGGGCATGGGACCGGAAGTGAGCAAACAGGGTTTCCTAGATAGCTGCCAGGACAGCTGATGGTATGTGAAGTGCATGAGGCAGGTGGAGTTGTTTTGACACTGGAAGTGCTGTGCTGCTGCTTCGGACAGTTGCCATTCACCACCACACTACCTTCCCTAGGTGTCATAGCCACTTTCAGACATATGTGCTGCCAGAGCACTTGGTTTCCATGGCAGCGGGAAATGGCTTTGGCTCTGAACTTGTCTTTGGCTATGGAGTTTTGAGCGCCTTGAGTGAGGAGCTGCATGTTAGTTTTGTGTGGGTGCTGAAGCTGCTTGATTCCATCCCCCTTGGATCAATGGGCATGGGACCGGAAGTGAGCAAACAGGGTTTCCTAGATAGCTGCCACGACAGCTGATGGTTTGTGAAGTGCATGAGGCAGGTGGAGTTGTTTTGGCACTGGAAGAGCTGTGCTGCTGCTTCGGGCAGTTGCCATTCACCACCACACTACCTTCCCTAGGTGTCATAGCCACTTTCAGACATATGTGCTGCCAGAGCACTTGGTTTCCATGGCAGCGGGAAATGGCTTGGGCGCTGAACTTGTCTTTGCCTGTGGAGTTTTGAGCGCCTTGAGTGAGGAGCTCCATGTTAGTTTTGTGTGGGTGCTCCAGCTGCTTGATTCCATCCCACTGGGCTTAAAGGGCATGGGACCAGAAGTGTCCAAACAGGGTTTCCTAGATAGCGGCCAGGACAGCTGATCCTACGTGAAGTTCAAGAGGCAGGTGGAGTTGTTTTTTCACAGGAAGAGCTGTGCTGCTGCTTCAGGCAGTTGCCATTCACCACCACACTACCTTCCCTAGGTGTCATAGCCACTTGCAGACATATGTGCTGCCAGAGCACTTGGTTTCCATGGCAGCGGGAAATGGCTTTGGCTCTGAACTTGTCTTTGGCTGTGGAGTTTTGAGCGCCTTCAGTGAGGAGCTGCATGTTAGTTTTGTGTGGGTGCTCAAGCTGCTTGATTCCATCCCACTGGGCTCAATTGGCATGGGACCGGAAGTGAGCAAACAGGGTTTCCTAGATAGCTGCCAGGACAGCTGATGGTATGTGAAGTTCAAGACGCAGCAGGAGTTGTTTTGGCACAGGAAGAGCTGTGCTGCTGCTTCGGGCAGTTGCCATTCACCACCACACTACCTTCCCTAGGTGTCATAGCCACTTTCAGACATATGTGCTGCCAGAGCCCTTGGTTTCCATGGCAGCGGAAAATGGCATTGGCCCTGAACTTGTCTTTGGCTGTGGAGTTTTGAGCGCCTTGAGTGAAGAGGTGCATGTTAGTTTTGTGTGGGTGCTCAAGCTGCTTGATTCCATCCCACTGGGCTCAATGGGCATGGGACCGGAAGTGAGCAAACAGGGTTTCCTAGATAGCTGCCAGGACAGCTGATGGTATGTGAAGTGCATGAGGCAGGTGGAGTTGTTTTGGCACTGGAAGAGCTGTGCTGCTGCTTCGGGCAGTTGCCATTCACCACCACACTACCTTCCCTAGGTGTCATAGCCACTTTCAGACATATGTGCTGCCAGAGCCCTTGGTTTCCATGGCAGCGGGAAATGGCTTGGGCGCTGAACTTGTCTTTGGCTGTGGAATTTTGAACGCCTTGAGTGAGGAGCTGCATGTTAGTTTTGTGTGGGTGCTCAAGCTGCTTGATTCTATCCCACTGGGCTCAATGGGCATTGGACCAGAAGTGAGCAAACAGGGTTTCCTAGATAGCTGCCAGGACAGCTGATGGTATGTGAAGTGCGTGAGGCAGGTGGAGTTGTTTTGGCACTGGAAGAGCTGTGCTGCTGCTTCGGGCAGTTGCCATTCACCACCACACTACCTTCCCTAGGTGTCATAGCCACTTTCAGACATATGTGCTGCCAGAGCCCTTGGTTTCCATGGCAGCGGGAAATGGCTTGGGCCCTGAACTTGTCTTTGGCTGTGGAGTTTTGAGCGCCTTGAGTGAGGAGCTCCATGTTAGTTTTGTGTGGGTGCTCAAGCTGCTTGATTCCATCCCACTGGGCTCAATGGGCATGGGACCAGAAGTGGGCAAACAGGGTTTCCTAGATAGCTGCCAGGACAGCTGATGGTATGTGAAGTTCATGAGGCAGGTGGAGTTGTTTTGGCACTGGAAGAGCTGTGCTGCTGCTTCGGGCAGTTGCCATTCACCACCACACTACCTTCCCTAGGTGTCATAGCCACTTTCAGACATATGTGCTGCCAGAGCACTTGGTTTCCATGGCAGCGGGAAATGGCTTGGGCTCTGAACTTGTCTTTGGCTGTGGAGTTTTGAACGCCTTGAGTGAGGAGCTCCATGTTAGTTTTGTGTGGGTGCTCAAGCTGCTTGATTCTATCCCACTGGGTTCAATGGGCATGGGACCGGAAGTGAGCAAACAGGGTTTCCTAGATAGCTGCCAGGACAGCTGATGGTATGTGAAGTGCGTGAGGCAGGTGGAGTTGTTTTGGCCCTGGAAGAGCTGTGCTGCTGCTTTGGGCAGTTGCCATTCACCAGCACACTACCTTCCCTAGGTGTCATAGCCACTTTCAGACATATGTGCTGCCAGAGCCCTTGGTTTCCATGGCAGCGGGAAATGGCTTTGGCCCTGAACTTGTCTTTGGCTGTGGAGTTTTGAGCGCCTTGAGTGAGGAGGTCCATGTTAGTTTTGTGTGGGTGCTCAAGCTGCTTGATTCCATCCCACTGGGCTCAATGGGCATGGGACCGGAAGTGAGCAAGCAGGGTTTCCTAGATAGCTGCCAGGACAGCTGATGGTTTGTGAAGTGCATGAGGCAGGTGGAGTTGTTTTGGCACTGGAAGAGCTGTGCTGCTGCTTCGGGCAGTTGCCATTCACCACCACACTACCTTCCCTAGGTGTCATAGCCACTTTCAGACATATGTGCTGCCAGAGCCCTTGGTTTCCATGGCAGCGGGAAATGGCCTGGGCGCTGAACTTGTCTTTGGCTGTGGAGTTTTGAGAGCCTTGAGTGAGGAGCTCCATGTTAGTTTTGTGTGGGTGCTCAAGCTACTTGATTCTATCCCACTGGGCTCAATGGGCATGGGACCGGAAGTGAGCAAACAGGGTTTCCTAGATAGCTGCCACGATAGCTCATGGTTTGTGAAGTGCATGAGGCAGGTGGAGTTGTTTTGGCACTGGAAGAGCTGTGCTGCTGCTTCGGGCAGTTGCCATTCACCACCACACTACCTTCCCTAGGTGTCATAGCCACTTTCAGACATATGTGCTGCCAGAGCACTTGGTTTCCATGGCAGCGGGAAATGGCTTGGGCGCTGAACTTGTCTTTGCCTGTGGAGTTTTGAGCGCCTTGAGTGAGGAGCTGCATGTTAGTTTTGTGTGGGTGCTCAAGCTGCTTGATTCCATCCCACTGGGCTCAATGGGCATGGGACCGGAAGTGAGCAAACAGGGTTTCCTAGATAGCTGCCACGACAGCTGATGGTTTGTGAAGTGCATGAGGCAGGTGGAGTTGTTTTGGCAGTGGAAGAGCTGTGCTGCTGCTTCGGGCAGTTGCCATTCACCACCACACTACCTTCCCTAGGTGTCATAGCCACTTTCAGACATATGTGCTGCCAGAGCACTTGGTTTCCATGGCAGCGGGAAATGGCTTGGGCGCTGAACTTGTCTTTGCCTGTGGAGTTTTGAGCGCCTTGAGTGAGGAGCTCCATGTTAGTTTTGTGTGGGTGCTCAAGCTGCTTGATTCCATCCCACTGGGCTTAAAGGGCATGGGACCAGAAGTGTCCCAACAGGGTTTCCTAGATAGCGGCCAGGACAGCTGATGGTACGTGAAGTTCAAGAGGCAGGTGGAGTTGTTTTTTCACAGGAAGAGCTGTGCTGCTGCTTCAGGCAGTTGCCATTCACCACCACACTTCCTTACCTAGGTTTTATAGCCACTTGCAGACATATGTGCTGCCAGAGCCCTTGGTTTCCATGGCAGCGGGAAATGGTTTTGGCCTTGAACTTGTCTTTGGCTGTGGAGTTTTGAGCGCCTTGAGTGAAGAGGTGCATGTTAGTTTTGTGTGGGTGCTCAAGCTGCTTGATTCCATCCCACTGGGCTCAATTGGCATGGGACCGGAAGTGACCAAACAGGGTTTCCTAGATAGCTGCCAGGACAGCTGATGGTATGTGAAGTGTGTGAGGCAGATGGAGTTGTTTTGGCACTGGAAGAGCTGTGCTGCTGCTTCGGGCAGTTGCCATTCACCACCACACTACCTTCCCTAGGTGTCATAGCCACTTGCAGACATATGTGCTGCCAGAGTCCTTGGTTTCCATGGCAGCGGGAAATGGCTTTGGCCCTGAACTTGTCTTTGGCTGTGGAGTTTTGAGCGCCTTGAGTGAGGAGCTGCATGTTAGTTTTGTGTGGGTGCTGAAGCTGCTTGATTCCATCCCACTGGGCTCAATGGGCATGGGACCGGAAGTGAGCAAACAGGGTTTCCTAGATAGCTGCCAGGACAGCTGATGGTATGTGAAGTGCATGAGGCAGGTGGAGTTGTTTTGGCACTGGAAGAGCTGTGCTGCTGCTTCGGGCAGTTGCCATTCACCACCACACTAATTTCCCTAGGTGTCATAGCCACTTTGAGACATATGTGCTGCCAGAGCCCTTGGTTTCCATGGCAGCGGGAAATGGCTTGGGCCCTGAACTTGTCTTTGGCTGTGGAATTTTGAGCGCCTTGAGTGAGGAGCTGCAAGTTAGTTTTGTGTGGGTGCTCAAGCTGCTTGATTCCATCCCACTGGGCTCAATGGGCATGGGACCGGAAGTGAGCAAACAGGGTTTCCTAGATAGCGGCCAGGACAGCTGATGGTATGTGAAGTGCATGAGGCAGGTGGAGTTGTTTTGGCACTGGAAGAGCTGTGCTGCTGCTTCGGGCAGTTGCCATTCACCACCACACTCCCTTCCCTAGGTGTCATAGCCACTTTCAGACATATGTGCTGCCAGAGCCCTTGGTTTCCATGGCAGCGGGAAATGGCTTGGGCTCTGAACTTGTCTTTGGCTGTGGAGTTTTGAGCGCCTTGAGTGAGGAGCTCCATGTTAGTTTTGTGTGGGTGCTCAAGCTACTTGATTCTAACCCACTGGGCTCAATGGGCATGGGACCGGAAGTGACCAAACAGGGTTTCCTAGATAGCTGCCAGGACAGCTGATGGTATGTGAAGTGCATGAGGCAGGTGGAGTTGTTTTGACACTGGAAGTGCTGTGCTGCTGCTTCGGACAGTTGCCATTCACCACCACACTACCTTCCCTAGGTGTCATAGCCACTTTCAGACATATGTGCTGCCAGAGCACTTGGTTTCCATGGCAGCGGGAAATCGCTTTGGCTCTGAACTTGTCTTTGGCTGTGGAGTTTTGAGCGCCTTGAGTGAGGAGCTGCATGTTAGTTTTGTGTGGGTGCTGAAGCTGCTTGATTCCATCCCACTGGGCTCAATGGGCATGGGACCGGAAGTGAGCAAACAGGGTTTCCTAGATAGCTGCCACGACAGCTGATGGTTTGTGAAGTGCATGAGGCAGGTGGAGTTGTTTTGGCACTGGAAGAGCTGTGCTGCTGCTTCGGGCAGTTGCCATTCACCACCACACTACCTTCCCTAGGTGTCATAGCCACTTTCAGACATATGTGCTGCCAGAGCACTTGGTTTCCATGGCAGCGGGAAATGGCTTGGGCGCTGAACTTGTCTTTGGCTGTGGAGTTTTTGCGCCTTCAGTGAGGAGCTGCATGTTAGTTTTGTGTGGGTGCTCAAGCTGGTTGATTCTATCCCACTGGGCTCAATGGGCATGGGACCAGAAGTGAGCAAACAGGGTTTCCTAGATAGCTGCCAGGACAGCTGATGGTATGTGAAGTTCATGAGGCAGGTGGAGTTGTTTTGGCACTGGAAGTGCTGTGCTGCTGCTTCGGGCAGTTGCCATTCACCAGCACACTACCTTCCCTAGGTGTCATAGCCACTTTCAGACATATGTGCTGCCAGAGCCCTTGGTTTCCATGGCAGCGGGAAATGGCTTGGGCGCTGAACTTGTCTTTGGCTGTGGAGTTTTGAGCGCCTTGAGTGAGGAGCTCCATGTTAGTTTTGTGTGGGTGCTCAAGCTGCTTGATTCCATCCCACTGGGCTCAATGGGCATGGGACCGGAAGTGAGCAAACAGGGTTTCCTAGATAGCTGCCAGGACAGCTGATGGTTTGTGAAGTGCATGAGGCAGGTGGAGTTGTTTTGGCACTGGAAGAGCTGTGCTGCTGCTTCGGGCAGTTGCCATTCACCACCACACTACCTTCCCTAGGTGTCATAGCCACTTTCAGACATATGTGCTGCCAGAGCACTTGGTTTCCATGGCAGCGGGAAATGGCTTGGGCTCTGAACTTGTCTTTGGCTGTGGAGTTTTAAACGCCTTGAGTGAGGAGCTCCATATTAGTTTTGTGTGGGTGCTCAAGCTGCTTGATTCTATCCCACTGGGTTCAATGGGCATGGGACCGGAAGTGACCAAACAGAGTTTCCTAGATAGCTGCCAGGACAGCTGATGGTATGTGAAGTGCGTGAGGCAGGTGGAGTTGTTTTGGCACTGGAAGAGCTGTGCTGCTGCTTCGGGCAGTTGCCATTCACCACCACACTACCTTCCCTAGGTGTTATAGCCACTTTCAGACATATGTGCTGCCAGAGCCCTTGCTTTCCATGGCAGCGGGAAATGGCTTGGGCTCTGAACTTGTCTTTGGCTGTGGAGTTTTGAGCGCCTTGAGTGAGGAGGTGCATATTAGTTTTGTGTGGGTGCTCAAGCTGCTTGATTCCATCCCACTGGGCTCAATTGGCATGGGACCGGAAGTGAGCAAACAGGGTTTCCTAGATAGCTGCCAGGACAGCTGATGGTATGTGAAGTGCATGAGGCAGGTGGAGTTGTTTTGGCACTGGAAGAGCTGTGCTGCTGCTTCGGGCAGTTGCCATTCACCACCACACTACCTTCCCTAGGTGTCATAGCCACTTTCAGACATATGTGCTGCCAGAGCACTTGGTTTCCATGGCAGCGGGAAATGCCTTGGTCGCGGAACTTGTCTTTGGCTGTGGAGTTTTGAGCGCCTTGAGTGAGGAGGTCCATGTTAGTTTTGTGTGGGTGCTCAAGCTGCTTGATTCTATCCCACTGGGCTCAATGGGCATGGGACCGGAAGTGACCGAACAGGGTTTCCTAGATAGCTGCCAGGACAGCTGATGGTTTGTGAAGTGCATGAGGCAGGTGGAGTTGTTTTGGCACTGGAAGAGCTGTGCTGCTGCTTCGGACAGTTGCCATTCACCACCACACTACCTTCCCTAGGTGTCATAGCCACTTGCAGACATATGTGCTGCCAGAGCACTTGGTTTCCATGGCAGCGGGAAATGGCTTTGTCCCTGAACTTGTCTTTGGCTGTGGAGTTTTGAGCGCAGTTAGTGAGGAGCTCCATGTTAGTTTTGTGTGGGTGCTCAAGCTGCTTGATTCCATCCCACTGGGCTCAATGGGCATGGGACCGGAAGTGAGCAAACAGGGTTTCCTAGATAGCTGCCAGGACAGCTGATGGTATGTGAAGTGCATGAGGCAGGTGGAGTTGTTTTGGCACTGGAAGAGCTGTGCTGCTGCTTCGGGCAGTTGCCATTCACCACCACACTACCTTCCCTAGGTGTCATAGCCACTTTCAGACATATGTGCTGCCAGAGCCCTTGGTTTCCATGGCAGCGGGAAATGGCTTGGGCGCTGAACTTGTCTTTGGCTGTGGAATTTTGAACGCCTTGAGTGAGGAGCTGCATGTTAGTTTTGTGTGGGTGCTCAAGCTGCTTGATTCTATCCCACTGGGCTCAATGGGCATGGGACCGGAAGTGAGCAAACAGGGTTTCCTAGATAGCTGCCAGGACAGCTGATGGTATGTGAAGTGCGTGAGGCAGGTGGAGTTGTTTTGGCACTGGAAGAGCTGTGCTGCTGCTTCGGGCAGTTGCCATTCACCACCACACTACCTTCCCTAGGTGTCATAGCCACTTTCAGACATATGTGCTGCCAGAGCCCTTGGTTTCCATGGCAGCGGGAAATGGCTTGGGCCCTGAACTTGTCTTTGGCTGTGGAGTTTTGAGCGCCTTGAGTGAGGAGGTCCATGTTAGTTTTGTGTGGGTGCTCAAGCTGCTTGATTCCATCCCACTGGGCTCAATGGGCATGGGACCAGAAGTGGGCAAACAGGGTTTCCTAGATAGCTGCCAGGACAGCTGATGGTATGTGAAGTGCATGAGGCAGGTGGAGTTGTTTTGGCACTGGAAGAGCTGTGCTGCTGCTTCGGGCAGTTGCCATTCACCACCACACTACCTTCCCTAGGTGTCATAGCCACTTTCAGACATATGTGCTGCCAGAGCACTTGGTTTCCATGGCAGCGGGAAATGGCTTGGGCTCTGAACTTGTCTTTGGCTGTGGAGTTTTGAACGCCTTGAGTGAGGAGCTCCATGTTAGTTTTGTGTGGGTGCTCAAGCTGCTTGATTCTATCCCCCTGGGTTCAATGGGCATGGGACCGGAAGTGAGCAAACAGGGTTTCCTAGATAGCTGCCAGGACAGCTGATGGTATGTGAAGTGCGTGAGGCAGGTGGAGTTGTTTTGGCACTGGAAGAGCTGTGCTGCTGCTTTGGGCAGTTGCCATTCACCAGCACACTACCTTCCCTAGGTGTCATAGCCACTTGCAGACATATGTGCTGCCAGAGCCCTTGGTTTCCATGGCAGCGGGAAATGGCTTTGGCCCTGAACTTGTCTTTGCCTGTGGAGTTTTGAGCGCCTTGAGTGAGGAGCTCCATGTTATTTTTGTGTGGGTGCTGAAGCTGCTTGATTCCATCCCACTGGGCTCAATGGGCATGGGACCAGAAGTGACCAAACAGGGTTTCCTAGATAGCTGCCAGGACAGCTGATGGTATGTGAAGTGCATGAGGCAGGTGGAGTTGTTTTGGCACTGGAAGAGCTGTGCTGCTTCGGGCAGTTGCCATTCACCACCACACTCCCTTCCCTAGGTGTCATAGCCACTTTCAGACATATGTGCTGCCAGAGCCCTTGGTTTCCATGGCAGCGGGAAATGGCTTGGGCTCTGAACTTGTCTTTGGCTGTGGAGTTTTGAGCGCCTTGAGTGAGGAGGTCCATGTTAGTTTTGTGTGGGTGCTCAAGCTGCTTGATTCTATCCCACTGGGCTCAATGGGCATGGGTCCGGAAGTGACCGAACAGGGTTTCCTAGATAGCTGCCAGGACAGCTGATGGTATGTGAAGTTTGTGAGGCAGATGGAGTTGTTTTGGCACTGGAAGAGCTGTGCTGCTGCTTCGGGCAGTTGCCATTCACCACCACACTACCTTCCCTAGGTGTTATAGCCACTTGCAGACATATGTGCTGCCAGAGCACTTGGTTTCCATGGCAGCGGGAAATGGCTTGGGCGCTGGACTTGTCTTTGGCTGTGGAGTTTTGAGAGCCTTGAGTGAGGAGGTCCATGTTAGTTTTGTGTGGGTGCTCAAGCTGCTTGATTCCATCCCACTGGGCTCAATGGGCATGGGACCGGAAGTGAGCAAGCAGGGTTTCCTAGATAGCTGCCAGGACAGCTGATGGTTTGTGAAGTGCATGAGGCAGGTGGAGTTGTTTTGGCACTGGAAGAGCTGTGCTGCTGCTTCGGGCAGTTGCCATTCACCACCACACTACCTTCCCTAGGTGTCATAGCCACTTTCAGACATATGTGCTGCCAGAGCCCTTGGTTTCCATGGCAGCGGGAAATGGCCTGGGCGCTGAACTTGTCTTTGGCTGTGGAGTTTTGAGAGCCTTGAGTGAGGAGCTCCATGTTAGTTTTGTGTGGGTGCTCAAGCTACTTGATTCTATCCCACTGGGCTCAATGGGCATGGGACCGGAAGTGAGCAAACAGGGTTTCCTAGATAGCTGCCACGATAGCTGATGGTTTGTGAAGTGCATGAGGCAGGTGGAGTTGTTTTGGCACTGGAAGAGCTGTGCTGCTGCTTCGGGCAGTTGCCATTCACCACCACACTACCTTCCCTAGGTGTCATAGCCACTTGCAGACATATGTGCTGCCAGAGCACTTGGTTTCCATGGCAGCGGGAAATGGCTTGGGCCCTGAACTTGTCTTTGCCTGTGGAGTTTTGAGCGCCTTGAGTGAGGAGCTGCATGTTAGTTTTGTGTGGGTGCTCAAGCTGCTTGATTCCATCCCACTGGGCTCAATGGGCATGGGACCGGAAGTGAGCAAACAGGGTTTCCTAGATAGCTGCCACGACAGCTGATGGTTTGTGAAGTGCATGAGGCAGGTGGAGTTGTTTTGGCAGTGGAAGAGCTGTGCTGCTGCTTCGGGCAGTTGCCATTCACCACCACACTACCTTCCCTAGGTGTCATAGGCACTTTCAGACATATGTGCTGCCAGAGCACTTGGTTTCCATGGCAGCGGGAAATGGCTTGGGCGCTGAACTTGTCTTTGCCTGTGGAGTTTTGAGCGCCTTGAGTGAGGAGCTCCATGTTAGTTTTGTGTGGGTGCTCAAGCTGCTTGATTCCATCCCACTGGGCTTAAAGGGCATGGGACCAGAAGTGTCCCAACAGGGTTTCCTAGATAGCGGCCAGGACAGCTGATGGTACGTGAAGTTCAAGAGGCAGGTGGAGTTATTTTTTCACAGGAAGAGCTGTGCTGCTGCTTCAGGCAGTTGCCATTCACCACCACACTTCCTTACCTAGGTTTTATAGCCACTTGCAGACATATGTGCTGCCAGAGCCCTTGGTTTCCATGGCAGCGGGAAATGGCTTTGGCCTTGAACTTGTCTTTGGCTGTGGAGTTTTGAGCGCCTTGAGTGAAGAGGTGCATGTTAGTTTTGTGTGGGTGCTCAAGCTGCTTGATTCCATCCCACTGGGCTCAATTGGCATGGGACCGGAAGTGACCAAACAGGGTTTCCTAGATAGCTGCCAGGACAGCTGATGGTATGTGAAGTGTGTGAGGCAGATGGAGTTGTTTTGGCACTGGAAGAGCTGTGCTGCTGCTTCGGGCAGTTGCCATTCACCACCACACTACCTTCCCTAGGTGTCATAGCCACTTGCAGACTTATGTGCTGCCAGAGTCCTTGGTTTCCATGGCAGCGGGGAATGGCTTTGGCCCTGAACTTGTCTTTGGCTGTGGAGTTTTGAGCGCCTTGAGTGAGGAGCTGCATGTTAGTTTTGTGTGGGTGCTGAAGCTGCTTGATTCCATCCCACTGGGCTCAATGGGCATGGGACCGGAAGTGAGCAAACAGGGTTTCCTAGATAGCTGCCAGGACAGCTGATGGTATGTGAAGTGCATGAGGCAGGTGGAGTTGTTTTGGCACTGGAAGAGCTGTGCTGCTGCTTCGGGGAGTTGCCATTCACCACCACACTAATTTCCCTAGGTGTCATAGCCACTTTGAGACATATGTGCTGCCAGAGCCCTTGGTTTCCATGGCAGCGGGAAATGGCTTGGGCCCTGAACTTGTCTTTGGCTGTGGAATTTTGAGCGCCTTGAGTGAGGAGCTGCAAGTTAGTTTTGTGTGGGTGCTCAAGCTGCTTGATTCCATCCCACTGGGCTCAATGGGCATGGGACCGGAAGTGATCAAACAGGGTTTCCTAGATAGCGTCCAGGACAGCTGATGGTATGTGAAGTGCATGAGGCAGGTGGAGTTGTTTTGGCACTGGAAGAGCTGTGCTGCTGCTTCGGGCAGTTGCCATTCACCACCACACTCCCTTCCCTAGGTGTCATAGCCACTTTCAGACATATGTGCTGCCAGAGCCCTTGGTTTCCATGGCAGCGGGAAATGGCTTGGGCTCTGAACTTGTCTTTGGCTGTGGAGTTTTGAGCGCCTTGAGTGAGGAGCTCCATGTTAGTTTTGTGTGGGTGCTCAAGCTACTTGATTCTAACCCACTGGGCTCAATGGGCATGGGACCGGAAGTGACCAAACAGGGTTTCCTAGATAGCTGCCAGGACAGCTGATGGTATGTGAAGTGCATGAGGCAGGTGGAGTTGTTTTGACACTGGAAGTGCTGTGCTGCTGCTTCGGACAGTTGCCATTCACCACCACACTACCTTCCCTAGGTGTCATAGCCACTTTCAGACATATGTGCTGCCAGAGCACTTGGTTTCCATGGCAGCGGGAAATCGCTTTGGCTCTGAACTTGTCTTTGGCTGTGGAGTTTTGAGCGCCTTGAGTGAGGAGCTGCATGTTAGTTTTGTGTGGGTGCTGAAGCTGCTTGATTCCATCCCACTGGGCTCAACGGGCATGGGACCGGAAGTGAGCAAACAGGGTTTCCTAGATAGCTGCCACGATAGCTGATGGTTTGTGAAGTGCATGAGGCAGGTGGAGTTGTTTTGGCACTGGAAGAGCTGTGCTGCTGCTTCGGGCAGTTGCCATTCACCACCACACTACCTTCCCTAGGTGTCATAGCCACTTTCAGACATATGTGCTGCCAGAGCACTTGGTTTCCATGGCAGCGGGAAATGGCTTGGGCGCTGAACTTGTCTTTGGCTGTGGAGTTTTGAGCGCCTTCAGTGAGGAGCTGCATGTTAGTTTTGTGTGGGTGCTCAAGCTGGTTGATTCTATCCCACTGGGCTCAATGGGCATGGGACCAGAAGTGAGCAAACAGGGTTTCCTAGATAGCTGCCAGGACAGCTGATGGTATGTGAAGTTCATGAGGCAGGTGGAGTTGTTTTGGCACTGGAAGTGCTGTGCTGCTGCTTCGGGCAGTTGCCATTCACCAGCACACTACCTTCCCTAGGTGTCATAGCCACTTTCAGACATATGTGCTGCCAGAGCACTTGGTTTCCATGGCAGCGGGAAATGGCTTGGGCGCTGAACTTGTCTTTGCCTGTGGAGTTTTGAGCGGCTTGAGTGAGGAGCTGCATGTTAGTTTTGTGTGGGTGCTCAAGCTGCTTGATTCCATCCCACTGGGCTCATGGGCATTTGAAAGGAAGTGAGCAAACAGGGTTTCCTAGATAGCGGCCAGGACAGCTGATGGTTTGTGAAGTTCAAGAGGCAGGTGGAGTTGTTTTTTCACAGGAAGAGCTGTGCTGCTGCTTCAGGCAGTTGCCATTCACCACCACACTACCTTCCCTAGGTGTTATAGCCACTTGCAGACATATGTGCTGCCAGAGCCCTTGGTTTCCATGGCAGCGGGAAATGGCTTTGGCCCTGAACTTGTCTTTGGCTGTGGAGTTTTGAGCGCCTTGAGTGAAGAGGTGCATGTTAGTTTTGTGTGGGTGCTCAAGCTGCTTGATTCCATCCCACTGGGCTCAATTGGCATGGGACCGGAAGTGAGCAAACAGGGTTTCCTAGATAGCTGCCAGGACAGCTGATGGTATGTGAAGTGTGTGAGGCAGATGGAGTTGTATTGGCACTGGAAGAGCTGTGCTGCTGCTTCGGGCAGTTGCCATTCACCACCACACTACCTTCCCTAGGTGTCATAGCCACTTTCAGACATATGTGCTGCCAGAGCACTTGGTTTCCATGGCAGCGGGAAATGGCTTGGGCGCTGAACTTGTCTTTGGCTGTGGAGTTTTGAGAGCCTTGAGTGAGGAGCTCCATGTTAGTTTTGTGTGGGTGCTCAAGCTACTTGATTCTATCCCACTGGGCTCAATGGGCATGGGACCGGAAGTGAGCAAACAGGGTTTCCTAGATAGCTGCCAGGACAGCTGATGGTATGTGAAGTGCATGAGGCAGGTGGAGTTGTTTTGACACTGGAAGTGCTGTGCTGCTGCTTCGGACAGTTGCCATTCACCACCACACTACCTTCCCTAGGTGTCATAGCCACTTTCAGACATATGTGCTGCCAGAGCACTTGGTTTCCATGGCAGCGGGAAATGGCTTTGGCTCTGAACTTGTCTTTGGCTATGGAGTTTTGAGCGCCTTGAGTGAGGAGCTGCATGTTAGTTTTGTGTGGGTGCTCAAGCTGCTTGATTCCATCCCACTGGGCTCAATGGGCATGGGACCGGAAGTGAGCAAACAGGGTTTCCTAGATAGCTGCCACGATAGCTGATGGTTTGTGAAGTGCATGAGGCAGGTGGAGTTGTTTTGGCAGTGGAAGAGCTGTGCTGCTGCTTCGGGCAGTTGCCATTCACCACCACACTACCTTCCCTAGGTGTCATAGCCACTTTCAGACATATGTGCTGCCAGAGCACTTGGTTTCCATGGCAGCGGGAAATGGCTTGGGCGCTGAACTTGTCTTTGCCTGTGGAGTTTTGAGCGCCTTGAGTGAGGAGCTCCATGTTAGTTTTGTGTGGGTGCTCAAGCTGCTTGATTCCATCCCACTGGGCTTAAAGGGCATGGGACCAGAAGTGTCCAAACAGGGTTTCCTAGATAGCGGCCAGGACAGCTGATGGTACGTGAAGTTCAAGAGGCAGGTGGAGTTGTTTTTTCACAGGAAGAGCTGTGCTGCTGCTTCAGGCAGTTGCCATTCACCACCACACTTCCTTACCTAGGTGTTATAGCCACTTGCAGACATATGTGCTGCCAGAGCCCTTGGTTTCCATGGCAGCGGGAAATGGCTTTGGCCCTGAACTTGTCTTTGGCTGTGGAGTTTTGAGCGCCTTGAGTGAAGAGGTGCATGTTAGTTTTGTGTGGGTGCTCAAGCTGCTTGATTCCATCCCACTGGGCTCAATTGGCATGGGACCGGAAGTGACCAAACAGGGTTTCCTAGATAGCTGCCAGGACAGCTGATGGTATGTGAAGTGTGTGAGGCAGATGGAGTTGTATTGGCACTGGAAGAGCTGTGCTGCTGCTTCGGGCAGTTGCCATTCACCACCACACTACCTTCCCTAGGTGTCATAGCCACTTGCAGACATATGTGCTGCCAGAGTCCTTGGTTTCCATGGCAGCGGGAAATGGCTTTGGCTCTGAGCTTGTCTTTGGCTGTGGAGTTTTGAGCGCCTTGAGTGAGGAGCTGCATGTTAGTTTTGTGTGGGTGCTGAAGCTGCTTGATTCCATCCCACTGGGCTCAATGGGCATGGGACCGGAAGTGAGCAAACAGGGTTTCCTAGATAGCTGCCAGGACAGCTGATGGTATGTGAAGTTTGTGAGGCAGGTGGAGTTGTTTTGGCACTGGAAGAGCTGTGCTGCTGCTTCGGGCAGTTGCCATTCACCACCACACTACCTTCCCTAGGTGTCATAGCCACTTTCAGACATATGTGCTGCCAGAGCCCTTGGTTTCCATGGCAGCGGGAAATGGCTTGGGCCCTGAACTTGTCTTTGGCTGTGGAATTTTGAGCGCCTTGAGTGAGGAGCTGCAAGTTAGTTTTGTGTGGGTGCTCAAGCTGCTTGATTCCATCCCACTGGGTTCAATGGGCATGGGACCGGAAGTGAGCAAACAGGGTTTCCTAGATAGCTGCCAGGACAGCTGATGGTATGTGAAGTTCATGACGCAGGTGGAGTTGTTTTGGCACTGGAAGAGCTGTGCTGCTGCTTCGGGTAGTTGCCATTCACCACCACACTCCCTTCACTAGGTGTCCTAGCCACTTTCAGACATATGTGCTGCCAGAGCCCTTGGTTTCCATGGCAGCGGGAAATGGCTTGGGCTGTGAACTTGTCTTTGGCTGTGGAGTTTTGAGCGCCTTGAGTGAGGAGGTCCATGTTAGTTTTGTGTGGGTGCTCAAGCTGCTTGATTCTATGCCGCTGGGCTCAATGGGCATGGGACCGGAAGTGAGCAAACAGGGTTTCCTAGATAGCTGCCACGACAGCTGATGGTATGTGAAGTTTGTGAGGCAGATGGAGTTGTTTTGGCACTGGAAGAGCTGTGCTGCTGCTTCGGGCAGTTGCCATTTACCACCACACTACCTTCCCTAGGTGTCATAGCCACTTTCAGACATATGTGCTGCCAGAGCACTTGGTTTCCATGGCAGCGGGAAATGGCTTGGGCGCTGGACTTGTCTTTGGCTGTGGAGTTTTGAGAGCCTTGAGTGAGGAGCTCCATGTTAGTTTTGTGTGGGTGCTCAAGCTGCTTGATTCCATCCCACTGGGCTCAATGGGCATGGGACCGGAAGTGAGCAAGCAGGGTTTCCTAGATAGCTGCCACGACAGCTGATGGTTTGTGAAGTGCATGAGGCAGGTGGAGTTGTTTTGGCACTGGAAGAGCTGTGCTGCTGCTTCGGGCAGTTGCCATTCACCACCACACTACCTTCCCTAGGTGTCATAGCCACTTTCAGACATATGTGCTGCCAGAGTCCTTGGTTTCCATGGCAGCGGGAAATGGCCTGGGCGCTGAACTTGTCTTTGGCTGTGGAGTTTTGAACGCCTTGAGTGAGGAGCTCCATGTTAGTTTTGTGTGGGTGCTCAAGCTACTTGATTCTATCCCACTGGGCTCAATGGGCATGGGACCGGAAGTGAGCAAACAGGGTTTCCTAGATAGCTGCCAGGACAGCTGATGGTATGTGAAGTGCATGAGGCAGGTGGAGTTGTTTTGACACTGGAAGTGCTGTGCTGCTGCTTCGGACAGTTGCCATTCACCACCACACTACCTTCCCTAGGTGTCATAGCCACTTTCAGACATATGTGCTGCCAGAGCACTTGGTTTCCATGGCAGCGGGAAATGGCTTTGGCTCTGAACTTGTCTTTGGCTATGGAGTTTTGAGCGCCTTGAGTGAGGAGCTGCATGTTAGTTTTGTGTGGGTGCTGAAGCTGCTTGATTCCATCCCCCTTGGATCAATGGGCATGGGACCGGAAGTGAGCAAACAGGGTTTCCTAGATAGCTGCCACGACAGCTGATGGTTTGTGAAGTGCATGAGGCAGGTGGAGTTGTTTTGGCACTGGAAGAGCTGTGCTGCTGCTTCGGGCAGTTGCCATTCACCACCACACTACCTTCCCTAGGTGTCATAGCCACTTTCAGACATATGTGCTGCCAGAGCACTTGGTTTCCATGGCAGCGGGAAATGGCTTGGGCGCTGAACTTGTCTTTGCCTGTGGAGTTTTGAGCGCCTTGAGTGAGGAGCTCCATGTTAGTTTTGTGTGGGTGCTCCAGCTGCTTGATTCCATCCCACTGGGCTTAAAGGGCATGGGACCAGAAGTGTCCAAACAGGGTTTCCTAGATAGCGGCCAGGACAGCTGATCCTACGTGAAGTTCAAGAGGCAGGTGGAGTTGTTTTTTCACTGGAAGAGCTGTGCTGCTGCTTCAGGCAGTTGCCATTCACCACCACACTACCTTCCCTAGGTGTCATAGCCACTTGCAGACATATGTGCTGCCAGAGCACTTGGTTTCCATGGCAGCGGGAAATGGCTTGGGCTCTGAACTTGTCTTTGGCTGTGGAGTTTTGAGCGCCTTCAGTGAGGAGCTGCATGTTAGTTTTGTGTGGGTGCTCAAGCTGCTTGATTCCATCCCACTGGGCTCAATTGGCATGGGACCGGAAGTGAGCAAACAGGGTTTCCTAGATAGCTGCCAGGACAGCTGATGGTATGTGAAGTTCAAGACGCAGCAGGAGTTGTTTTGGCACAGGAAGAGCTGTGCTGCTGCTTCGGGCAGTTGCCATTCACCACCACACTACCTTCCCTAGGTGTCATAGCCACTTTCAGACATATGTGCTGCCAGAGCCCTTGGTTTCCATGGCAGCGGAAAATGGCATTGGCCCTGAACTTGTCTTTGGCTGTGGAGTTTTGAGCGCCTTGAGTGAGGAGATCCATGTTAGTTTTGTGTGGGTGCTGAAGCTGCTTGATTCCATCCCACTGGGCTCAATGGGCATGGGACCGGAAGTGACCAAACAGGGTTTCCTAGATAGCTGCCAGGACAGCTGATGGTATGTGAAGTGCATGAGGCAGGTGGAGTTGTTTTGGCACTGGAAGAGCTGTGCTGCTGATTCCGGCAGTTGCCATTCACCACCACACTACCTTCCCTAGGTGTCATAGCCACGTTCAGACATATGTGCTGCCAGAGCACTTGGTTTCCATGGCAGCGGGAAATGGCTTGGGCGCTGAACTTGTCTTTGGCTGTGGAGTTTGAGCTCCATGTTTGAGGAGCTGCATGTGAGTTTTGTGTGGGTGCTGAAGCTCTTTATTCCATCCCGCTGGGCTCAATGGGCATGGGACCGGAAGTGAGCAAACAGGGTTTCCTAGATAGCTGCCAGGACAGCTGATGGTATGTGAAGTGCATGAGGCAGGTGGAGTTGTTTTGGCACTGGAAGAGCTGTGCTCCTGCTTCGGGCAGTTGCCATTCAACACCACACTACCTTCCCTAGGTGTCATAGCCACTTTCAGACATATGTGCTGCCAGAGCACTTGGTTTCCATGGCAGCGGGAAATGGCTTGGGCTCTGAACTTGTCTTTGGCTGTGGAGTTTTGAGCGCCTTGAGTGAGGAGCTGCATGTTAGTTTTGTGTGAGTGCTCAAGCTGCTTGATTCCATCCCACTGGGCTCAATGGGCATGGGACTGGAAGTGAGCAAACAGGGTTTCCTAGATAGCTGCCAGGACAGCTGATGGTATGTGAAGTGCATGAGGCAAGTGGAGTTGTTTTGGTACTGGAAGAGCTGTGCTGCTACTTCGGGCATTTGCCATTCACCACCACACTACCTTCCCTAGGTGTCATAGCCACTTTCAGACATATGTGCTGCCAGAGCACTTGGTTTAAATGTCAGCGGGAAATGGCTTATGCTGTGAACTTGTCTTTGGCTGTGGAATTTTGAGCGCCTTGAGTGAGGAGCTGCAAGTTAGTTTTGTATGGGTGCTCAAGCTGCTTGATTCCATCCCCCTGGGCTCAATGGGCATGGGACCGGAAGTGAGCAAACAGGGTTTCCTAGATAGCTGCCAGGACAGCTGATTGTATGTGAAGTTCATGAGGCAGGTGGAGTTGTTTTGGCATTGGAAGAGCTGTGCTGCTGCTTCGGGCAGTTGCCATTCACCACCACACTACCTTCCCTAGGTGTCATAGCCACTTTCAGACATATGTGCTGCCAGAGCCCTTGCTTTCCATGGCAGCGGGAAATGGCTTGGGCTGTGAACTTGTCTTTGGCTGTGGAGTTTTGAGCGCCTTGAGTGAGGAGCTCCATGTTAGTTTTGTGTGGGTGCTCAAGCTGCTTGATTCTATCCCACTGGGCTCAATGGGCATGGGACCGGAAGTGAGCAAACAGGGTTTCCTAGATAGCTGCCAGGACAGCTGATGGTATGTGAAGTGCATGAGGCAGGTGGAGTTGTTTTGGCACTGGAAGAGCTGTGCTGCTGCTTCGGGCAGTTGCCATTCACCACCACACGACCTTCCCTAGGTGTCATAGCCACTTTCAGACATATGTGCTGCCAGAGCCCTTGGTTTCCATGGCAGCGGGAAATGGCGTTGGCTCTGAACTTGTCTTTGGCTGTGGAGTTTTGAGCGCCTTGAGTGAGGAGCTCCATGTTAGTTTTGTTTGGGTGCTCAAGCTGCTTGTTTCCATCCCACTGGGCTCAATGGGCATGGGACCGGAAGTGAGCAAACAGGGTTTCCTAGATAGCTGCCAGGACAGCTGATGGTTTGTGAAGTGCATGAGGCAGGTGGAGTTGTTTTGGCACTGGAAGAGCTATGCTGCTGCTTCGGGCAGTTGCCATTCACCACCACACTACCTTCCCTAGCTGTCATAGCCACTTTCAGACATATGTGCTGCCAGAGCCCTTGGTTTCCATGGCAGCGGGAAATGGCTTGGGCGCTGAACTTGTCTTTGGCTGTGGAATTTTGAGCGCCTTGAGTGAGGAGCTCCATGTTAGTTTTGTGTGGGTGCTCAAGCTGCTTGATTCTATCCCACTGGGCTCAATGGGCATGGGACCGGAAGTGAGCAAACAGGGTTTCCTAGATAGCTGCCAGGACAGCTGATGGTATGTGAAGTGCGTGAGGCAGGTGGAGTTGTATTGGCACTGGAAGAGCTGTGCTGCTGCTTTGGGCAGTTGCTATTCACCACCACACTACCTTCCCTAGGTGTCATAGCCACTTTCAGACATATGTGCTGCCAGAGCACTTGGTTTCCATGGCAGCGGGAAATGGCTTGGGCTCTGAACTTGTGTTTGGCTGTGGAGTTTTGAGCGCCTTGAGTGAGGAGCCGCATGTTAGTTTTGTGTGGGTGCTCAAGCTGCTTGATTCCATCCCACTGGGCTCAATGGACATGGGACCGGAAGTGAGCAAACAGGGTTTCCTAGATAGCTGCCAGGACAGCTGATGGTATGTGAAGTGCATGAGGCAAGTGGAGTTGTTTTGGCACTGGAAGAGCTGTGCTGCTGCTTCGGGCAGTTGCCATTCACCACCACACTACCTTCCCTAGGTGTCATAGCCACTTTCAGACATATGTGCTGCCAGAGCCCTTGGTTTCCATGGCAGCGGGAAATGGCGTTGGCTCTGAACTTGTCTTTGGCTGTGGAGTTTTGAGCGCCTTGAGTGAGGAGCTCCATGTTAGTTTTGTTTGGGTGCTCAAGCTGCTTGTTTCCATCCCACTGGGCTCAATGGGCATGGGACCGGAAGTGAGCAAACAGGGTTTCCTAGATAGCTGCCAGGACAGCTGATGGTTTGTGAAGTGCATGAGGCAGGTGGAGTTGTTTTGGCACTGGAAGAGCTGTGCTGCTGCTTCGGGCAGTTGCCATTCACCACCACACTACCTTCCCTAGGTGTCATAGCCACTTTCAGACATATGTGCTGCCAGAGCACTTGGTTTCCATGGCAGCGGGAAATGGCTTGGGCGCTGAACTTGTCTTTGCCTGTGGAGTTTTGAGCGCCTTGAGTGAGGAGCTCCATGTTAGTTTTGTGTGGGTGCTCAAGCTGCTTGATTCCATCCCACTGGGCTCAATGGACATGGGACCGGAAGTGAGCAAACAGGGTTTCCTAGATAGCTGCCAGGACAGCTGATGGTATGTGAAGTGCATGAGGCATGTGGAGTTGTTTTGGCACTGGAAGAGCTGTGCTGCTGCTTCGGGCAGTTGCCATTCACCACCACACTACCTTCCCTAGGTGTCATAGCCACTTTCAGACATATGTGCTGCCAGAGCCCTTGGTTTCCATGGCAGCGGGAAATGGCTTTGGCTCTGAACTTGTCTTTGGCTGTGGAGTTTTGAGCGCCTTGAGTGAGGAGCTCCATGTTAGTTTTGTGTGGGTGCTCAAGCTGCTTGATTCCATCCCACTGGGCTCAATGGGCATGGGACCGGAAGTGAGCAAACAGGGTTTCCTAGATAGCTGCCAGGACAGCTGATGGTATGTGAAGTGCATGAGGCAGGTGGAGTTGTTTTGGCACTGGAAGAGCTGTGCTGCTGCTTCGGGCAGTTGCCATTCACCACCACACTACCTTCCCTAGGTGTCATAGCCACTTTCAGACATATGTGCTGCCAGAGCCCTTGGTTTCCATGGCAGCGGGAAATGGCTTGGGCTGCGAACTTGTCTTTGGCTGTGGAATTTTGAGCTCCTTGAGTGAGGAGCTGCAAGATAGTTTTGTGTGGGTGCTCAAGCTGCTTGATTCCATCCCCCTTGGATCAATGGGCATGGGACCGGAAGTGAGCAAACAGGGTTTCCTAGATAGCTGCCAGGACAGCTGATGGTATGTGAAGTTCATGAGGCAGGTGGAGTTGTTTTGGCACTGGAAGAGCTGTGCTGCTGCTTCGGGCAGTTGCCATTCACCACCACACTACCTTCCCTAGGTGTCATAGCCACTTTCAGACATATGTGCTGCCAGAGCACTTGGTTTCCATGGCAGCGGGAAATGGCTTGGGCTGTGAACTTGTCTTTGGCTGTGGAGTTTTGATTTCCTTGAGTGAGGAGCTGCATGTTAGTTTTGTGTGGGTGCTCAAGCTGCTTGATTCCATCCCACTGGGCTCAATGGGCATGGGACCGGAAGTGAGCAAACAGGGTTTCCTAGATAGCTGCCAGGACAGCTGATGGTATGTGAAGTTCATGAGGCAGGTGGAGTTGTTTTGGCACTGGAAGAGCTGTGCTGCTGCTTTGGGCAGTTGCCATTCACCACCACACGACCTTCCCTACGGGTCATAGCCACTTTCAGACATATGTGCTGCAAGAGCCCTTGGTTTCCATGGCAGCGGGAAATGGCGTTGGCTCTGAACTTGTCTTTGGCTGTGGAGTTTTGAGCGCCTTGAGTGAGGAGCTCCATGTTAGTTTTGTGTGGGTGCTCAAGCTGCTTGGTTCCATCCCACTGGGCTCAATGGGCATGGGACCGGAAGTGAGCAAACAGGGTTTCCTAGATAGCTGCTAGGACAGCTGATGGTTTGTGAATTGCATGTGGCAGGTGGAGTTGTTTTGGCACTGGAAGAGCTGTGCTGCTGCTTCGGGCAGTTGCCATTCACCACCACACTACCTTCCCTAGGTGTCATAGCCACTTTCAGACATATGTGCTGCCAGAGCCCTTGGTTTCCATGGCAGCGGGAAATGGCTTGGGCGCTGAACTTGTCTTTGGCTGTGGAGCTTTGAGCGCCTTGAGTGAGGAGCTCCATGTTAGTTTCGTGTGGGTGCTCAAGCTGCATGATTCTATCCCACTGGGCTCAATGGGCATTGGACCGGAAGTGAGCAAACAGGGTTTCCTAGATAGCTGCCAGGACAGCTGATGG
Organism: Ochotona princeps; assembly: GCF_030435755.1. Lineage (NCBI taxonomy): Eukaryota > Metazoa > Chordata > Mammalia > Lagomorpha > Ochotonidae > Ochotona > Ochotona princeps. The sequence continues at coordinate 135,150,924 of NC_080833.1, forward strand.
TATGTGAAGTGCATGAGGCAGGTGGAGTTGTTTTGGCACTGGAAGAGCTGTGCTGCTGCTTCGGGCAGTTGCCATTCACCACCACACTACCTTCCCTAGGTGTCATAGCCACTTGCAGACATATGTGCTGCCAGAGCACTTGGTTTCCATGGCAGCGGAAAATGGCTTTGGCTCTGAACTTGTCTTTGGCTGTGGAGTTTTGAGCGCCTTGAGTGAGGAGCTCCATGTTAGTTTTGTGTGGGTGCTCAAGCTGCTTGATTCCATCCCACTGGGCTCAATGGACATGGGACCGGAAGTGAGCAAACAGGGTTTCCTAGATAGCTGCCAGGACAGCTGATGGTATGTGAAGTGCATGAGGCAGGTGGAGTTGTTTTGGCACTGGAAGAGCTGTGCTGCTGCTTCGGGCAGTTGCCATTCACCACCACACTACCTTCCCTAGGTGTCATAGCCACTTGCAGACATATGTGCTGCCAGAGCCCTTGGTTTCCATGGCAGCGGGAAATGGCTTGGGCCCTGAACTTGTCTTTGGCTGTGGAGTTTTGAGCGCCTTGAGTGAGGAGCTGCATGTTAGTTTTGTGTGGGTGCTCAAGCTGCTTGATTCCATCCCACTGGGCTCAATGGGCATGGGACCGGAAGTGAGCAAACAGGGTTTCCTAGATAGCTGCCAGGACAGCTGATGGTATGTGAAGTGCATGAGGCAGGTGGAGTTGTTTTGGCACTGGAAGAGCTGTGCTGCTGCTTCGGGCAGTTGCCATTCACCACCACACTACCTTCCCTAGGTGTCATAGCCACTTTCAGACATATGTGCTGCAAGAGCCCTTGGTTTCCATGGCAGCGGGAAATGGCTTGGGCCCTGAACTTGTCTTTGGCTGTGGAGTTTTGAGCGCCTTGATTGAGGAGCTCCATGTTAGTTTTGTGTGGGTGCTCAAGCTGCTTGATTCCATCCCACTGGGCTCAATGGGCATGGGACCGGAAGTGAGCAAACAGGGTTTCCTAGATAGCTGCCAGGACAGCTGATGGTATGTGAAGTGCATGAGGCAGGTGGAGTTGTTTTGGCACTGGAAGAGCTGTGCTGCTGCTTCGGGCAGTTGCCATTCACCACCACACTCCCTTCCCTAGGTGTCATAGCCACTTTCAGACATATGTGCTGCCAGAGCACTTGGTTTCCATGGCAGCGGGAAATGGCTTGGGCTCTGAACTTGTGTTTGGCTGTGAAGTTTTGAGCGCCTTGAGTGAGGAGCTCCATGTTAGTTTTGTTTGGGTGCTCAAGCTGCTTGGTTCCATCCCACTGGGCTCAATGGACATGGGACCGGAAGTGAGCAAACAGGGTTTCCTAGATAGCTGCCAGGACAGCTGATGGTATGTGAAGTGCGTGAGGCAGATGGACTTGTATTGGCACTGGAAGAGCTGTGCTGCTGCTTCGGGCAGTTGCCATTCACCACCACACTACCTTCCCTAGGTGTCATAGCCACTTTCAGACATATGTGCTGCCAGAGCCCTTGGTTTCCATGGCAGCGGGAAATGGCTTGGGCTCTGAACTTGTCTTTGGCTGTGGAGTTTTGAGCTCCTTGAGTGAGGAGCTCCATGTTAGTTTTGTGTGGGTGCTCAAGCTGCTTGATTCCATCCCACTGGGCTCAATGGGCATGGGACCGGAAGAGAGCAAACAGGGTTTCCTAGATAGCTGCCAGGACAGCTGATGGTATGTGAAGTGCGTGAGGCAGATGGACTTGTATTGGCACTGGAAGAGCTGTGCTGCTGCTTCGGGCAGTTGCCATTCACCACCACACTACCTTCCCTAGGTGTCATAGCCACTTTCAGACATATGTGCTGCCAGAGCACTTGGTTTCCATGGCAGCGGAAAATGGCTTTGGCCCTGAACTTGTCTTTGGCTGTGGAGTTTTGAGCGCCTTGAGTGAGGAGCTCCATGTTAGTTTTGTGTGGGTGCTCAAGCTGCTTGATTCCATCCCACTGGGCTCAATGGACATGGGACCGGAAGTGAGCAAACAGGGTTTCCTAGATAGCTGCCAGGACAGCTGATGGTATGTGAAGTGCATGAGGCAGGTGGAGTTGTTTTGGCACTGGAAGAGCTGTGCTGCTGCTTCGGGCAGTTGCCATTCACCACCACACTACCTTCCCTAGGTGTCATAGCCACTTTCAGACATATGTGCTGCCAGAGCCCTTGGTTTCCATGGCAGCGGGAAATGGCTTGGGCTGTGAACTTGTCTTTGGCTGTGGAATTTTGAGCTCCTTGAGTGAGGAGCTGCAAGTTAGTTTTGTGTGGGTGCTCAAGCTGCTTGATTCCATCCCCCTTGGATCAATGGGCATGGGACCGGAAGTGAGCAAACAGGGTTTCCTAGATAGCTGCCAGGACAGCTGATGGTATGTGAAGTTCATGAGGCAGGTGGAGTTGTTTTGGCACTGGAAGAGCTGTGCTGCTGCTTCGGGCAGTTGCCATTCACCACCACACTACCTTCCCTAGGTGTCATAGCCACTTTCAGACATATGTGCTGCCAGAGCCCTTGGTTTCCATGGCAGCGGGAAATGGCTTTAACCCTGAACTTGAACCTTGGCTGTGGAGTTTTGAGCGCAGTTAGTGAGGAGCTCCATGTTAGTTTTGTGTGGGTGCTCAAGCTGCTTGATTCCATCCCACTGGGCTCAATGGGCATGGGACCGGAAGTGAGCAAACAGGGTTTCCTAGATAGCTGCCAGGACAGCTGATGGTATGTGAAGTGCATGAGGCAGGTGGAGTTGTATTGGCACTGGAAGAGCTGTGCTGCTGCTTCGGGCAGTTGCCATTCACCACCACACTACCTTCCCTAGGTGTCATAGCCACTTTCAGACATATGTGCTGCCAGAGCACTTGGTTTCCATGGCAGCGGGAAATGGCTTGGGCTCTGAACTTGTGTTTGGCTGTGGAGTTTTGAGCGCTTTGAGTGAAGAGCTGCATGTTAGTTTTGTGTGGGTGCTCAAGCTGCTTGATTCCATCCCACTGGGCTCAATGGGCATGGGACCGGAAGTGAGCAAACAGGGTTTCCTAGATAGCTGCCAGGACAGCTGATGGTATGTGAAGTGCATGAGGCAGGTGGAGTTGTTTTGGCACTGGAAGAGCTGTGCTGCTGCTTCGGGCAGTTGCCATTCACCACCACACTACCTTCCCTAGGTGTCATAGCCACTTTCAGACATATGTGCTGCCAGAGCCCTTGGTTTCCATGGCAGCGGGAAATGGCTTGGGCGCTGAACTTGTCTTTGGCTGTGGAATTTTGAATGCCTTGAGTGAGGAGCTGCATGTTAGTTTTGTGTGGGTGCTCAAGCTGCTTGATTCCATCCCACTGGGCTCAATGGGCATGGGACCGGAAGTGACCAAACAGGGTTTCCTAGATAGCTGCCAGGACAGCTGATGGTATGTGAAGTGCATGAGGCAGGTGGAGTTGTTTTGGCACTGGAAGAGCTGTGCTGCTGCTTCGGGCAGTTGCCATTCACCACCACACTACCTTCCTTAGGTGTCATAGCCACTTGCAGACATATGTGCTGCCAGAGCCCTTGGTTTCCATGGCAGCGGGAAATGGCTTGGGCCCTGAACTTGTCTTTGGCTGTGGAGTTTTGAACGCCTTTAAGGAGGAGCTCCGTGTTAGTTTTGTGTGGGTGCTCAAGCTGCTTGATTCCATCCCACTGGGCTCAATGGGCATGGGACCGGAAGTGACCAAACAGGGTTTCCTAGATAGCTGCCAGGACAGCTGATGGTATGTGAAGTGCATGAGGCAGGTGGAGTTGTTTTGGCACTGGAAGAGCTGTGCTGCTGCTTCGGGCAGTTGCCATTCACCACCACACTACCTTCCCTAGGTGTCATAGCCACTTTCAGACATATGTGCTGCCAGAGCCCTTGGTTTCCATGGCAGCGGGAAATGGCTTGGGCTGTGAACTTGTCTTTGGCTGTGGAGTTTTGAGCTCCTTGAGTGAGGAGCTGCAAGTTAGTTTTGTGTGGGTGCTCAAGCTGCTTGATTCCATCCCCCTTGGATCAATGGGCATGGGACCGGAAGTGAGCAAACAGGGTTTCCTAGATAGCTGCCAGGACAGCTGATGGTATGTGAAGTGCATGAGGCAGGTGGAGTTGTTTTGGCACTGGAAGAGCTGTGCTGCTGCTTCGGGCAGTTGCCATTCACCACCACACTACCTTCCCTAGGTGTCATAGCCACTTTCAGACATATGTGCTGCCAGAGCCCTTGGTTTCCATGGCAGCGGGCAATGGCTTTAACCCTGAACTTGTCTTTGGCTGTGGAGTTTTGAGCGCAGTTAGTGAGGAGCTCCATGTTAGTTTTGTGTGGGTGCTCAAGCTGCTTGATTCCATCCCACTGGGCTCAATGGGCATGGGACCGGAAGTGAGCAAACAGGGTTTCCTAGATAGCTGCCAGGACAGCTGATGGTATGTGAAGTGCATGAGGCAGGTGGAGTTGTATTGGCACTGGAAGAGCTGTGCTGCTGCTTCGGGCAGTTGCCATTCACCACCACACTACCTTCCCTAGGTGTCATAGCCACTTTCAGACATATGTGCTGCCAGAGCACTTGGTTTCCATGGCAGCGGGAAATGGCTTGGGCTCTGAACTTGTGTTTGGCTGTGGAGTTTTGAGCTCCTTGAGTGAGGAGCTGCATGTTAGTTTTGTGTGGGTGCTGAAGCTGCTTGATTCCATCCCACTGGGCTCAATGGGCATGGGACCGGAAGTGAGCAAACAGGGTTTCCTAGATAGCTGCCAGGACAGCTGATGGTATGTGAAGTGCATGAGGCAAGTGGAGTTGTTTTGGCACTGGAAGAGCTGTGCTGCTGCTTCGGGCAGTTGCCATTCACCACCACACTACCTTCCCTAGGTGTCATAGCCACTTTCAGACATATGTGCTGCCAGAGCACTTGGTTTCCATGGCAGCGGAAATGGCTTTGGCCCTGAACTTTTCTTTGGCTGTGGAGTTTTGAGCGCCTTGAGTGAGGAGCTCCATGTTAGTTTTGTGTGGGTGCTCAAGCTGCTTGATTCCATCCCACTGGGCTCAATGGGCATTGGACCGGAAGTGAGCAAACACGGTTTCCTAGATAGCGGCCAGGACAGCTGATGGTATGTGAAGTTCATGAGGCAGGTGGAGTTGTTTTGGCACTGGAAGAGCTGTGCTGCTGCTTCGGGCCGTTGCCATTCACCACCACACTACCTTCCCTAGCTGTCATAGCCACTTTCAGACATATGTGCTGCCAGAGCACTTGGTTTCCATGGCAGCGGGAAATGGCTTGGGCGCTGAACTTGTCTTTGGCTGTGGAGTTTTGAGCACCTTGAGTGAGGAGCTCCATGTTAGTTTTGTGTGGGTGCTCAAGCTGCTTGATTCCATCCCACTGGGCTCAATGGGCATGGGACCGGAAGTGAGCAAACAGGGTTTCCTAGATAGCTGCTAGGACAGCTGATGGTATGTGAAGTGCATGAGGCAGGTGGAGTTGTTTTGGCACTGGAAGAGCTGTGCTGCTGCTTCGGGCAGTTGCCATTCACCACCACACTACCTTCCCTAGGTGTCATAGCCACTTGCAGACATATCTGCTGCCAGAGCACTTGGTTTCCATGGCAGCGGGAAATGGCTTTGTCCCTGAACTTGTCTTTGGCTGTGGAGTTTTGAGCGCCTTGAGTGAGGAGCTCCATGTTAGTTTTGTGTGGGTGCTCAAGCTGCTTGATTCCATCCCACTGGGCTCAATATGCATGGGACCAGAAGTGACCAAACAGGGTTTCCTAGATAGCTGCCAGGACAGCTGATGGTATGTGAAGTGCATGAGGCAGGTGGAGTTGTTTTGGCACTGGAAGAGCTGTGCTGCTGCTTCGGGCAGTTGCCATTCACCACCACACTACCTTCCCTAGGTGTCATAGCCACTTTCAGACATATGTGCTGCCAGAGCCCTTGGTTTCCATGGCAGCGGGAAATGGCTTGGGCTGTGAACTTGTCTTTGGCTGTGGAGTTTTGAGCTCCTTGAGTGAGGAGCTGCAAGTTAGTTTTGTGTGGGTGCTCAAGCTGCTTGATTCCATCCCCCTTGGATCAATGGGCATGGGACCGGAAGTGAGCAAACAGGGTTTCCTAGATAGCTGCCAGGACAGCTGATGGTATGTGAAGTGCATGAGGCAGGTGGAGTTGTTTTGGCACTGGAAGAGCTGTGCTGCTGCTTCGGGCAGTTGCCATTCACCACCACACTACCTTCCCTAGGTGTCATAGCCACTTTCAGACATATGTGCTGCCAGAGCCCTTGGTTTCCATGGCAGCGGGAAATGGCTTTAACCCAGAACTTGTCTTTGGCTGTGGAGTTTTGAGCGCAGTTAGTGAGGAGCTCCATGTTAGTTTTGTGTGGGTGCTCAAGCTGCTTGATTCCATCCCACTGGGCTCAATGGGCATGGGACCGGAAGTGAGCAAACAGGGTTTCCTAGATAGCTGCCAGGACAGCTGATGGTATGTGAAGTGCATGAGGCAGGTGGAGTTGTATTGGCACTGGAAGAGCTGTGCTGCTGCTTCGGGCAGTTGCCATTCACCACCACACTACCTTCCCTAGGTGTCATAGCCACTTTCAGACATATGTGCTGCCAGAGCACTTGGTTTCCATGGCAGCGGGAAATGGCTTGGGCTCTGAACTTGTGTTTGGCTGTGGAGTTTTGAGCTCCTTGAGTGAGGAGCTGCATGTTAGTTTTGTGTGGGTGCTGAAGCTGCTTGATTCCATCCCACTGGGCTCAATGGGCATGGGACCGGAAGTGAGCAAACAGGGTTTCCTAGATAGCTGCCAGGACAGCTGATGGTATGTGAAGTGCATGAGGCAAGTGGAGTTGTTTTGGCACTGGAAGAGCTGTGCTGCTGCTTCGGGCAGTTGCCATTCACCACCACACTACCTTCCCTAGGTGTCATAGCCACTTTCAGACATATGTGCTGCCAGAGCACTTGGTTTCCATGGCAGCGGAAATGGCTTTGGCCCTGAACTTTTCTTTGGCTGTGGAGTTTTGAGCGCCTTGAGTGAGGAGCTCCATGTTAGTTTTGTGTGGGTGCTCAAGCTGCTTGATTCCATCCCACTGGGCTCAATGGGCATTGGACCGGAAGTGAGCAAACACGGTTTCCTAGATAGCGGCCAGGACAGCTGATGGTATGTGAAGTTCATGAGGCAGGTGGAGTTGTTTTGGCACTGGAAGAGCTGTGCTGCTGCTTCGGGCCGTTGCCATTCACCACCACACTACCTTCCCTAGCTGTCATAGCCACTTTCAGACATATGTGCTGCCAGAGCACTTGGTTTCCATGGCAGCGGGAAATGGCTTGGGCGCTGAACTTGTCTTTGGCTGTGGAGTTTTGAGCACCTTGAGTGAGGAGCTCCATGTTAGTTTTGTGTGGGTGCTCAAGCTGCTTGATTCCATCCCACTGGGCTCAATGGGCATGGGACCGGAAGTGAGCAAACAGGGTTTCCTAGATAGCTGCTAGGACAGCTGATGGTATGTGAAGTGCATGAGGCAGGTGGAGTTGTTTTGGCACTGGAAGAGCTGTGCTGCTGCTTCGGGCAGTTGCCATTCACCACCACACTACCTTCCCTAGGTGTCATAGCCACTTGCAGACATATCTGCTGCCAGAGCACTTGGTTTCCATGGCAGCGGGAAATGGCTTTGTCCCTGAACTTGTCTTTGGCTGTGGAGTTTTGAGCGCCTTGAGTGAGGAGCTCCATGTTAGTTTTGTGTGGGTGCTCAAGCTGCTTGATTCCATCCCACTGGGCTCAATGGGCATGGGACCAGAAGTGACCAAACAGGGTTTCCTAGATAGCTGCCAGGACAGCTGATGGTATGTGAAGTGCATGAGGCAGGTGGAGTTGTTTTGGCACTGGAAGAGCTGTGCTGCTGCTTCGGGCAGTTGCCATTCACCACCACACTACCTTCCCTAGGTGTCATAGCCACTTTCAGACATATGTGCTGCCAGAGCCCTTGGTTTCCATGGCAGCGGGAAATGGCTTTAACCCTGAACTTGAACCTTGGCTGTGGAGTTTTGAGCGCAGTTAGTGAGGAGCTCCATGTTAGTTTTGTGTGGGTGCTCAAGCTGCTTGATTCCATCCCACTGGGCTCAATGGGCATGGGACCGGAAGTGAGCAAACAGGGTTTCCTAGATAGCTGCCAGGACAGCTGATGGTATGTGAAGTGCATGAGGCAGGTGGAGTTGTATTGGCACTGGAAGAGCTGTGCTGCTGCTTCGGGCAGTTGCCATTCACCACCACACTACCTTCCCTAGGTGTCATAGCCACTTTCAGACATATGTGCTGCCAGAGCACTTGGTTTCCATGGCAGCGGGAAATGGCTTGGGCTCTGAACTTGTGTTTGGCTGTGGAGTTTTGAGCGCTTTGAGTGAAGAGCTGCATGTTAGTTTTGTGTGGGTGCTCAAGCTGCTTGATTCCATCCCACTGGGCTCAATGGGCATGGGACCGGAAGTGAGCAAACAGGGTTTCCTAGATAGCTGCCAGGACAGCTGATGGTATGTGAAGTGCATGAGGCAGGTGGAGTTGTTTTGGCACTGGAAGAGCTGTGCTGCTGCTTCGGGCAGTTGCCATTCACCACCACACTACCTTCCCTAGGTGTCATAGCCACTTTCAGACATATGTGCTGCCAGAGCCCTTGGTTTCCATGGCAGCGGGAAATGGCTTGGGCGCTGAACTTGTCTTTGGCTGTGGAATTTTGAATGCCTTGAGTGAGGAGCTGCATGTTAGTTTTGTGTGGGTGCTCAAGCTGCTTGATTCCATCCCACTGGGCTCAATGGGCATGGGACCGGAAGTGACCAAACAGGGTTTCCTAGATAGCTGCCAGGACAGCTGATGGTATGTGAAGTGCATGAGGCAGGTGGAGTTGTTTTGGCACTGGAAGAGCTGTGCTGCTGCTTCGGGCAGTTGCCATTCACCACCACACTACCTTCCTTAGGTGTCATAGCCACTTGCAGACATATGTGCTGCCAGAGCCCTTGGTTTCCATGGCAGCGGGAAATGGCTTGGGCCCTGAACTTGTCTTTGGCTGTGGAGTTTTGAACGCCTTTAAGGAGGAGCTCCGTGTTAGTTTTGTGTGGGTGCTCAAGCTGCTTGATTCCATCCCACTGGGCTCAATGGGCATGGGACCGGAAGTGAGCAAACAGGGTTTCCTAGATAGCTGCCAGGACAGCTGATGGTATGTGAAGTGCATGAGGCAGGTGGAGTTGTTTTGGCACTGGAAGAGCTGTGCTGCTGCTTCGGGCAGTTGCCATTCACCACCACACTACCTTCCCTAGGTGTCATAGCCACTTTCAGACATATGTGCTGCCAGAGCCCTTGGTTTCCATGGCAGCGGGAAATGGCTTGGGCTGTGAACTTGTCTTTGGCTGTGGAGTTTTGAGCTCCTTGAGTGAGGAGCTGCAAGTTAGTTTTGTGTGGGTGCTCAAGCTGCTTGGTTCCATCCCCCTTGGATCAATGGGCATGGGACCGGAAGTGAGCAAACAGGGTTTCCTAGATAGCTGCCAGGACAGCTGATGGTATGTGAAGTGCATGAGGCAGGTGGAGTTGTTTTGGCACTGGAAGAGCTGTGCTGCTGCTTCGGGCAGTTGCCATTCACCACCACACTACCTTCCCTAGGTGTCATAGCCACTTTCAGACATATGTGCTGCCAGAGCCCTTGGTTTCCATGGCAGCGGGAAAAGGCTTTAACCCTGAACTTGTCTTTGGCTGTGGAGTTTTGAGCGCAGTTAGTGAGGAGCTCCATGTTAGTTTTGTGTGGGTGCTCAAGCTGCTTGATTCCATCCCACTGGGCTCAATGGGCATGGGACCGGAAGTGAGCAAACAGGGTTTCCTAGATAGCTGCCAGGACAGCTGATGGTATGTGAAGTGCATGAGGCAGGTGGAGTTGTATTGGCACTGGAAGAGCTGTGCTGCTGCTTCGGGCAGTTGCCATTCACCACCACACTACCTTCCCTAGGTGGCATAGCCACTTTCAGACATATGTGCTGCCAGAGCACTTGGTTTCCATGGCAGCGGGAAATGGCTTGGGCTCTGAACTTGTGTTTGGCTGTGGAGTTTTGAGCTCCTTGAGTGAGGAGCTGCATGTTAGTTTTGTGTGGGTGCTGAAGCTGCTTGATTCCATCCCACTGGGCTCAATGGGCATGGGACCGGAAGTGAGCAAACAGGGTTTCCTAGATAGCTGCCAGGACAGCTGATGGTATGTGAAGTGCATGAGGCAAGTGGAGTTGTTTTGGCACTGGAAGAGCTGTGCTGCTGCTTCGGGCAGTTGCCATTCACCACCACACTACCTTCCCTAGGTGTCATAGCCACTTTCAGACATATGTGCTGCCAGAGCACTTGGTTTCCATGGCAGCGGAAATGGCTTTGGCCCTGAACTTTTCTTTGGCTGTGGAGTTTTGAGCGCCTTGAGTGAGGAGCTCCGTGTTAGTTTTGTGTGGGTGCTCAAGCTGCTTGATTCCATCCCACTGGGCTCAATGGGCATTGGACCGGAAGTGAGCAAACACGGTTTCCTAGATAGCGGCCAGGACAGCTGATGGTATGTGAAGTTCATGAGGCAGGTGGAGTTGTTTTGGCACTGGAAGAGCTGTGCTGCTGCTTCGGGCCGTTGCCATTCACCACCACACTACCTTCCCTAGCTGTCATAGCCACTTTCAGACATATGTGCTGCCAGAGCACTTGGTTTCCATGGCAGCGGGAAATGGCTTGGGCGCTGAACTTGTCTTTGGCTGTGGAGTTTTGAGCACCTTGAGTGAGGAGCTCCATGTTAGTTTTGTGTGGGTGCTCAAGCTGCTTGATTCCATCCCACTGGGCTCAATGGGCATGGGACCGGAAGTGAGCAAACAGGGTTTCCTAGATAGCTGCTAGGACAGCTGATGGTATGTGAAGTGCATGAGGCAGGTGGAGTTGTTTTGGCACTGGAAGAGCTGTGCTGCTGCTTCGGGCAGTTGCCATTCACCACCACACTACCTTCCCTAGGTGTCATAGCCACTTGCAGACATATCTGCTGCCAGAGCACTTGGTTTCCATGGCAGCGGGAAATGGCTTTGTCCCTGAACTTGTCTTTGGCTGTGGAGTTTTGAGCGCCTTGAGTGAGGAGCTCCATGTTAGTTTTGTGTGGGTGCTCAAGCTGCTTGATTCCATCCCACTGGGCTCAATGGGCATGGGACCAGAAGTGACCAAACAGGGTTTCCTAGATAGCTGCCAGGACAGCTGATGGTATGTGAAGTGCATGAGGCAGGTGGAGTTGTTTTGGCACTGGAAGAGCTGTGCTGCTGCTTCGGGCAGTTGCCATTCACCACCACACTACCTTCCCTAGGTGTCATAGCCACTTGCAGACATATGTGCTGCCAGAGCACGTGGTTTCCATGGCAGTGGGAAATGCCTTGGTCGCGGAACTTGTCTTTGGCTGTGGAGTTTTGAGCGCCTTGAGTGAGGAGCTCCATGTTAGTTTTGTGTGGGTGCTCAAGCTGCTTGATTCCATCCCACTGGGCTCAATGGGCATGGGACCAGAAGTGACCAAACAGGGTTTCCTAGATAGCTGCCAGGACAGCTGATGCTTTGTGAAGTGCATGAGGCAGGTGGAGTTGTTTTGGCACTGGAAGAGCTGTGCTGCTGCTTCGGGCAGTTGCCATTCACCACCACACTACCTTCCCTAGGTGTCATAGCCACTTTCAGACATATGTGCTGCCAGAGCACTTGGTTTCCATGGCAGCGGGAAATGCCTTGGTCGCGGAACTTGTCTTTGGCTGTGGAGTTTTGAGCGCCTTGAGTGAGGAGCTCCATGTTAGTTTTGTGTGGGTGCTCAAGCTGCTTGATTCTATCCCACTGGGCTCAATGGGCATGGGACCGGAAGTGAGCAAACAGGGTTTCCTAGATAGCTGCCAGGACAGCTGATGGTTTGTGAAGTGCATGAGGCAGGTGGAGTTGTTTTGGCACTGGAAGAGCTGTGCTGCTGCTTCGGGCAGTTGCCATTCACCACCACACTACCTTCCCTAGCTGTCATAGCCACTTTCAGACATATGTGCTGCCAGAGCCCTTGGTTTCCATGGCAGCGGGAAATGGCTTTGTCTCTGAACTTGTCTTTGGCTGTGGAGTTTTGAGCACCTTGAGTGAGGAGCTCCATGTTAGTTTTGTGTGGGTGCTCAAGCTGCTTGATTCCATCCCACTGGGCTCAATGGGCATGGGACCGGAAGTGACCAAACAGGGTTTCCTAGATAGCTGCTAGGACAGCTGATGGTATGTGAAGTGCATGAGGCAGGTGGAGTTGTTTTGGCATTGGAAGAGCTGTGCTGCTGCTTCGGGCAGTTGCCATTCACCACCACACTACCTTCCCTAGGTGTCATAGCCACTTTCAGACATATGTGCTGCCAGAGCACGTGGTTTCCATGGCAGTGGGAAATGGCTTTGGCCCTGAACTTGTCTTTGGCTGTGGAGTTTTGAGCGCCTTGAGTGAGGAGCTGCATGTTAGTTTTGTGTGGGTGCTCAAGCTGCTTGATTCTATCCCACTGGGCTCAATGGGCATTGGACCAGAAGTGAGCAAACAGGGTTTCCTAGATAGCTGCCAGGACAGCTGATGGTATGTGAAGTGCGTGAGGCAGGTGGAGTTGTTTTGGCACTGGAAGAGCTGTGCTGCTGCTTCGGGCAGTTGCCATTCACCACCACACTACCTTCCCTAGGTGTCATAGCCACTTGCAGACATATGTGCTGCCAGAGCCCTTTGTTTCCATGGCAGTGGGAAATGGCTTTGGCCCTGAACTTGTGTTTGGCTGTGGAGTTTTGAGCGCCTTGAGTGAGGACCTCCATGTTAGTTTTGTGTGGGTGCTCAAGTTGCTTGATTCCATCCCACTGGGCTCAATGGGCATTCGACCAGAAGTGAACAAACAGGGATTCCTAGATAGCTGCAAGACAGCTGATGGTATGTGAAGTGCATGAGGCAGGTGGAGTTGTTTTGGCACTGGAAGAGCTGTGCTGCTGCTTCAGGCATTTGCATTCACCACCACACTACCTTCCCTAGGAGTCATAACCACTTTCAGACATATGTGCTGCCAGAGCACTTGGTTTCCATGGCAGCGGGAAAAGGCGTGGGCTCTGAACTTGTGTTTGGCTGTGGAGTTTTGAGTGCCTTGAGTGAGGACCTCCATGTTAGTTTTGTGTGGGTGCTCAAGCTGCTTGATTCCATCCCACTGGGCTCAATGGGCATGGGACCGGAAGTGAGCAAACAGGGTTTCCTAGATAGCTGCCAGGACAGCTGATGGTATGTGAAGTTCATGAGGCAGGTGGAGTTGTTTTGACAGTGGAGGAGATGTGCTGCTGCTTCGGGCAGTTGCCATTCACCACCACACTACCTTCCTGTTGGGAGCCGTGCACTATAGCCACACTGAAGCCATTTTGAATATAGACCCATGGGATAGTGGAAACCCCCACTTGGCTAGATGCTTGGGAAAGAAGTTATGAAACTAATCACACGCTTAGCTTCAATTGTTCCTAGCTACTGTTTCAGAATGTGATTGATGCTGTACTTACCGACATCTTGTTACTGATTACCTATGCTATTGTTGATATGCTGGTTACTATTGTTGATATGGTGGCTGCTCAAGAACAATCGGTCTTGAGACCATGGCTTGCGTCCCAGCTTCTCTTTCCCTGAGCCTTAGTTACTGAAGAATATAAAAACCCTCAGTTGAAATCAATAAACTGACAGCTTGATCAGACCTACTGTCTTGCTGTCCATTCTTTGTGTCTCTTGTCCCTTCATTCTCTCCTAGGTGGCTGCGACCCCGTTGAGTGTCCTGCTGGACAGGACAAATTGGCGCCCAACGTGGATGTGTGCAGACTACCGACAGAGAGAACGCCGTGCCATCATTCATGGAGAGGCCTCTCGTGGTGTCGAAAGGAACACCGTTTGAGCAGTTTCACGGTTTACCCGCCGGAAGTCGAGCTCGTGGGAAATATTCACGGCGCACATCTTACGGAGCCAAGGTAAGATGGGACAAGCATTATCATAACATGACCTATTCTTGCAAGGTCTTATAGATTCATTCAAGACACGAGGAATTAGGGTGAAAAAGAAAGACCTCAAAACCTTTTTGGATTTTGTTGGTCTGATTTGTTCCTGGCATCCCCAGGACGGTTCTATTGATGAGAAAACTTGGTGTAGAGTAGGTGATTGTTTTAAAGATTATAATGAGGTTTTTGGATCTAAGAAAATTCCTGTTACTGCTTTTAATTATTGGACTTTGATTTATGATATTTTAAAGATTAAGTCTCAACATCCAGATTTACAGGATCTGGCTTTTGAGGGAGAACGATCTCTTAAAAAGAGTCACTCTCGGCTGTCCACACCTGTCCCCTCACCTTCCCCCGGTTCTCGACCATCTTCTGTCATTATAGATATTGAGGCAGAGTCCAGTGCCAAGCCCCTTGATCAATCTGCCCCAGAAACTATATGCTCTCAGATTAATAGTCATTCACGACGCCTCTCACCCACCTCCACCTTATGCTTCAGAAGCAGCAGCTCCTTCAGCCCCTGCCTCATTACTAGAAGAGGAACCTGTAATAGAACCCGTAAGAGTGAGGCTTCAGATCTCCCCAAGAAGAGTGTAATATGCTGCCCTGTTATTCAGACCCCTGCACGAGGTGGTGGACACCACGCCACGAACATCAACCACTGCAGTTTAAAGATCTAAAAAATATTAAGTAAGCAGTGAAAGATTATGGTACTCAGGCACCTTTTACCCTTGCTCTGATTGAGTCCTTTTCAGGCATGCATCTCCCACTTCTTTACCCAGCCCCTTAGCTGAGAGAGGGTAAGATAAGCCATTTAAGGTTTATTAAAAAAAGAAAGAAAAAAAGAAAAAGAAAAGAAAAGAAAAAGAAAAGAAAAATAAGTTCTGTAACTTGATGTAACAAAAGTAATCTGATAAAGAGTGATCCAAATCCACTGTTAAATTAACTTAAAGCATGAGATGAACCTATGTGTGCTTGTTTTATAAAATATCTCCAGGTTAAAGTATTTTGAAGAAGAGTCTGGAAGTTGCAACAGGTTTGAGAGTTATATGTCTCTGTTTCGACATGTTTGGTGTTTGTGCTTATGTTTGTTTTGTCAATATTCTTGGTGTTCTATTATTTTTGTCCGGACAAAACTAAATTTTGTTTTAATATTCTTTCTCCAGTTGTGTCTTTGTCTTGAATTGTTAAGTTGTTGTTCTTGTTCTGAATTGGGTGCATGTGTGACTGACAGACGAGATGGGACAGACCATGACTACCCCTTTTTCTCTCTCCTGGTAAATAGTTTTAGAGAGGTCTAACAAATTTAACAGGACCTGGCCAGACCAGACTCCCCACCTCCACTGGGAAAAAATTTTTGTGTCATTTTCTTGCTGTTTGGTCTTTAGCTTACAGTGCTGTCCTGGCATTGATTAGGTCTAACAGTATTCAACATGTTCAGTTAAATGCTAAAGGTACTTTTTGTTTAACTCATTTAGACCTCTAAATTCTTCAGAGTTTTAAACCAGGTCTCATGACTTTGGGGGTTCCAGTAGGATCCCTGGAACTCTCAAAGGCTGAGACAAAATTTAAATAATGTACTTGTCATTTAAAATAATTTGGATTATAATCTCACAATATTACAAAATTATGCTAAATTTATTGCATCGTATATGCTATTAAAATAGAAGAGCATTTATGTTCATTGGTAAAAATGTTTCCTACTCATGAAATTGATCCAGATTGTAAATTACTTGTGTTCTTACTTACAAAAAAATGTGAGATTTTGCCTTGCAGGAGAACAACGAATTCTTTAAAGATGTATAGTAAAATTGGTCATAATGTGTATATTTTCTGAATGTTTGCCTTTAAAACAATGGAGTTGAAGTCTGATTCTTTGTGAAAAACAGTGTTTTAACGTCTTCTTTAAAGTAATTTTCATCTTATTGATAACCAAACCTGTTAACTAACTTCAGTAAATTCCAAGGTAGTCTCTCAAGACAACAGCTAAATTTAAGTTTTTTCAGCTCTCTTGACTTCAATAAAACAGAAGCTTAGGGGAAGCTCCAGGCCTATCAGCCATAAAACAAGGAAGGGACATGCTTGGAGTCTGCCCTTTGAAAAATTTGGGACTTTGACTTTGTCCCTGTTGTGGTGATTCTTATCTGCCTTCATTTTAAAAGGGAAAAATTTCCAAATCAGCTAGAAGAAGACTGAAAAAACTTCTCTTTCCCAGTTTTGAGGAGGATTTGTGCTAAAATGTGTTTCCATGAATTAGGAGAAATGATTGAAAATTGCTTAAAGCCATTGTATTTAAAAGTTGGTATGCTTTTATTAAGAAAATGTTTTAAGAAAAGTTGAGGAATGAATCTTGTAAGCTTTGCGTATAATTGGCTATAATTTTAAAGATACTATTACAACATTGTGTAAGTCTTTAACATTAATACCTAATACATGCTGATGTTAGAATTGATATCTGTATTCAAAAAAAGTTTTTGAAGTGTGTATACATAGCAATGCTAGTAAATACCTAAAAATAAAAATATCTTCAATTGTGAAAACTTAAAAAATGTAAGCATTGAAAAAAAAAAATTGAAGCATTGAACTTTAAATAGCCTCTGTTTAATTGGTGACTTTGTCAATTGCCCATCCAGCTTCAGTAAGCTCTATTCTTGTTCCAACCTTTGAGTTTGTTACAGTTCTTAAACAGTTAAGAGATGATTTTATGCACTAATTCCCATGTTTAAGGTTATATCTCCCTTTTGGTGACTGACTAAGGAAATATACATTTTGCCTTTCAGTTAGATAATCCCTTGTGTTCTGTATATTGTCTTTGTTAAATTCTCATGATTTAAAAGAACTGTGTTTAAGGGTATTTTCTGGTATGTATTTACTTTAAAATGTTTGGGTGATCATTTATAAGTGATAAAAAAAAATTTTTTTTTTGATGTGTTGCTGTTTGAATCAGTCTGACTAAATGAATGGATATTCTAATGAGGAATCTTTGGTCAGATACTTTAAGAACTCTTGGCATATTTAATAGGTTTAACTCTTCTGGTTCTGGAATTTCTAAATAGGCCCCTGACAGTCTCAAACTCAGAAGAATGTGTTTCAAAGGTTGCATCTTTTGGTTAGTGGAATTAATTATAGAACAGATAATTGATTAGATCTGTAAAAAAAAAAAATGGTGGGGGAGGAGGCAATTGCAGAAAAGACATTGGGAAACCTTGCCAGTGGGGAGCCAGGACAGCTAAGTCTAAAAAGTACAAGAGTGTGTAAAATCCTACAGGTGGTATCAGAGCTAAACATAGATACTTTGTTTTCTAGGATTCCAGCAAGCCTATTGTATTCATTAAAGCTAAAGTTTAATTGTAAACTATAGTTTTGGTTTATTCAGATTACTAAGAGCAAAATATAACTCTAAACAATTGGTAACTTTAACACACTTAAGAGAATTCTCAAGTAGCTGTTACAAAAGCTGTTTCGTTTCTTATGTGTTACCCCATATGCATGTGCATATTTATGAATGAGAATTGCTAAGCTAAATCCTTTTTAAAAATTATGTATAGATGCATAATTAGGCTCTTAGAGAGTCATGTCTGTTACTGTTTTCTTAGGACCTACAAGATCTGTTCAGCTCAATAGTTCTACACGATTTTAAATGGACTTACTGCTAGCGTACAGTTTCAAGATTGGCCGTGGGAGCCCAAATCCTCATAAGCTAGATGGAAAATATATGGGTATATGTATGCAAGTGTTTAATGATAATTCAGATGTCAGAGAATGTTAAAATGCTCCAACATGGGAAACAGCTCTTACAGCAGACTCATAGACTGTCAATTTTAAGAAGCACTCAGTGGCCTCAGAATCAGCCCAAAAGGCATTCTGATCTGACAGGAGAGCCAGCAAGAGAGCAAGCATATCAGGTGTGGAATGCCAGGACACTGCTGCTAAGAGTGTCCCTCCGTGAAAGAGCTCAGTGGTCCACGCCCCAGTGCAAAGAAGCAACCACCGAGGATGGTTGTGCTCTTCTCTCAATGGAGGAGAGAACTTCCACTTTGTGTGTTGCCAGGTCTGATGGGGTTGTTGTTGATTCAAGAGGCTTCCACAGCCTAAACATTGCGTGTCTAGAGCCTCAGGTGATCACTGACATCACATATAAGAGTGCTAATTTGTTAAATCCACTAGAGTCACTGTGTACACTGACTTCCCATGCAGGACCATATATTTAGAGTTAGAGTAAAAGTAATAGTATATCTTGCTGCATTTTAGTATAAAGATTTATCATCTCAGTTTTGGTTAGGTCTGAATATTTAACTCTTTTGCTGTAATAAGTCAGCTTGCATTTACCTGTCCTGTGATGGTCTTATATCCTAATGCTGTATGCTAATCCTTGCATTGTTACTGTGCCTTCTGATTGATCTAGGTTAGCAATTTCATGCAGCTAAAAGAAGGTTCATGTGTTCCATTGAGCTCATTGAATATGTTCCAAAATTTGAGACTTCAAGGAGTTAATTTAGACAGATGTAAATCTAGTCCACAGTCTTATATTAAAGTTTACTCTGACAAAGATTGAAAGCTAACAATTCTTTTACATCTAAGTTCTGAAGCTCAAGTATTCAAACTGCTAACCGAACTCACAACCTGCTAGGCTGGGAAAGTTAACTATGTTATGTCTTGTTATTTAGACTTCAAGAAAGAGAAACCTTTCAAGTGCCAGAATGTACATCGAACACCTAATGACTTCTGCCTTCTATCAGGAACCACTAGATGGATCCCCTACAGCTGCTGTTACCCAACGGCGCCCCCCTCTCAGCAGGAAGTAGTTAAGAACAGATGACGGCGTCCCTTTTCCCTAAAAGCAGCTGGGGTCCATTTCTGTGTTTGGAAATGTAGGAGCTAGATGGGATAATGGGCAGTTAGGGTCTCCGGTTCCTGGTAAAACTGTCTTGTGTACATGTAACAATGTTAGTGTTATGAGATTCTTGAATGTTAGTAGTTTCAACAATACTTATATATTGTTAAGTATGTCCTTTTGAATCTCACCAGCCAGCTACTCCCCAATATACCATCATATATGTGTCACTCCAGTAAAAGTCCACAATGTTTCGGCCAGAGTGATAAAAATCAATCAATACCTCCAGGGACAATGGTCTAGTGCCTTCCTAAATTTCACCAGTTAGCCACCAGTATAATTAAAGTAAATGAGACCCGAGTTCCACTCATGTCAGGAGAAGTTATTCTAAATGGCATTAAATTGGCAGCTTGCATGTTCAAGGAATGGAGCAGGATTATGGCCTTAGAAACCTTGATGGTTGCTGTGCTAGTAGTTGCCATGCTCTTCCTGTACTGCATGCACAAACAGCAGGCCTGGGAGCAAGTTGTCATTGGACAAGCCATGATGGCACTGGTTGTGGAAAATCCTAGCACTCAAGTTTGGCTGAGCATGATGTGTTAATAGGTGATCAGAGACGGATAAGATCTGACGGGACTCTCCAAGTGATAACCCCCCACATCATGCCATGCGGCTCCAGTCTTCAAAGAGGCTTGTCTAATATAAAGGGGCACAGCCTTTGCCAGATAAGTGTTTAGCCAATGACGGGCACCTTTCTGATAGCCCACCAACCTAAGACAGGGAGCCCTGGATGACTGGCAGGGCTGCCCAGAGATGGGTAAGAGCTGAGGGTCCCTCAGAATGAACCTAAGACAGGCAGCGCTTATCTTGCTTCACGAACCTTTCTCTTTTCGCCGCTTTCATTGATATATAGAAAAAAGGGGGAGATGTTGGGAGCCGTGCACTATAGCCACACTGAAGCCATTTTGAATATAGACCCATGGGATAGTGGAAACCCCCACTTGGCTAGATGCTTGGGAAAGAAGTTATGAAACTAATCACACGCTTAGCTTCAATTGCTCCTAGCAACTGTTTCAGAATGTGATTGATGCTGTACTTACCGACATCTTGTTACTGATTACCTATGCTATTGTTGATATGCTGGTTACTATTGTTGATATGGTGGCTGCTCAAGAACAATCGGTCTTGAGACCATGGCTTGCGTCCCAGCTTCTCTTTCCCTGAGCCTTAGTTACTGAAGAATATAAAAACCCTCAGTTGAAATCAATAAACTGACAGCTTGATCAGACCTACTGTCTTGCTGTCCATTCTTTGTGTCTCTTGTCCCTTCATTCTCTCCTAGGTGGCTGCGAACCCGTTGACTGTCCTGCTGGACAGGACATCTTCCCTAGGTGTCATAGCCACTTTCAGACATATGTGCTGCCAGAGCACTTGGTTTCCATGGCAGCGGGAAATGGCTTGGACTCTGAACTTGTCTTTGGCTGTGGAGTTTTGAGCGCCTTGAGTGAGGAGCTGCATGCTAGTTTTGTGTGGGTGCTCAAGCTGCTTCATTCCATCCCGCTGGGCTCAATGGGCATGGGACCGGAAGTGAGCCAACAGGGTTTCCTAGATAGCTGCCAGGACAGCTGATGGTATGTGAAGTGCATGAGGCAGGTGGAGTTGTTTTGGCACTGGAAGAGCTGTGCTGCTGCTTCGGGCAGTTGCAATTCACCACCACACTACCTTCCCTAGGTGTCATAGCCACTTTCAGACATATGTGCTGCCAGAGCACTTGGTTTCCATGGCAGCGGGAAATGGCTTGGGCTCTGAACTTGTCTTTGGCTGTGGAGTTTGGAGCGCCTTGAGTGAGGAGCTCCATGTTAGTTTTGTGTGGGTGCTCAAGCTGCTTGATTCCATCCCCATCTGCTCAATGGGCATGGGACCGGACGTGAGCAAACATGGTTTCCTAGATAGCTGCCAGGACAGCTGAAGGCATCTGAAGTTCATGAGGCAGGAGGAGTTGTTTTGGCAGTGGAAGAGCTGTGCTGCTGCTTCGGGCAGTTGCCATTCACCACCACACTACCTTCCCTAGGTGTCATAGCCACTTTCAAATATATGTGCTGCCAGAGCACTTGGTTTCCATGGCAGCGGGAAATGCCTTGGGCTCTGAACTTGTCTTTGGCTGTGGAGTTTTGAGCGCCTTGAGTGAGGAGCTGCATGTAAGTTTTGTGTGGGTGCTCAACCTGCCTGATTCCATCCCACTGGGCTCAATATGCGTTGGACCGGAAGTACCCAACAGGGTTTCCTAGATAGCTGCCAGGACAGCTGATGGTATGTGAAGTTCATGAGGCAGGTGGAGTTGTTTTAGCAGTAGAATAGCTGTGCTGCTGCTTCGGGCAGTTGCCATTCACCACCACACTACCTTCCCTAGGTGTCATAGCCACTTTCAGACATATGTGCTGCCAGAGCACTTGGTTTCCATGGCAGCGGGAAGTGGCTTGCGCGCTGAACTTGTCTTTGGCTGTGGAGTTTTGAGCGCCTTCAGTGAGGAGCTCCATGTTAGTTCTGTGTGGGTTCTCAAGCTGCTTGATTCCATCCCACTGGGCTCAATGGGCATTAGACCGGAAGTGAGCAAACACGGTTTCCTAGATAGCTGCCAGGACAGCTGATGGTATGTGAAGTGCATGAGGCAGGTGGAGTTGTTTTGGCCCTGGAAGAGCTGTGCTGCTTTGGGAAGTTGCCATTCACCACCACACTACCTTCGCTAGGTGTCATAGCCACTTTCAGACAAATCTGCTTTCAGAGCACTTGGTTTCAATGGCAGTGGGAAATGGCTTGGGCGCTGAACTTGTCTTTGGCTGTGGAGTTTTGAGCGCAGTTAGTGAGGAGCTGCATGTTATTTTTGTGTGGGTTCTCAAGCTGATTGATTTCATCCCACTGGGCTCAATGGGCATTAGAGCAGAAGTGAGCAAACAGGGTTTCCTAGATAGCTGCCAGGACAGCTGATGGTATGTGAAGTGCATGAGGCAGGTGGAGTTGTTTTGGCACTGGAAGAGCTGTGCTGCTGCTTCAGGCAGTTGCCATTCACCACCACACTACCTTCCCTAGGTGTCATAGCCACTTTCAGACATATGTGCTGCCAGAGCACTTGATTTCCATGGCAGCGGGAAATGGCTTGGGCGCTGAACTTGTCTTTGGCTGTGGAGTTTTGAGCGCCTTGACTGAGGAGCTGCATGTTAGTTTTCTGTGGGTGCTCAAGCTGCTTGATTCCATCCCACTGGGCTCAAAGGGCATGGGACCGGAAGTGGGCCAACAGGGTTTCCTAGATAGCTGCCAGGACAGCTGATGGTATGTGAAGTTCATGAGGCAGGTGGAGTTGTTTTGGCACTGGAAGAGCTGTGCTGCTTTGGGAAGTTGCCATTCACCACCACACTACCTTCCCTAGGTGTCATAGCCACTTGCAGACATATGTGCTGCCAGAGCACTTGGTTTCCATGGCAGCGGGAAATGGCTTTGGATCTGAACTTGCCTTTTGCTGTGGATTTTTGAGCGCCTTGAGTGAGGAGCTCCATGTTAGTTTTGTGTGGGTGCTCAAGCTGCTTGATTCCATCCCACTGGGCTCAATGGGCATGGGACCGGAAGTGAGCAAACAGGGTTTCCTAGATAGCTGCCAGGACAGCTGATGGTATGTGAAGTTCATGAGGCAGGTGGAGTTGTTTTGGCAGTGGAAGAGCTGTGCTACTGCTTCAGGCAGTTGCCATTCACCACCACACTACCTTCCCTAGGTGTCATAGCCACTTGCAGACATATGTGCTGCCAGAGCCCTTGGTTTCCATGGCAGCGGGAAATGGCATTGGCCCTGAACTTGCCTTTGTCTGTGGAGTTTGAGCACCTTGAGTGAGGAGCTCCATGTTAGTATTGTGTGGGTGCTCAAGCTGCTTGATTCCATCCCACTGGGCTCAACGGGCATGGGACCGGAAGTGGGCAAAAAGGGTTTCCTAGATAGCGGCCAGGACAGCTGATGGTATGTGAAGTGCATGAGGCAGGTGGAGTTGTTTTGGCACTGGAAGAGCTGTGCTGCTGCTTCGGGCAGTTGCCATTCACCACCACACTACCTTCCCTAGGTGTCATAGCCACTTTCAGACATATGTGCTGCCAGAGCACTTGGTTTCCATGGCAGCGGGAAATGGCTTGGGCGCTGAACTTGTCTTTGGCTGTGGAGCTTTGAGCTCCTTGAGTGAGGAGCTCCATGTTAGTTTTGTGTGGGTGCTCAAGCTGCTTGATTCCATCCCACTGGGCTCAATGGGCATGGGACCGGAAGTGACCAAACAGGGTTTCCTAGATAGCTGCCAGGACAGCTGATGGTATGTGAAGTTCATGAGGCAGGTGGAGTTGTTTTGGCCCTGGAAGAGCTGTGCTGCTGCTTCGGGCAATTGCCATTCACCACCACACTACCTTCCCTAGGTGTCATAGCCACTTGCAGACATATGTGCTGCCAGAGCCCTTGGTTTCCATGGCAGCGGGAAAAGGCTTGGGCTCTGAACTTGTCTTTGGCTGTGGAGTTTTGAGCACCTTGATTGAGGAGCTGCATGTTAGTTTTGTGTGGGTGCTCAAGCTGCTTGATTCCATCCCACTGGGCTCAATGGGCATGGGACCGGAAGTGTGCAAACAGGGTTTCCTAGATAGCTGCCAGGACAGCTGATGGTATGTGAAGTGCATGAGGCAGGTGGAGTTGTTTTGGCACTGGAAGAGCTGTGCTGCTGCTTCGGGCAATTGTCATTCACCACCACACTACCTTCCCTAGGTGTCATAGCCACTTTCTGACATATGTGCTGCCAGAGCCCTTGGTTTCCATGGCAGCGGGAAATGCCTTGGGCTCTGAACTTGTCTTTGGCTGTGGAGTTTTGAGCGCCTTGAGTGAGGAGCTGCATGTAAGTTTTGTGTGGGTGCTCAACCTGCCTGATTCCATCCCACTGGGCTCAATATGCGTTGGACCGGAAGTACCCAACAGGGTTTCCTAGATAGCTGCCAGGACAGCTGATGGTATGTGAAGTTCATGAGGCAGGTGGAGTTGTTTTGGCACTGGAAGAGCTGTGCTGCTCCTTCGGGAAGTTGCCATTCACCACCACACTCCCTTCCCTAGGTGTCATAGCCACTTTCAGACATATGTGCTGCCAGAGCACTTGGTTTCCATGGCAGCGGGAAATGGCTTGGGCTCTGAACTTGTCTTTGGCTGTGGAGTTTTAGTGCCTTGACTGAGGAGCTGCATGTTAGTTTTGTGTGGGTGCTCAAGCTGCTTGATTCCATCCCACTGGGCTCAATGGGCATGGGACCGGAAGTGAGCAAACAGGGTTTCCTAGATAGCTGCCAGGACAGCTGATGGTATGTGAAGTGCATGAGGCAGGTGGAGTTGTTTTGGCACTGGAAGAGCTGTGCTGCTGCTTCAGGCAGTTGCCATTCACCACCACACTACCTTCCCTAGGTGTCATAGCCACTTGCAGACATATGTGCTGCCAGAGCCCTTGGTTTCCATGGCAGCGGGAAAAGGCTTGGGCGCTGAACCTGTCTTTGGCTGTGAAGTTTTGATCACCTTGAGTGAGGAGCTCCATGTTAGTTTTGTGTGGGTGCTCAAGCTGCTTGATTCCATCCCACTGGGCTCAATCGGCATGGGACTGGAAGTGAGCAAACAGGGTTTCCTAGATAGCTGCCAGGACAGCTGATGGTATGTGAAGTGCATGAGGCAGGTGGAGTTGTTTTGGCACTGGAAGAGCTGTGATGCTGCTTCGGGCAGTTGCCATTCACCACCACACTACCTTCCCTAGGTGTCATAGCCACTTGCAGACATATGTGCTGCCAGACCACTTGGTTTCCATGGCAGCGGGAAATGCCTTGGGCTCTGAACTTGTCTTTGGCTGTGGAGTTTTGAATGCCTTGAGTAATTAACTCCATGTAAATTTTGTGTGGGTGCTCAAGCTGCTTGATTCCATCCCACTGGGCTCAATGTGCATTTGACCGGAAGTGACCAACAGGGTTTCCTAGATAGCTGCCAGGACAGCTGATGGTATGTGAAGTTCATGAGGCAGGTGGAGTTGTTTTGGCACTGGAAGAGCTGTGCTGCTGCTTCGGGCAGTTGCCATTCACCACCACACTCCCTTCCCTAGGTGTCATAGCCACTTTCAGACATATGTGCTGCCAGAGCACTTGGTTTCCATGGCAGCGGGAAATGGCTTTGGATCTGAACTTGCCTTTTGCTGTGGATTTTTGAGCGCCTTGAGTGAGGAGCTGCATGTTAGTTTTGTGTGGGTGCTCAAGCTGCTTGATTCCATCCCACTGGGCTCAATGGGCATGGGACCGGAAGTGAGCAAACAGGGTTTCCTAGATAGCTGCCAGGACAGCTGATGGTATGTGAAGTTCATGAGGCAGGTGGAGTTGTTTTGGCACTGGAAGAGCTGTGCTGCTGCTTCAGGCAGTTGCCATTCACCACCACACTACCTTCCCTAGGTGTCAGAGCCACTTTCAGACATATGTGCTGCCAGAGCCCTTGGTTTCCATGGCAGCGGGAAATGGCTTGGGCGCTGAACTTGTCTTTGGCTGTGGAGTTTTGAGCGCCTTGACTGAGGAGCTGCATGTTAGTTTTCTGTGGGTGCTCAAGCTGCTTGATTCTATCCCACTGGGCTCAATGGGCATGGGACCGGAAGTGACCAAACTGGGCTTCCTAGATATCTGCCAGGACAGCTGATGGTATGTGAAGTTCATGAGGCAGGTGAAGTTGTTTTGGCACTGGAAGAGCTGTGCTGCTGCTTCGGGCAGTTGCCATTCACCACCACACTACCTTCCCTAGGTGTCATAGCCACTTTCAGACATATGTGCTGCCAGAGCACTTGGTTTCCATGGCAGCGGGAAATGGCTTGGGCGCTGAACTTGTCTTTGGCTGTGGAGCTTTGAGCGCATTGAGTGAGGAGCTCCATGTTAGTTTTTTGTGGGTGCTCAAGCTGCTTGATTCCATCCCACTGGGCTCAATGGGCATGGGACCGGAAGTGACCAAACAGGGTTTCCTAGATAGCTGCCAGGACAGCTGATGGTATGTGAAGTGCATGAGGCAGGTGGAGTTGTTTTGGCACTGGAAGAGCTGTGCTGCTACTTCAGGCAGTTGCCATTCACCACCACACTCCCTTCCCTAGGTGTCATAGCCACTTTCAGACATATGTGCTGCCAGAGCACTTGGTTTCCATGGCAGCGGGAAAAGGCTTGGGCGCTGAACTTGTCTTTGGCTGTGAAGTTTTGATCACCTTGACTGAGGAGCTCCATGTTAGTTTTGTGTGGGTGCTCAAGCTGCTTGATTCCATCCCACTGGGCTCAATCGGCATGGGACTGGAAGTGAGCAAACAGGGTTTCCTAGATAGCTGCCAGGACAGCTGATGGTATGTGAAGTGCATGAGGCAGGTGGAGTTGTTTTGGCAGTGGAAGAGCTGTGCTGCTGCTTCGGGAAGTTGACATTCACCACCACACTACCTTCCCTAGGTGTCATAGCCACTTTCAGACATATGTGCTGCCAGACCACTTGGTTTCCATGGCAGCGGGAAATGCCTTGGGCTCTGAACTTGTCTTTGGCTGTGGAGTTTGGAATGCCTTGAGTAATTAGCTCCATGTTAGTTTTGTGTGGGTGCTCAAGCTGCTTGATTCCATCCCACTGGGCTCAATCGGCATGGGACTGGAAGTGAGCAAACAGGGTTTCCTAGATAGCTGCCAGGACAGCTGATGGTATGTGAAGTGCATGAGGCAGTTGGAGTTGTTTTGGCCCTGGAAGAGCTGTGCTGCTGCTTCGGGCAATTGCCATTCACTACCACACTACCTTCCCTAGGTGTCATAGCCACTTGCAGACAAATCTGCTGTAAGAGCCCTTGGTTTCAATGGCAGTGGGAAACGGCTTGGGCTCTGAACTTGTCTTTGACTGTGGAGTTTTGAGCGCCTTGAGTGAGGAGCTCCATGTAAGTTTTGTGTGGGTGCTCAACCTGCCTGATTCCATCCCACTGGGCTCAATATGCGTTGGACCAGAAGTGAGCTAACATGGTTTCCTAGATAGCTGCCAGGACAGCTGATGGTATGTGAAGTGCATGAGGCAGGTGGAGTTGTTTTGGCACTGGAAGAGCTGTGCTGCTGCTTCGGGAAGTTGCCATTCACCACCACACTCCCTTCCCTAGGTGTCATAGCCACTTTCAGACATATGTGCTGCCAGACCACTTGGTTTCCATGGCAGCGGGAAATGCCTTGGGCTTTGAACTTGTCTTTGGCTGTGGAGTTTTGAGCGCCTTGACTGAGGAGCTGCATGTTAGTTTTCTGTGGGTGCTCAAGCTGCTTGATTCCATCCCACTGGGCTCAAAGGGCATGGGACCGGAAGTGGGCCAACAGGGTTTCCTAGATAGCTGCCAGGACAGCTGATGGTATGTGAAGTTCATGAGGCAGGTGGAGTTGTTTTGGCACTGGAAGAGCTGTGCTGCTTTGGGAAGTTGCCATTCACCACCACACTACCTTCCCTAGGTGTCATAGCCACTTGCAGACATATGTGCTGCCAGAGCACTTGGTTTCCATGGCAGCGGGAAATGGCTTTGGATCTGAACTTGCCTTTTGCTGTGGATTTTTGAGCGCCTTGAGTGAGGAGCTCCATGTTAGTTTTGTGTGGGTGCTCAAGCTGCTTGATTCCATCCCACTGGGCTCAATGGGCATGGGACCGGAAGTGAGCAAACAGGGTTTCCTAGATAGCTGCCAGGACAGCTGATGGTATGTGAAGTTCATGAGGCAGGTGGAGTTGTTTTGGCAGTGGAAGAGCTGTGCTGCTGCTTCAGGCAGTTGCCATTCACCACCACACTACCTTCCCTAGGTGTCATAGCCACTTGCAGACATATGTGCTGCCAGAGCCCTTGGTTTCCATGGCAGCGGGAAATGGCATTGGCCCTGAACTTGCCTTTGTCTGTGGAGTTTGAGCACCTTGAGTGAGGAGCTCCATGTTAGTATTGTGTGGGTGCTCAAGCTGCTTGATTCCATCCCACTGGGCTCAACGGGCATGGGACCGGAACTGGGCAAAAAGGGTTTCCTAGATAGCGGCCAGGACAGCTGATGGTATGTGAAGTGCATGAGGCAGGTGGAGTTGTTTTGGCACTGGAAGAGCTGTGCTGCTGCTTCGGGCAGTTGCCATTCACCACCACACTACCTTCCCTAGGTGTCATAGCCACTTTCAGACATATGTGCTGCCAGAGCCCTTGGTTTCCATGGCAGCGGGAAATGGCTTGGGCGCTGAACTTGTCTTTGGCTGTGGAGCTTTGAGCGCCTTGAGTGAGGAGCTCCATGTTAGTTTTGTGTGGGTGCTCAAGCTGCTTGATTCCATCCCACTGGGCTCAATGGGCATGGGACCGGAAGTGTGCAAACAGGGTTTCCTAGATAGCTGCCAGGACAGCTGATGGTATGTGAAGTTCATGAGGCAGGTGGAGTTGTTTTGGCCCTGGAAGAGCTGTGCTGCTGCTTCGGGCAATTGCCATTCACCACCACACTACCTTCCCTAGGTGTCATAGCCACTTGCAGACATATGTGCTGCCAGAGCCCTTGGTTTCCATGGCAGCGGGAAATGGCTTGGGCTCTGAACTTGTCTTTGGCTGTGGAGTTTTGAGCACCTTGATTGAGGAGCTGCATGTTAGTTTTGTGTGGGTGCTCAAGCTGCTTGATTCCATCCCACTGGGCTCAATGGGCATGGGACCGGAAGTGTGCAAACAGGGTTTCCTAGATAGCTGCCAGGACAGCTGATGGTATGTGAAGTGCATGAGGCAGGTGGAGTTGTTTTGGCACTGGAAGAGCTGTGCTGCTGCTTCGGGCAATTGTCATTCACCACCACACTACCTTCCCTAGGTGTCATAGCCACTTTCTGACATATGTGCTGCCAGAGCCCTTGGTTTCCATGGCAGCGGGAAATGCCTTGGGCTCTGAACTTGTCTTTGGCTGTGGAGTTTTGAGCGCCTTGAGTGAGGAGCTGCATGTAAGTTTTGTGTGGGTGCTCAACCTGCCTGATTCCATCCCACTGGGCTCAATATGCGTTGGACCGGAAGTACCCAACAGGGTTTCCTAGATAGCTGCCAGGACAGCTGATGGTATGTGAAGTTCATGAGGCAGGTGGAGTTGTTTTGGCACTGGAAGAGCTGTGCTGCTCCTTCGGGAAGTTGCCATTCACCACCACACTCCCTTCCCTAGGTGTCATAGCCACTTTCAGACATATGTGCTGCCAGAGCACTTGGTTTCCATGGCAGCGGGAAATGGTTTGGGCTCTGAACTTGTCTTTGGCTGTGGAGTTTTAGTGCCTTGACTGAGGAGCTGCATGTTAGTTTTGTGTGGGTGCTCAAGCTGCTTGATTCCATCCCACTGGGCTCAATGGGCATGGGACCGGAAGTGAGCAAACAGGGTTTCCTAGATAGCTGCCAGGACAGCTGATGGTATGTGAAGTGCATGAGGCAGGTGGAGTTGTTTTGGCACTGGAAGAGCTGTGTGGGTGCTCAAGCTGCTTGATTCCATCCCACTGGGCTCAATCGGCATGGGACTGGAAGTGAGCAAACAGGGTTTCCTAGATAGCTGCCAGGACAGCTGATGGTATGTGAAGTGCATGAGGCAGGTGGAGTTGTTTTGGCACTGGAAGAGCTGTGCTGCTGCTTCGGGCAGTTGCCATTCACCACCACACTACCTTCCCTAGGTGTCATAGCCACTTTCAGACATATGTGCTGCCAGACCACTTGGTTTCCATGGCAGCGGGAAATGCCTTGGGCTCTGAACTTGTCTTTGGCTGTGGAGTTTTGAATGCCTTGAGTAATTAACTCCATGTAAATTTTGTGTGGGTGCTCAAGCTGCTTGATTCCATCCCACTGGGCTCAATGTGCATTTGACCGGAAGTGACCAACAGGGTTTCCTAGATAGCTGCCAGGACAGCTGATGGTATGTGAAGTTCATGAGGCAGGTGGAGTTGTTTTTGGCACTGGAAGAGCTGTGCTGCTGCTTCGGGCAGTTGCCATTCACCACCACACTCCCTTCCCTAGGTGTCATAGCCACTTTCAGACATATGTGCTGCCAGAGCACTTGGTTTCCATGGCAGCGGGAAATGGCTTTGGATCTGAACTTGCCTTTTGCTGTGGATTTTTGAGCGCCTTGAGTGAGGAGCTGCATGTTAGTTTTGTGTGGGTGCTCAAGCTGCTTGATTCCATCCCACTGGGCTCAATGGGCATGGGACCGGAAGTGAGCAAACAGGGTTTCCTAGATAGCTGCCAGGACAGCTGATGGTATGTGAAGTTCATGAGGCAGGTGGAGTTGTTTTGGCACTGGAAGAGCTGTGCTGCTGCTTCAGGCAGTTGCCATTCACCACCACACTACCTTCCCTAGGTGTCATAGCCACTTGCAGACATATGTGCTGCCAGAGCCCTTGGTTTCCATGGCAGCGGGAAATGGCTTGGGCGCTGAACTTGTCTTTGGCTGTGGAGTTTTGAGCGCCTTGACTGAGGAGCTGCATGTTAGTTTTCTGTGGGTGCTCAAGCTGCTTGATTCCATCCCACTGGGCTCAATGGGCATGGGACCGGAAGTGGGCAAACAGGGTTTCCTAGATATCTGCCAGGACAGCTGATGGTATGTGAAGTGCATGAGGCAGGTGAAGTTGTTTTGGCACTGGAAGAGCTGTGCTGCTGCTTCGGGCAGTTGCCATTCACCACCACACTACCTTCCCTAGGTGTCATAGCCACTTTCAGACATATGTGCTGCCAGAGCACTTGGTTTCCATGGCAGCGGGAAATGGCTTTAACCCTGAACTTGAACCTTGGCTGTGGAGTTTTGAGCGCCTTTAGTGAGGAGCTCCATGTTAGTTTTTTGTGGGTGCTCAAGCTGCTTGATTCCATCCCACTGGGCTCAATGGGCATGGGACCGGAAGTGACCAAACAGGGTTTCCTAGATAGCTGCCAGGACAGCTGATGGTATGTGAAGTGCATGAGGCAGGTGGAGTTGTTTTGGCACTGGAAGAGCTGTGCTGCTACTTCAGGCAGTTGCCATTCACCACCACACTCCCTTCCCTAGGTGTCATAGCCACTTTCAGACATATGTGCTGCCAGAGCACTTGGTTTCCATGGCAGCGGGAAAAGGCTTGGGCGCTGAACTTGTCTTTGGCTGTGAAGTTTTGATCACCTTGAGTGAGGAGCTCCATGTTAGTTTTGTGTGGGTGCTCAAGCTGCTTGATTCCATCCCACTGGGCTCAATCGGCATGGGACTGGAAGTGAGCAAACAGGGTTTCCTAGATAGCTGCCAGGACAGCTGATGGTATGTGAAGTGCATGAGGCAGGTGGAGTTGTTTTGGCAGTGGAAGAGCTGTGCTGCTGCTTCGGGAAGTTGACATTCACCACCACACTACCTTCCCTAGGTGTCATAGCCACTTTCAGACATATGTGCTGCCAGACCACTTGGTTTCCATGGCAGCGGGAAATGCCTTGGGCTCTGAACTTGTCTTTGGCTGTGGAGTTTGGAATGCCTTGAGTAATTAGCTCCATGTTAGTTTTGTGTGGGTGCTCAAGCTGCTTGATTCCATCCCACTGGGCTCAATCGGCATGGGACTGGAAGTGAGCAAACAGGGTTTCCTAGATAGCTGCCAGGACAGCTGATGGTATGTGAAGTGCATGAGGCAGTTGGAGTTGTTTTGGCCCTGGAAGAGCTGTGCTGCTGCTTCGGGCAATTGCCATTCACTACCACACTACCTTCCGTAGGTGTCATAGCCACTTGCAGACAAATCTGCTGTCAGAGCCCTTGGTTTCAATGGCAGTGGGAAACGGCTTGGGCTCTGAACTTGTCTTTGACTGTGGAGTTTTGAGCGCCTTGAGTGAGGAGCTCCATGTAAGTTTTGTGTGGGTGCTCAACCTGCCTGATTCCATCCCACTGGGCTCAATATGCGTTGGACCAGAAGTGAGCTAACATGGTTTCCTAGATAGCTGCCAGGACAGCTGATGGTATGTGAAGTGCATGAGGCAGGTGGAGTTGTTTTGGCAGTGGAAGAGCTGTGCTGCTGCTTCGGGAAGTTGCCATTCACCACCACACTCCCTTCCCTAGGTGTCATAGCCACTTTCAGACATATGTGCTGCCAGACCACTTGGTTTCCATGGCAGCGGGAAATGCCTTGGGCTTTGAACTTGTCTTTTGTTGTGGATTTTTGAGCGCCTTGAATGAGGAGCTCCATGTTAGTTTTGTGTGGGTGCTCAAGCTGCTTGATTCCATCCCACTGGGCTCAAGGGGCATGGGACCAGAAGTGAGCAAACAGGGTTTCCTAGATAGCTGCCAGGACAGCTGATGGTATGTGAAGTTCATGAGGCAGGTGGAGTTGTTTTGGCACTGGAAGAGCTGTGCTGCTGCTTCAGGCAGTTGCCATTCACCACCACACTACCTTCCCTAGGTGTCATAGCCACTTTCAGACATATGTGCTGCCAGAGCCCTTGGTTTCCATGGCAGCGGGAAATGGCTTTGGCCCTGAACTTGCCTTTGGCTGTGGAGTTTGAGCACCTTGAGTGAGGAGCTCCATGTTAGTATTGTGTGGGTGCTCAAGCTGCTTGATTCCATCCCACTGGGCTCAATGGGCATGGGAACGGAAGTGGGCAAACAGGGTTTCCTAGATAGCGGCCAGGACAGCTGATGGTATGTGAAGTTCATGAGGCAGGTGAAGTTGTTTTGGACTTGGAAGAGCTGTGCTGCTGCTTCGGGCAGTTGCCATTCACCACCACACTACCTTCCCTAGGTGTCATAGCCACTTTCAGACATATGTGCTGCCAGAGCCCTTGGTTTCCATGGCAGCGGGAAATGACTTGGGCGCTGAACTTGTCTTTGGCTGTGAAGTTTTGATCACCTTGAGTGAGGAGCTCCATGTTAGTTTTGTGTGGGTGCTCAAGCTGCTTGATTCCATCCCACTGGGCTCAATCGGCATGGGACTGGAAGTGAGCAAACAGAGTTTCCTAGATAGCTGCCAGGACAGCTGATGGTATGTGAAGTGCATGAGGCAGGTGGAGTTTTGGCACTGGAAGAGCTGTGCTGCTGCTTCAGGCAGTTTCCATTCACCACCACACTACGTTCCCTAGGTGTCATAGCCACTTTCAGACATATGTGCTGCCAGACCACTTGGTTTCCATGACAGTGTGAAATGGGCGCTGAACTTGTCTTTGTCTGTGGAGTTTTGAGCGCCTTGAGTGAGGAGCTCCATGTAAGTTTTGTGTGGGTGCTCAAGCTGCTTGATTCCATCCCACTGGGCTCAATGGGCATTGGACCGGAAGTGACCAAACAGGGTTTCCTAGATAGCTGCCAGGACAGCTGATGGTATGTGAAGTGCATGAGGCAGGTGGAGTTGTTTTGGCAGTGGAAGAGCTGTGCTGCTTTGGGAAGTTGCCATTCAACACCACACTACCTTCGCTAGGTGTCATAGCCACTTTCAGACAAATCTGCTGTCACAGCACTTGGTTTCAATGGCAGTGGGAAATGGCTTGGGCTCTGAACTTGTCTTTGGCTGTGGAGTTTTGAGCGCCTTGAGTGAGGAGCTGCATGTAAGTTTTGTGTGGGTGCTCAACCTGCCTGATTCCATTTCACTGGGCTCAATATGCGTTGGACCCGAAGTGAGCTAACATGGTTTCCTAGATAGCTGCCAGGACAGCTGATGGTATGTGAAGTGCATGAGGCAGGTGGAGTTGTTTTGGCACTGGAAGAGCTGTGATGCTGCTTCGGGCAGTTGCCCTTCACCACCACACTACCTTCCCAAGGTGTCATAGCCACTTTCAGACATATGTGCTGCCAGAGCACTTGGTTTCCATGGCAGCGGGAAATGCCTTGGGCTCTAAACTTGTCTCTGGTTGTGGAGTTTTGAGCGAATTGAGTGAGGAGCTGCATGTTCGTTTTGTGTGGGTGCTCAAGCTGCTTGATTCCATCCCACTGGGCTCAATGGGCATGGGACAGGAAGTGAACAAACAGGGTTTCCTAGATAGCTGCCAGGACAGCTGATGGTATGTGAAGTTCATGAGGCAGGTGGAGTTGTTTTGGCACTGGAAGAGCTGTGCTGCTACTTCAGGCAGTTGCCATTCACCACCACACTACCTTCCCTAGGTGTCATAGCCACTTTCAGACATATGTGCTGCCAGAGCACTTGGTTTCCATGGCAGCGGGAATCCGATTTAATGGCTCTGAACTTGTCTTTGGCTGTGGAGTTTTGAGCGCCTTGAGTGAGGAGCTCCATGTTAGTTTCGTGTGGGTGCTCAAGCTGCTTGATTCCATCCCACTGGGCTCAATGGGCATTGGACCGGAAGTGACCAAACAGGGTTTCCTAGATATCTGCCAGGACAGCTGATGGTATGTGAAGTTCATGAGGCAGGAGGAGTTCTTTTGGCACTGGAAGAGCTGTGCTGCTGCTTCGGGCAATTGCCATTCACCACCACACTACCTTCCCTACGTGTCATAGCCACTTGCAGACATATGTGCTGCCAGAGCCCTTGGTTTCCATGGCAGCGGGAAATGCCTTGGGCTCTGAACTTGTCTTTGGCTGTGGAGTTTTGAGCACCTTGATTGAGGAGCTGCATGTTAGTTTTGTGTGGGTGCTCAAGCTGCTTGATTCCATCCCACTGGGCTCAATGGGCATGGGACCGGAAGTGACCAAACAGGGTTTTCTAGATAGCTGTCAGGACAGCTGATGGTATGTGAAGTGCATGAGGCAGGTGGAGTTGTTTTGGCACTGGAAGAGCTGTGCTGCTACTTCAGGCAGTTGCCATTCACCACCACACTACCTTCCCTAGGTGTCATAGCCACTTTCAGACATATGTGCTGCCAGAGCCCTTGGTTTCCATGGCAGCGGGAAATGCCTTGGGCTCTGAACTTGTCTTTGGGTGTGGAGTTTTGAGCGCCTTGAGTGAGGAGCTGCATGTAAGTTTTGTGTGTGTGCACAACCTGCCTGATTCCATCCCACTGGGCTCAATATGCGTTGGACCGGAAGTACCCAACAGGGTTTCCTAGATAGCTGCCAGGACAGCTGATGGTATGTGAAGTGCATGAGGCAGGTGGAGTTGTTTTGGCACTGGAAGAGCTGTGCTGCTGCTTCGGGAAGTTGCCATTCACCACCACACTCCCTTCCCTAGGTGTCATAGCCACTTTCAGACATATGTGCTGCCAGAGCACTTGGTTTCCATGGCAGCGGGAAATGGCTTGGGCTCTGAACTGGTCTTTGGCTGTGGAGTTTTAGTGCCTTGAGTAATTAGCTCCATGTAAGTTTTGTGTGGGTGCTCAAGCTGCTTGATTCCATCCCACTGGGCTCAATTTGCATGGGACCAGAAGTGAGCAAACAGGGTTTCCTAGATAGCTGCCAGGACAGCTGATGGTATGTGAAGTTCATGAGGCAGGTGGAGTTGTTTTGGCACTGGAAGAGCTGTGCTGCTGCTTCGGGCAGTTGCCATTCACCACCACACTACCTTCCCTAGGTTTCATAGCCACTTTCAGACATATGTGCTGCCAGAGCCCTTGGTTTCCATGGCAGCGGGAAATGGCTTGGGCGCTGAACTTGTCTTTGGCTGTGAAGTTTTGATCACCTTGAGTGAGGAGCTGCATGTTAGTTTTGTGTGGGTGCTCAAGCTGCTTGATTCCATCCCACTGGGCTCAATCGGCATGGGACTGGAAGTGAGCAAACAGGGTTTCCTTGATAGCTGCCAGGACAGCTGATGGTATGTGAAGTTCATGAGGCAGGTGGAGTTGTTTTGGCACTGGAAGAGCTGTGCTGCTGCTTCGGGCAGTTGCCATTCACCACCACACTACCTTCCCTAGGTGTCATAGCCACTTTCAGACATATGTGCTGCCAGAGCACTTGGTTTCCATGGCAGCGGATGTGGCTTGCGCGCTGAACTTGTCTTTGGCTGTGGAGTTTTGAGCGCCTTGAGTGAGGAGCTCCATGTTAGTTTTGTGTGGGTTCTCAAGCTGCTTGATTCCATCCCACTGGGCTCAATGGGCATGGGACCAGAAGTGAGCAAACAGGGTTTCCTAGATAGCTGCCAGGACAGCTGATGGTATGTGAAGTGCATGAGGAAGTTGGAGATTTTTGGCACTGGAAAAGCTGTGCTGCTGCTTCGGGCAATTGCCATTCACCACCACACTACCTTCCTAGGTGTCATAGCCCCTTGCAGACAAATCTGCTGTCAGAGCACTTGGTTTCAATGGCAGCGGGAAATGGCTTGGGCTCTGAACTTGTCTTTGGCTGTGGAGTTTTGAGCGCCTTGAGTGAGGAGCTCCATGTAAGTTTTGTGTGGGTGCTCAACCTGCCTGATTCCATCCCACTGGGCTCAATATGCGTTGGACCAGAAGTGAGCTAACATGGTTTCCTAGATAGCTGCCAGGACAGCTGATGGTATGTGAAGTGCATGAGGCAGGTGGAGTTGTTTTGGCACTGGAAGAGCTGTGCTGCTGCTTCGGGAAGTTGACATTCACCACCACACTCCCTTCCCTAGGTGTCATAGCCACTTTCAGACATATGTGCTGCCAGACCACTTGGTTTCCATGGCAGCGGGAAATGCCTTGGGCTCTGAACTTGTCTTTGGCTGTGGAGTTTTGAATGCCTTGAGTAATTAGCTCCAGGTAAGTTTTGTGTGGGTGCTCAAGCTGCTTGATTCCATCCCACTGGGCTCAATTTGCATGGGACCGGAAGTGACCAAAAAGGGTTTCCTAGATAGCTGCCAGGACAGCTGATGGTATGTGAAGTGCATGAGGCAGGTGGAGTTGTTTTGGCCCTGGAAGAGCTGTGCTGCTGCTTCAGGCAGTTGCCATTCACCACCACACTACCTTCCCTAGGTGTCATAGCCACTTTCAGACATATGTGCTGCCAGAGCACTTCGTTTCCCTGGCAGCCTAAGTGGCTTGCAAGCTGAACTTGTCTTTGGCTGTGGAGTTTTGAGCGCAGTTA
This sequence comes from Ochotona princeps, assembly GCF_030435755.1. Taxonomy (NCBI): domain Eukaryota; kingdom Metazoa; phylum Chordata; class Mammalia; order Lagomorpha; family Ochotonidae; genus Ochotona; species Ochotona princeps. The sequence goes on from NC_080833.1 coordinate 135,187,713, forward strand.
GTGAGGAGCTGCATGTTAGTTTTGTGTGGGTGCTCAACCTGCCTGATTCCATTTCACTGGGCTCAATATGCGTTGGACCCGAAGTGAGCTAACATGGTTTCCTAGATAGCTGCCAGGACAGCTGATGGTATGTGAAGTGCATGAGGCAGGTGGAGTTGTTTTGGCACTGGAAGAACTGTGATGCTGCTTCGGGCAGTTGCCATTCACCACCACACTACCTTCCCAAGGTGTCATAGCCACTTTCAGACATATGTGCTGCCAGAGCACTTGGTTTCCATGGCAGCGGGAAATGGCTTGGGCTCTGAACTTGTCTTTGGTTGTGGAGTTTTGAGCGCCTTGAGTGAGGAGCTGCATGTTCGTTTTGTGTGGGTGCTCAAGCTGCTTGATTCCATCCCACTGGGCTCAATGGGCATTGGACAGGAAGTGAACAAACAGGGTTTCCTAGATAGCTGCCAGGACAGCTGATGGTATGTGAAGTTCATGAGGCAGGTGGAGTTGTTTTGGCACTGGAAGAGCTGTGCTGCTGCTTCAGGCAGTTGCCATTCACCACCACACTACCTTCCCTAGGTGTCATAGCCACTTGCAGACATATGTGCTGCCAGACCACTTGGTTTCCATGGCAGCGGGAAACCAATTTAATGGCTCTGAACTTGTCTTTGGCTATGGAGTTTTGAGCGCCTTGAGTGAGGAGCTCCATGTTAGTTTTGTGTGCGTTCTCAAGCTGCTTGATTCCATCCCACTGGGCTCAATGGGCATTAGACCGGAAGTGAGCAAACAGGGTTTCCTAGATAGCTGCCAGGACAGCTGATGGTATGTGAAGTGCATGAGGCAGGTGGAGTTGTTTTGGCACTGGAAGAGCTGTGCTGCTGCTTCGGGCAATTGCCATTCACTACCACACTACCTTCCCTAGGTGTCATAGCCACTTGCAGACAAATCTGCTGTCAGAGCCCTTGGTTTCAATGGCAGTGGGAAACGGCTTGGGCTCTGAACTTGTCTTTGACTGTGGAGTTTTGAGCGCATTGAGTGAGGAGCTCCATGTAAATTTTGTGTGGGTGCTCAACCTGGCTGATTCCATCCCACTGGGCTCAATATGCGTTGGACCAGAAGTGAGCTAACATGGTTTCCTAGATAGCTGCCAGGACAGCTGATGGTATGTGAAGTGCATGAGGCAGGTGGAGTTGTTTTGGCACTGGAAGAGCTGTGCTGCTGCTTCGGGAAGTTGACATTCACCACCACACTCCCTTCCCTAGGTGTCATAGCCACTTTCAGACATATGTGCTGCCAGACCACTTGGTTTCCATGGCAGCGGGAAATGCCTTGGGCTCTGAACTTGTCTTTGGCTGTGGAGTTTTGAATGCCTTGAGTAATTAGCTCCATGTAAGTTTTGTGTGGGTGCTCAAGCTGCTTGATTCCATCCCACTGGGCTCAATGTGCATTTGACCGGAAGTGACCAACAGGGTTTCCTAGATAGCTGCCAGGACAGCTGATGGTATGTGAAGTGCATGAGGCAGGTGGAGTTGTTTTGGCACTGGAAGAGCTGTGCTGCTGCTTCGGGCAGTTGCCATTCACCACCACACTAACTTCCCTAGGTGTCATAGCCACTTTCAGACATATGTGCTGCCAGAGCACTTGGTTTCCATGGCAGCGGGAAATGGCTTTTTATCTGAACTTGCCTTTTGCTGTGGATTTTTGAGCGCCTTGAGTGAGGAGCTCCATGTTAGTTTTGTGTGGGTGCTCAAGCTGCTTGATTCCATCCCACTGGGCTCAATGGGCATGGGACCGGAAGTGAGCAAACAGGGTTTCCTAGATAGCTGCCAGGACAGCTGATGGTATGTGAAGTTCATGAGGCAGGTGGAGTTGTTTTGGCACTGGAAGAGCTGTGCTGCTGCTTCGGGCAGTTGCCATTCACCACCACACTACCTTCCCTAGGTGTCATAGCCACTTGCAGACATATGTGCTGCCAGAGCCCTTGGTTTCCATGGCAGCGGGAAATGGCTTTGGCCCTGAACTTGCCTTTGGCTGTGGAGTTTGAGCACCTTGAGTGAGGAGCTCCATGTTAGTATTGTGTGGGTGCTCAAGCTGCTTGATTCCATCCCACTGGGCTCAATGTGCATGGGACCGGAAGTGGGCAAACAGGGTTTCCTAGATAGCGGCCAGGACAGCTGATGGTATGTGAAGTTCATGAGGCAGGTGAAGTTGTTTTGGCACTGGAAGAGCTGTGCTGCTGCTTCGGGCAGTTGCCATTCACCACCACACTACCTTCCCTAGGTGTCATAGCCACTTTCAGACATATGTGCTGCCAGAGCACTTGGTTTCCATGGCAGCGGGAAATGGCTTGGGCGCTGAACTTGTCTTTGGCTGTGGAGCTTTGAGCGCCTTGAGTGAGGAGCTCCATGTTAGTTTTGTGTGGGTGCTCAAGCTGCTTGATTCCATCCCACTGGGCTCAATGGGCATGGGACCGGAAGTGACCAAACAGGGTTTCCTAGATAGCTGCCAGGACAGCTGATGGTATGTGAAGTTCATGAGGCAGGTGGAGTTGTTTTGGCACTGGAAGAGCTGTGCTGCTACTTCAGGCAGTTGCCATTCACCACCACACTACCTTCCCTAGGTGTCATAGCCACTTTCAGACATATGTGCTGCCAGAGCACTTGGTTTCCATGGCAGCGGGAAACCGATTTAATGGCTCTGAACTTGTCTTTGGCTGTGGAGTTTTGAGCGCCTTGAGTGAGGTGCTGCATGTTAGTTTTGTGTGGGTGCTCAAGCTGCTTGATTCCATCCCACTGGGCTCAAAGGGCATTGGACCGGAAGTGACCAAACAGGGTTTCCTAGATATCTGCCAGGACAGCTGATGGTATGTGAAGTGCATGAGGCAGGTGGAGTTCTTTTGGCACTGGAAGAGCTGTGCTGCTGCTTCGGGCAATTGCCATTCACCACCACACTACCTTCCCTAGGTGTCATAGCCACTTTCAGACATATGTGCTGCCAGAGCCCTTGGTTTCCATGGCAGCGGGAAATGCCTTGGGCTCTGAACTTGTCTTTGGCTGTGGAGTTTTGAATGCCTTGAGTGAGGAGCTGCATGTTAGTTTTGTGTGGGTGCTCAAGCTGCTTGATTCCATCCCACTGGGCTCAATGGGCATGGGACTGGAAGTGAACAAACAGGGTTTCCTAGATAGCTGCCAGGACAGCTGATGGTATGTGAAGTGCATGAGGCAGGTGGAGTTGTTTTGGCACTGGAAGAGCTGTGCTGCTGCTTCGGGCAGTTGCCATTCACCACCACACTACCTTCCCTAGGTGTCATAGCCACTTGCAGACATATGTGCTGCCAGAGCCCTTGGTTTCCATGGCAGCGGGAAATGCCTTGGGCTCTGAACTTGTCTTTGGCTGTGGAGTTTTGAGCGCCTTGAGTGAGGAGCTCCATGTAAGTTTTGTGTGTGCACAACCTGCCTGATTCCATCCCACTGGGCTCAAAATGCGTTGGACCAGAAGTACCCAACAGGGTTTCCTAGATAGCTGCCAGGACAGCTGATGGTATGTGAAGTGCATGAGGCAGGAGGAGTTGTTTTGGCACTGGAAGAGCTGTGCTGCTGCTTCAGGCAGTTGCCATTCACCACCACACTACCTTCCCAAGGTGTCATAGCCACTTTCAGACATATGTGCTGCCAGAGCACTTGGTTTCCATGGCAGCGGGAAATGGCTTGGGCTCTGAACTTGTCTTTGGCTGTGGAGTTTTAGTGCCTTGAGTGAGGAGCTGCATGTAAGTTTTGTGTGGGTGCTCAAGCTGCTTGATTCCATCCTACTGGGCTCAATGGGCATTGGACAGGAAGTGAGCAAACAGGGTTTCCTAGATAGCTGCCAGGACAGCTGATGGTATGTGAAGTGCATGAGGCAGGAGGAGTTGTTTTGGCCCTGGAAGAGCTGTGCTGCTGCTTCGGGCAATTGCCATTCACCACCACACTACCTTCCCTAGGTGTCCTAGCCACTTGCAGACAAATCTGCCCTCAGAGCACTTGGTTTCCATGGCAGTGGCAAATGGCCTTGGCTCTGAACTTGTCTTTGGCTGTGGAGTTTTGAGCGCCTTGAGTGAGGAGCTCCATGTAAGTTTTGTGTGGGTGCTCAACCTGCCTGATTCCATCCCACTGGGCTCAATATGCGTTGGACCCGAAGTGAGCTAACATGGTTTCCTAGATAGCTGCCAGGACAGCTGATGGTATGTGAAGTGCATGAGGCAGGTGGAGTTGTTTTGGCACTGGAAGAGCTGTGCTGCTGCTTCGGGCAGTTGCCATTCACCACCACACTCCCTTCCCTAGCTGTCATAGCCACTTACAGACATATGTGCTGCCAGACCACTTGGTTTCCATGGCAGCGGGAAATGCCTTGGGCTCTGAACTTGTCTTTGGCTGTGGAGTTTGGAATGCCTTGAGTAATTAGCTCCATGTTAGTTTTGTGTGGGTGCTCAAGCTGCTTGATTCCATCCCACTGGGCTCAATCGGCATGGGACTGGAAGTGAGCAAACAGGGTTTCCTAGATAGCTGCCAGGACAGCTGATGGTATGTGAAGTGCATGAGGCAGTTGGAGTTGTTTTGGCCCTGGGAGAGCTGTGCTGCTGCTTCGGGCAATTGCCATTCACTACCACACTACCTTCCCTAGGTGTCATAGCCACTTGCAGACAAATCTGCTGTCAGAGCCCTTGGTTTCAATGGCAGTGGGAAACGCCTTGGGCGCTGAACTTGTCTCTGGTTGTGGAGTTTTGAGCGCCTTGAGTGAAGAGCTCCATGTAAGTTTTGTGTGGGTGCTCAACCTGCCTGATTCCATCCCACTGGGCTCAATATGCGTTGGACCAGAAGTGAGCTAACATGGTTTCCTAGATAGCTGCCAGGACAGGTGATGGTATGTGAAGTGCATGAGGCAGGTGGAGTTGTTTTGGCACTGGAAGAGCTGTGCTGCTGCTTCGGGAAGTTGACATTCACCACCACACTCCCTTCCCTAGGTGTCATAGCCACTTTCAGACATATGTGCTGCCAGACCACTTGGTTTCCATGGCAGCGGGAAATGCCTTGGGCTCTGAACTTGTCTTTTGCTGTGGATTTTTGAGCGCATTGAGTGAGGAGCTCCATGTTAGTTTTGTGTGGGTGCTCAAGCTGCTTGATTCCATCCCACTGGGCTCAATGGGCATGGGACCGGAAGTGACCAAACAGGGTTTCCTAGATAGCTGCCAGGACAGCTGATGGTATGTGAAGTTCATGAGGCAGGTGGAGTTGTTTTGGCACTGGAAGAGCTGTGCTGCTGCTTCAGGCAGTTGCCATTCACCACCACACTACCTTCCCTAGGTGTCATAGCCACTTGCAGACATATGTGCTGCCAGAGCCCTTGGTTTCCATGGCAGCGGGAAATGGCTTTGGCCCTGAACTTGCCTTTGGCTGTGGAGTTTGAGCACCTTGAGTGAGGAGCTCCATGTTAGTATTGTGTGGGTGCTCAAGATGCTTGATTCCATCCCACTGGGCTCAATGGGCATGGGACCGGAAGTGGGCAAACAGGGTTTCCTAGATAGCGGCCAGGACAGCTGATGGTATGTGAAGTTCATGAGGCAGGTGAAGTTGTTTTGGACATGGAAGAGCTGTGCTGCTGCTTCGGGCAGTTGCCATTCACCACCACACTACCTTCCCTAGGTGTCATAGCCACTTTCAGACATATGTGCTGCCAGAGCACTTGGTTTCCATGGCAGCGGGAAATGGCTTGGGCTCTGAACTTGTCTTTGGCTGTGGAGTTTTGATCACCTTGAGTGAGGAGCTCCATGTTAGTTTTGTGTGGGTGCTCAAGCTGCTTGATTCCATCCCACTGGGCTCAATGGGCATGGGACCAGAAGTGAGCCAACAGGGTTTCCTAGATAGCTGCCAGGACAGCTGATGGTATGTGAAGTGCATGAGGCAGGTGGAGTTGTTTTGGCAGTAGAATAGCTGTGCTGCTGCTTCGGGCAGTTGCCATTCACCACCACACTACCTTCCCTAGGTGTCATAGCCACTTTCAGACATATGTGCTGCCAGAGCACTTGGTTTCCATGACAGTGGGAAATGGGCGCTGAACTTGTCTTTGTCTGTGGAGTTTTGAGCGCCTTGAGTGAGGAGCTGCATGTAAGTTTTGTGTGGGTGCTCAAGCTGCTTGATTCCATCCCACTGGGTTCAATGGGCATTGGACAGGAAGTGAGTAAACAGGGTTTCCTTGATAGCTGCAAGGACAGCTGATGGTATGTGAAGTGCATGAGGCAGGTGGAGTTGTTTTGGCCCTGGAAGAGCTGTGCTGCTGCTTCAGGCAGTTGCCATTCACCACCACACTACCTTCCCTAGGTGTCATAGCCACTTGCAGACATATGTGCTGCCAGAGCACTTGGTTTCCATGGCAGCGGGAAAAGGCTTGGGCGCTGAACTTGTCTTTGGCTGTGAAGTTTTGATCACCTTGAGTGAGGAGCTCCATGTTAGTTTTGTGTGGGTGCTCAAGCTGCTTGATTCCATCCCACTGGGCTCAATCGGCATGGGACTGGAAGTGAGCAAACAGGGTTTCCTAGATAGCTGCCAGGACAGCTGATGGTATGTGAAGTGCATGAGGCAGGAGGAGTTGTTTTGGCACTGGAAGAGCTGTGCTGCTGCTTCGGGCAATTGCCATTCACTACCACACTACCTTCCCTAGGTGTCATAGCCACTTGCAGACAAATCTGCTGTCAGAGCACTTGGTTTCAATGGCAGTGGGAAATGGCCTTGGCTCTGAACTTGTCTTTGGCTGTGGAGTTTTGAGCGCCTTGAGTGAGGAGCTCCATGTAAGTTTTGTGTGGGTGCTCAACCTGCCTGATTCCATCCCACTGGGCTCAATATGCGTTGGACCCGAAGTGAGCTAACATGGTTTCCTAGATAGCTGCCAGGACAGCTGATGGTATGTGAAGTGCATGAGGCAGGTGGAGTTGTTTTGGCACTGGAAGAGCTGTGCTGCTGCTTCGGGCAGTTGCCATTCACCACCACACTCCCTTCCCTAGGTGTCATAGCCACTTTCAGACATATGTGCTGCCAGACCACTTGGTTTCCATGGCAGCGGGAAATGCCTTGGGCTCTGAACTTGTCTTTGGCTGTGGAGTTTGGAATGCCTTGAGTAATTAGCTCCATGTTAGTTTTGTGTGGGTGCTCAAGCTGCTTGATTCCATCCCACTGGGCTCAATCGGCATGGGACTGGAAGTGAGCAAACAGGGTTTCCTAGATAGCTGCCAGGACAGCTGATGGTATGTGAAGTGCATGAGGCAGTTGGAGTTGTTTTGGCCCTGGAAGAGCTGTGCTGCTGCTTCGGGCAATTGCCATTCACCACCACACTACCTTCCCTAGGTGTCATAGCCACTTACAGACAAATCTGCTGTCAGAGCCCTTGGTTTCAATGGCAGTGGGAAACGGCTTGGGCGCTGAACTTGTCTTTGACTGTGGAGTTTTGAGCGCCTTGAGTGAGGAGCTCCATGTAAGTTTTGTGTGGGTGCTCAACCTGCCTGATTCCATCCCACTGGGCTCAATATGCTTTGGACCAGAAGTGAGCTAACATGGTTTCCTAGATAGCTGCCAGGACAGCTGATGGTATGTGAAGTGCATGAGGCAGGTGGAGTTGTTTTGGCACTGGAAGAGCTGTGCTGCTGCTTCGGGAAGTTGACATTCACCACCACACTCCCTTCCCTAGGTGTCATAGCCACTTTCAGACATATGTGCTGCCAGACCACTTGGTTTCCATGGCAGCGGGAAATGCCTTGGGCTCTGAACTTGTCTTTTGCTGTGGATTTTTGAGCGCCTTGAGTGAGGAGCTCCATGTTAGTTTTGTGTGGGTGCTCAAGCTGCTTGATTCCATCCCACTGGGCTCAATGGGCATGGGACCGGAAGTGACCAAACAGGGTTTCCTAGATAGCTGCCAGGACAGCTGATGGTATGTGAAGTTCATGAGGCAGGTGGAGTTGTTTTGGCACTGGAAGAGCTGTGCTGCTGCTTCAGGCAGTTGCCATTCACCACCACACTACCTTCCCTAGGTGTCATAGCCACTTGCAGACATATGTGCTGCCAGAGCCCTTGGTTTCCATGGCAGCGGGAAATGGCTTTGGCCCTGAACTTGCCTTTGGCTGTGGAGTTTGAGCACCTTGAGTGAGGAGCTCCATGTTAGTATTGTGTGGGTGCTCAAGCTGCTTGATTCCATCCCACTGGGCTCAATGGGCATGGGACCGGAAGTGGGCAAACAGGGTTTCCTAGATAGCGGCCAGGACAGCTGATGGTATGTGAAGTTCATGAGGCAGGTGAAGTTGTTTTGGACATGGAAGAGCTGTGCTGCTGCTTCGGACAGTTGCCATTCACCACCACACTACCTTCCCTAGGTGTCATAGCCACTTTCAGACATATGTGCTGCCAGAGCACTTGGTTTCCATGACAGTGGGAAATGGGCGCTGAACTTGTCTTTGTCTGTGGAGTTTTGAGCGCCTTGAGTGAGGAGCTGCATGTAAGTTTTGTGTGGGTGCTCAAGCTGCTTGATTCCATCCCACTGGGCTCAATGGGCATTGGACAGGAAGTGAGTAAACAGGGTTTCCTTGATAGCTGCCAGGACAGCTGATGGTATGTGAAGTGCATGAGGCAGGTGGAGTTGTTTTGGCCCTGGAAGAGCTGTGCTGCTGCTTCAGGCAGTTGCCATTCACCACCACACTACCTTCCCTAGGTGTCATAGCCACTTTCAGACATATGTGCTGCCAGAGCACTTGGTTTCCATGGCAGCGGGAAATGGCTTGGGCTCTGAACTTGTCTTTGGCTGTGGAGTTTTGAGCGACTTGAGTGAGGAGCTGCATGTAAGTTTTGTGTGGGTGCTCAAGCTGCTTGATTCCATCCCACTGGGCTCAATGGGCATTGGACCGGAAGTGAGCTAACATGGTTTCCTAGATAGCTGCCAGGACAGCTGATGGTATGTGAAGTGCATAAGGCAGGTGGAGTTGTTTTGGCACTGGAAGAGCTGTGCTGCTTTGGGAAGTTGCCATTCACCACCACACTACCTTCCCTAGGTGTCATAGCCACTTGCAGACATATGTGCTGCCAGAGCTCTTGGTTTCCATGGCAGCGGGAATTGGCTTGGGCTCTGAACTTGTGTTTGGCTGTGGAGTTTTGAATGCCTTGAGTAATTAGCTCCATGTAAGTTTTGTGTGGGTGCTCAAGCTGCTTGATTCCATCCCACTGGGCTCAATTTGCATGGGACCGGAATTGACCAAAAAGGGTTTCCTAGATAGCTGCCAGGACAGCTGATGGTGTGTGAAGTGCATGAGGCAGGTGGAGTTGTTTTGGCACTGGAAGAGCTGTGCTGCTGCTTCAGGCAGTTGCCATTCACCACCACACTACCTTCCCTAGGTTTCATAGCCACTTTCAGACATATGTGCTGCCAGAGCACTTGGTTTCCATGGCAGCGGGAAATGGCTTGGTCGCTGAACTTGTCTTTGGCTGTGAAGTTTTGATCACCTTGAGTGAGGAGCTGCATGTTAGTTTTGTGTGTGTTCTCAAGCTGATTGATTTCATCCCACTGGGCTCAATGGGCATTAGACCAGAGGTGAGCAAACACGGTTTCCTAGATAGCTGCCAGGACAGCTGATGGTATGTGAAGTGCATGAGGCAGGTGGAGTTGTTTTGGCACTGGAAGAGCTGTGCTGCTGCTTCAGGCAGTTGCCATTCACCACCACACTACCTTCCCTAGGTTTCATAGCCACTTTCAGACATATGTGCTGCCAGAGCACTTGGTTTCCATGGCAGCGGGAAATGGCTTGGTCGCTGAACTTGTCTTTGGCTGTGAAGTTTTGATCACCTTGAGTGAGGAGCTGCATGTTAGTTTTGTGTGGGTGCTCAAGCTGCTTGATTCCATCCCACTGGGCTCAATCGGCATGGGACTGGAAGTGAGCAAACAGGGTTTCCTAGATAGCTGCCAGGACAGCTGATGGTATGTGAAGTTCAACAGGCAGGTGGAGTTGTTTTGGCACTGGAAGAGCTGTGCTGCTGCTTCGGGCAGTTGCCATTCACCACCACACTACCTTCCCTAGGTGTCATAGCCACTTTCAGACATATGTGCTGCCAGAGCACTTGGTTTCCATGGCAGCGGAAGTGGCTTGCGCGCTGAACTTGTCTTTGGCTGTGGAGTTTTGAGCGCCTTGAGTGAGGAGCTGCATGTTAGTTTTGTGTGGGTGCTGAAGCTTCTTGATTCCATCCCACTGGGCTCAATGGGCATGGGACTGGAAGTGAGCAAACACGGTTTCCTAGATAGCTGCCAGGACAGCTGATGGTATGTGAAGTGCATGAGGCAGGTGGAGTTGTTTTGGCACTGGAAGAGCTGTGCTGCTGCTTCAGGCAGTTGCCATTCACCACCACACTACCTTCCCTAGGTTTCATAGCCACTTTCAGACATATGTGCTGCCAGAGCCCTTGGTTTCCATGGCAGCGGGAAATGGCTTGGGCGCTGAACTTGTCTTTGGTTGTGAAGTTTTGATCACCTTGAGTGAGGAGCTGCATGTTAGTTTTGTGTGGGTGCTCAAGCTGCTTGATTCCATCCCACTGGGCTCAATCGGCATGGGACTGGAAGTGAGCAAACAGGGTTTCCTAGATAGCTGCCAGGACAGCTGATGGTATGTGAAGTTCAAGAGGCAGGTGGAGTTGTTTTGGCACTGGAAGAGCTGTGCTGCTGCTTCGGGCAGTTGCCATTCACCACCACACTACCTTCCCTAGGTGTCATAGCCACTTTCAGACATATGTGCTGCCAGAGCACTTGGTTTCCATGGCAGCGGAAGTGGCTTGCGCGCTGAACTTGTCTTTGGCTGTGGAGTTTTGAGCGCCTTGAGTGAGGAGCTCCATGTTAGTTTTGTGTGGGTGCTCAAGCTGCTTGATTCCATCCCACTGGGCTCAATCGGCATTAGACCGGAAGTGAGCAAACAGGGTTTCCTAGATAGCTGCCAGGACAGCTGATGGTATGTGAAGTGCATGAGGCAGTTGGAGTTTTTTGGCACTGGAAGAGCTGTGCTGCTGCTTCGGGCAATTGCCATTCACCACCACACTACCTTCCCTAGGTGTCATAGCCCCTTGCAGACAAATATGCTGTCAGAGCACTTGGTTTCAATGGCAGTGGGAAATGGCTTAGGCTCTGAACTTGTCTTTGGCTGTGGAGTTTTGAGCGCCTTGAGTGAGGAGCTCCATGTAAGTTTTGTGTGGGTGCTCAACCTGCCTGATTTCATCCCTCTGGGCTCAATATGCGTTGGACCAGAAGTGAGCTAACATGGTTTCCTAGATAGCTGCCAGGACAGCTGATGGTATGTGAAGTGCATGAGGCAGGTGTAGTTGTTTTGGCACTGGAAGAGCTGTGCTGCTGCTTCGGGAAGTTGACATTCACCACCACACTCCCTTCCCTAGGTGTCATAGCCACTTTCAGACATATGTGCTGCCAGACCACTTGGTTTCCATGGCAGCGGGAAATGCCTTGGGCTCTGAACTTGTGTTTGGCTGTGGAGTTTTGAATGCCTTGAGTAATTAGCTCCATGTAAGTTTTGTGTGGGTGCTCAAGCTGCTTGATTCCATCCCACTGGGCTCAATTTGCATGGGACCGGAAGTGACCAAAAAGGGTTTCCTAGATAGCTGCCAGGACAGCTGATGGTATGTGAAGTGCATGAGGCAGGTGGAGTTGTTTTGGCACTGGAAGAGCTGTGCTGCTGCTTCGGGAAGTTGCCATTCACCACCACACTACCTTCCCTAGGTGTCATAGCCACTTTCAGACATATGTGCTGCCAGAGCTTTGGTTTCCATGGCAGCGGGAAATGGCTTGGGCTTTGAACTTGTGTTTGGCTGTGGAGCATTGAGCGCCGTCAGTGAGGAGCTCCATGTTAGTTTTGTGTGGGTGCTCAAGCTGCCTGATTCCATCCCACTGGGCTCAATGGACATGGGACCGGAAGTGACTAAACAGGGTTTCCTAGATAGCTGCCAGGACAGCTGATGGTATGTGAAGTGCATGAGGCAGGTGGAGTTGTTTTGGCAGTAGAATAGCTGTGCTGCTACTTCGGACAGTTGCCATTCACCACCACACTACCTTCCCTAGGTGTCATCGCCACTTTCAGACATATGTGCTGCCAGAGCACTTGGTTTCCACGGCAGCGGGAAATGGCTTGGGTACTGAACTTGTCTTTGGCTGTGGAGTTTTGAGCGCCTTGAGTGAGGAGCTGCATGTAAGTTTTGTGTGGGTGCTCAAGCTGCTTGATTCCATCCCACTTGGCTCAATGTGCATTGGACAGGAAGTGAGTAAACAGGGTTTCCTTGATAGCTGCCAGGACAGCTGATGGTATGTGAAGTGCATGAGGCAGGTGGAGTTGTTTTGGCACTGGAAGAGCTGTGCTGCTTTGGGAAGTTGCCATTCACCACCACACTCCCTTCCCTAGGTGTCATAGCCACTTTCAGACAAATCTGCTGCCAGAGCATTGGTTTCCATGGCAGCGGGAAATGGCTTGGGCTCTGAACTTGTGTTTGGCTGTGGAGTTTTGAGCGCCTTGAGTGAGGAGCTGCATGTAAGTTTTGTGTGGGTGCTCAAGCTGCTTGATTCCATCCCACTGGGCTCAATGGACACGGGACCGGAAGTGAGCAAACAGGGTTTCCTAGATAGCTGCCAGGACAGCTGATGGTATGTGAAGTGCATAAGGCAGGTGGAGTTGTTTTGGCACTGGAAGAGCTGTGCTGCTTTGGGAAGTTGCCATTCACCACCACACTACCTTCCCTAGGTGTCATAGCCACTTTCAGACAAATCTGCTGCCAGAGCACTTGGTTTCCATGGCAGCGGGAAATGGCTTGGGCTTTGAACTTGTGTTTGGCTGTGGAGTTTTGAGCGCCTTGAGTGAGGAGCTGCATGTAAGTTTTGTGTGGGTGATCAAGCTGCCTGATTCCATCCCACTGGGCTCAATGGGCATGGGACCGGAAGTACCCAACAGGGTTTCCTAGATAGCTGCCAGGACAGCTGATGGTATGTGAAGTGCATGAGGCAGGCGGAGTTGTTTTGGCACTGGAAGAGCTGTGCTGCTGCTTCAGGCAGTTGCCATTCACCACCACACTACCTTCCCAAGGTGTCATAGCCACTTTCAGACATATGTGCTGCCAGAGCACTTGGTTTCCATGGCAGCGGGAAATGGCTTGGGCTCTGAACTTGTCTTTGGCTGTGGCATTTCGAGCGCCTTGAGTGAGGAGCTGCATGTAAGTTTTGTGTGGGTGCTCAAGCTGCTTGATTCCATCCCACTGGGCTCAATGGGCATTGGACCGGAAGTGAACAAACAGGGTTTCCTAGATAGCTGCCAGGACAGTTGATGGTATGTGAAGTTCATGAGGCAGGTGGAGTTGTTTTGGCAGTGGAAGAGCTGTGCTGCTGCTTTGGGCAGTTGCCATTCACCACCACACTACCTTCCCTAGGTGTCATAGCCACTTTCAGACATATGTGCTGCCAGAGCACTTGGTTTCCATGGCAGCCTAAGAGGCTTGCTCGCTGAACTTGTCTTTGGCTGTGGAGTTTTGAGCGCAGTTAGTGAGGAGCTGCATGTTAGTTTTGTGTGTGTTCTCAAGCTGATTGATTTCATCCCACTGGGCTCAATGGGCATTAGACCAGAAGTGAGCAAACACGGTTTCCTAGATAGCTGCCAGGACAGCTGATGGTATGTGAAGTGCATGAGGCAGGTGGTGTTGTTTTGGCACTGGAAGAGCTGTGCTGCTGCTTCGGGCAGTTGCCATTCACCACCACACTACCTTCCCTAGGTGTCATAGCCACTTTCAGACATATGTGCTGCCAGAGCACTTGGTTTCCATGGCAGCGGGAAATGCCTTGGGCTCTGAACTTGTCTTTGGCTGTGGAGTATTGAGCGACTTGAGTGAGGAGCTGCATGTAAGTTTTGTGTGGGTGCTCAAGCTGCTTGATTCCATCCCACTGGGCTCAATTTGCATGGGACCGGAAGTGACCAAAAAGGGTTTCCTAGATAGCAGCCATGACAGCTGATGCTATGTGAAGTGCATGAGGCAGGTGGAGTTGTTTTGGCCCTGGAAGAGCTGTGCTGCTGCTTCAGGCAGTTGCCATTCACCACCACACTACCTTCCCTAGGAGTCATAGCCACTTTCAGACATATGTGCTGCCAGAGCACTTGGTTTCCATGGCAGCGGGAAATGGCTTGGTCGCTGAACTTGTCTTTGGCTGTGGAGTTTTGAGCGCCTTGAGTGAGGAGCTGCATGTAAGTTTTGTGTGGGTGCTCAACCTGCCTGATTCCATTTCACTGGGCTCAATATGCGTTGGACCCGAAGTGAGCTAACATGGTTTCCTAGATAGCTGCCAGGACAGCTGATGGTATGTGAAGTGCATGAGGCAGGTGGAGTTGTTTTGGCACTGGAAGAGCTGTGATGCTGCTTCGGGCAGTTGCCATTCACCACCACACTACCTTCCCTACGTGTCATAGCCACTTTCAGACATATGTGCTGCCAGAGCACTTGGTTTCCATGGCAGCGGGAAATGCCTTGGGCTCTGAACTTGTCTTTGGTTGTGGAGTTTTGAGCACCTTGAGTGAGGAGCTGCATGTTCGTTTTGTGTGGGTGCTCAAGCTGCTTGATTCCATCCCACTGGGCTCAATGGGCATTGGACAGGAAGTGAACAAACAGGGTTTCCTAGATAGCTGCCAGGACAGCTGATGGTATGTGAAGTGCATGAGGCAGGCGGAGTTGTTTTGGCACTGGAAGAGCTGTGCTGCTGCTTCAGGCAGTTGCCATTCACCACCACACTACCTTCCCAAGGTGTCATAGCCACTTTCAGACATATGTGCTGCCAGAGCACTTGGTTTCCATGGCAGCGGGAAATGGCTTGGGCTCTGAACTTGTCTTTGGCTGTGGCATTTCGAGCGCCTTGAGTGAGGAGCTGCATGTAAGTTTTGTGTGGGTGCTCAAGCTGCTTGATTCCATCCCACTGGGCTCAATTTGCATGGGACCGGAAGTGAGCAAACAGGGTTTCCTAGATAGCTGCCAGGACAGCTGATGGTATGTGAAGTGCATGAGGCAGGTGGAGTTGTTTTGGCACTGGAAGAGCTGTGCTGCTGCTTCAGGCAGTTGCCATTCACCACCACACTACCTTCCCTAGGTGTCATAGCCACTTTCAGACATATGTGCTGCCAGAGCACTTGGTTTCCATGGCAGCGGGAAATGGCTTTGGCCCTGAACTTGTCTTTGGCTGTGGAGCTTTGAGCGCCTTGAGTGAGGAGCTGCATGGTAGTTTTGTGTGGGTGCTCAAGCTGCTTGATTCCATCCCTCTGGGCTCAATGGGCATGGGACTGGAAGTGAGCAAACAGGGCTTCCTAGATAGCTGCCAGGACAGCTGATGGTATGTGAAGTGCATGAGGCAGGTGGAGTTGTTTTGGCCCTGGAAGAGCTGTGCTGCTTTGGGAAGTTGCCATTCACCACCACACTACCTTCGCTAGGTGTCATAGCCACTTTCAGACAAATCTGCTGTCAGAGCACTTGGTTTCAATGGCAGTGGGAAATGGCTTGGGCTCTGAACTTGTGTTTGGCTGTGGAGTTTTGAGCGCCTTGAGTGAGGAGCTGCATGTAAGTTTTGTGTGGGTGCTCAACCTGCCTGATTAAATTTCACTGGGCTCAATATGCGTTGGACCGGAAGTGAACAAACAGGGTTTCCTAGATAGCTGCCAGGACAGCTGATGGTATGTGAAGTGCATGAGGCAGGTGGAGTTGTTTTGGCACTGGAAGAGCTGTGATGCTGCTTCGGGCAGTTGCCATTCACCACCACACTACCTTCCCTAGGTGTCATAGCCACTTTCAGACATATGTGCTGCCAGAGCACTTGGTTTCCATGGCAGCGGGAAATGGCTTGGTCGCTGAACTTGTGTTTGGCTGTGGAGTTTTGAGCGCCTTGAGTGAGGAGCTGCATGTAAGTTTTGTGTGGGTGCTCAACCTGCCTGATTCCATTTCACTGGGCTCAATATGCGTTGGACCCGAAGTGAGCTAACATGGTTTCCTAGATAGCTGCCAGGACAGCTGATGGTATGTGAAGTGCATGAGGCAGGTGGAGTTGTTTTGGCACTGGAAGAGCTGTGCTGCTGCTTCGGGCAGTTGCCATTCACCACCACACTACCTTCCCTAGGTGTCATAGCCACTTTCAGACATATGTGCTGCCAGAGCACTTGGTTTCCATGGCAGCGGGAAATGCCTTGGGCTCTGAACTTGTCTTTGGTTGTGGAGTTTTGAGCACCTTGAATGAGGAGCTGCATGTTCGTTTTGTGTGGGTGCTCAAGCTGCTTGATTCCATCCCACTGGGCTCAATGGGCATTGGACAGGAAGTGAACAAACAGGGTTTCCTAGATAGCTGCCAGGACAGCTGATGGTATGTGAAGTTCATGAGGCAGGTGGAGTTGTTTTGGCATGGAAGAGCTGTGCTGCTAGTTCAGGCAGTTGCCATCCACCACCACACTACCTTCCCTAGGTGTCATAGCCACTTTCAGACATATGTGCTGCCAGAGCACTTGGTTTCCATGGCAGCGGGAAACCGATTTAATGGCTCTGAACTTGTCTTTGGCTGTGGAGTTTTGAGCGCCTTGAGTGAGGAGCTGCATGTTAGTTTTGTGTGGGTGCTCAAGCTGCTTGATTCCATCCCACTGGGCTCAATTTGCATGGGACCAGAAGTGAGCAAACAGGGTTTCCTAGATAGCTGCCAGGACAGCTGATGGTATGTGAAGTGCATGAGGCAGGTGGAGTTGTTTTGGCACTGGAAGAGCTGTGCTGCTGCTTCAGGCAGCTGCCATTCACCACCACACTACCTTCCCTAGGTGTCATAGCCACTTGCAGACATATGTGCTGCCAGAGCCCTTAGTTTCCATGGCAGCTTGAAATGGCTTGGGCGCTGAACTTGTCTTTGGCTGTGAAGTTTTGATCACCTTTAGTGAGGAGCTGCATGTTAGTTTTGTGTGGGTGCTCAAGCTGCTTGATTCCATCCCACTGGGCTCAATGGGCATGGGACTGGAAGTGAGCAAACAGGGTTTCCTAGATAGCTGCCAGGACAGCTGATGGTATGTGAAGTTCATGAGGCAGGTGGAGTTGTTTTGGCACTGGAAGAGCTGTGCTGCTGCTTCAGGCAGTTGCCATTCACCACCACACTACCTTCCCTAGGTGTCATAGCCACTTTCAGACATATGTGCTGCCAGAGCACTTGGTTTCCATGGCAGCGGAAGTGGCTTGCGCGCTGAACTTGTCTTTGGCTGTGGAGTTTTGAGCGCCTTGAGTGAGGAGCTGCATGTTAGTTTTGTGTGGGTGCTCAAGCTGCTTGATTCCATCCCACTGGGCTCAATGGGCATTAGACCGGAAGTGAGCAAACAGGGTTTCCTAGATAGCTGCCAGGACAGCTGATGGTATGTGAAGTGCATGAGGCAGTTGGAGTTTTTTGGCACTGGAAGAGCTGTGCTGCTGCTTCGGGCAATTGCCATTCACCACCACACTACCTTCCCTAGGTGTCATAGCCCCTTGCAGACAAATCTGCTGTCAGAGCACTTGGTTTCAATGGCAGTGGGAAATGGCTTGGGCTCTGAACTTGTCTTTGGCTGTGGAGTTTTGAGCACCTTGAGTGAGGAGCTCCATGTAAGTTTTGTGTGGGTGCTCAACCTGCCTGATTCTATCCCACTGGGCTCAATATGCGTTGGACCAGAAGTGAGCTAACATGGTTTCCTAGATAGCTGCCAGGACAGCTGATGGTATGTGAAGTGCATGAGGCAGGTGGAGTTGTTTTGGCACTGGAAGAGCTGTGCTGCTGCTTCGGGAAGTTGACATTCACCACCACACTCCCTTCCCTAGGTGTCATCGCCACTTTCAGACATATGTGCTGCCAGACCACTTGGTTTCCATGGCAGCGGGAAATGCCTTGGGCTCTGAACTTGTCTTTGGCTGTGGAATTTTGAATGCCTTGAGTAATTAGCTCCATGTAAGTTTTGTGTGGGTGCTCAAGCTGCTTGATTCCATCCCACTGGGCTCAATTTGCATGGGACCGGAAGTGACCAAAAAGGGTTTCCTAGATAGCTGCCAGGACAGCTGATGGTATGTGAAGTGCATGAGGCAGGTGGAGTTGTTTTGGCCCTGGAAGAGCTGTGCTGCTTTGGGAAGTTGCCATTCACCACCACACTACCTTCAATAGGTGTCATAGCCACTTTCAGACATATGTGCTGCCAGAGCTCTTGGTTTCCATGGCAGCGGGAAATGGCTTGGGCTCTGAACTTGTCTTTGGCTGTGGAGTTTTGAGCGCCTTGAGTGAGGAGCTGCATGTTAGTTTTGTGTGGGTGCTGAAGCTGCTTGATTCCATCCCACTGGGCTCAATGGGCATGGGACCGGAAGTGAGCAAACAGGGTTTCCTAGATAGCTGCCAGGACAGCTGATGGTATGTGAAGTGCATGAGGCAGGTGGAGTTGTTTTGGCACTGGAAGAGCTGTGCTGCTGCTTCAGGCAGTTGCCATTCACCACCACACTACCTTCCCTACGTGTCATAGCCACTTTCAGACATATGTGCTGCCAGAGCACTTGGTTTCCATGGCAGCGGGAAATGGCTTGGGCTCTGAACTTGTCTTTGGCTGTGGAGTTTTGAGCGCAGTTAGTGAGGAGCTGCATGTTAGTTTTGTGTGTTCTCAAGCTGATTGATTTCATCCCACTGGGCTCAATGGGCATTAGACCAGAAGTGAGCAAACACGGTTTCCTAGATAGCTGCCAGGACAGCTGATGGTATGTGAAGTGCATGAGGCAGGTGGAGTTGCTTTGGCACTGGAAGAGCTGTGCTGCTGCTTCGGGCAGTTGCCATTCACCACCATACTCCTTTGCTTAAGTGTCATACCCACATTTGGATATATGTGCTGCCAGAGCACTTGGTTTCCATGGCAGCGGGAAATGGCGTGAGCTGAACTTGTCTTTGGCTGTGGACTTTTCAGTGCCTTGAGTGAGGAGCTGCATGTAAGTTTTGTGTGGGTGATCAAGCTGCTTGATTCCATCCCACTGGGCTCAATGGGCATGGAATCGGAACTGACCAAACAGGGTTACCTACATAGCTGCCAGGACAGCTGATGGTATGTGAAGTGCATGAGTCAGGTGGATATGTTTTGGCACTGGAAGAGCTGTGCTGCTGCTTCGGGCAGTTGCCATTCACCACCACACTCCCTTCCCTAAATGTCATAGCCACTTTCAGACATATGTGCTGCCAGACCACTTGGTTTCCATGGCAGCGGGAAATGGCTTGGGCCCTGAACTTGTGTTTGGCTGTGGAGTTTTGAGCGCCTTGAGTGAGGAGCTGCATGTTAGTTTTGTGTGGGTGCTCAAGCTGCTTGATTCCATCCCACTGGGCTCAATGGGCATGGGACTGGAAGTGAGCAAACAGGGTTTCCTAGATAGCTGCCAGGACAGCTGATGGTATGTGAAGTGCATGAGGCAGGTGGAGTTGTTTTGGCACTGGAAGAGCTGTGCTGCTGCTTCGGGCAGTTGCCATTCACCACCACACTCCCTTCCCTAGGTGTCATAGCCACTTTCAGACATATGTGCTGCCAGAGCACTTGGTTTCCATGGCAGCGGGAAATGGCTTTGGCCCTGAACTTGTCTTTGCCTGTGGAGTTCTGAGCGCCTTGAGTGAGGAGATGCATGTTAGTTTTGTGTGGGTGCTCAAGCTGCTTGATTCCATCCCACTGGGCTCAATGTGCATTCGACAGGAAGTGAGCAAACAGGGTTTCCTAGATAGCTTCCAGGACAGCTGATGGTATGTGAAGTGCATGAGGCAGGTGGAGTTGTTTTGGCCCTGGAAGAGCTGTGCTGCTGCTTCAGGCAGTTGCCATTCACCACCACACTACCTTCCCTACGTGTCATAGCCACTTTCAGACATATGTGCTGCCAGAGCACTTGGTTTCCACGGCAGCGGGAAATGGCTTGGGTACTGAACTTGTCTTTGGCTGTGGAGTTTTGAGCGCCTTGAGTGAGGAGCTGCATGTAAGTTTTGTGTGGGTGCTCAAGCTGCTTGATTCCATCCCACTGGGCTCAATGGGCATTGGACAGGAAGTGAGTAAACAGGGTTTCCTTGATAGCTGCCAGGACAGCTGATGGTATGTGAAGTGCATAAGGCAGGTGGAGTTGTTTTGGCACTGGAAGAGCTGTGCTGCTTTGGGAAGTTGCCATTCACCACCACACTACCTTCAATAGGTGTCATAGCCACTTTCAGACATATGTGCTGCCAGAGCTCTTGGTTTCCATGGCAGCGGGAAATGGCTTGGGCTCTGAACTTGTCTTTGGCTGTGGAGTTTTGAGCGCCTTGAGTGAGGAGCTGCATGTAAGTTTTGTGTGGGTGCTCAAGCTGCTTGATTCCATCCCACTGGGCTCAATCGGCATGGGACCGGAAGTACCCAACAGGGTTTCCTAGATAGCTGCCAGGACAGCTGATGGTATGTGAAGTGCATGAGGCAGGTGGAGTTGTTTTGGCACTGGAAGAGCTGTGCTGCTGCTTCAGGCAGTTGCCATTCACCACCACACTACCTTCCCTACGTGTCATAGCCACTTTCAGACATATGTGCTGCCAGAGCACTTGGTTTCCATGGCAGCGGGAAATGGCTTGGGCTCTGAATTTGTCTTTGGCTGTGGCATTTCGAGCGCCTTGAGTGAGGAGCTCCATGTAAGTTTTGTGTGGGTGCTCAAGCTGCTTGATTCCATCCCACTGGGCTCAATTTGCATGGGACCAGAAGTGAGCAAACAGGGTTTCCTAGATAGCTGCCAGGACAGCTGATGGTATGTGAAGTTCATGAGTCAGGTGGAGTTGTTTTGGCACTGGAAGAGCTGTGCTGCTGCTTCAGGCAGTTGCCATTCACCACCACACTACCTTCCCTAGGTGTCATAGCCACTTTCAGACATATGTGCTGCCAGAGCACTTGGTTTCCATGGCAGCGGGAAAAGGCTTGGGCTCTGAACTTGTCTTTGGATGTGAAGTTTTGATCACCTTGAGTGAGGAGCTCCATGTTAGTTTTGTGTGGGTGCTCAAGCTGCTTGATTCCATCCCTCTGGGCTCAATGGGCATGGGACTGGAAGTGAGCAAAAAGGGCTTCCTAGATAGCTGCCAGGACAGCTGATGGTATGTGAAGTGCATGAGGCAGGTGGAGTTGTTTTGGCACTGGAAGAGCTGTGCTGCTTTGGGAAGTTGCCATTCACCACCACACTCCCTTCGCTAGGTGTCATAGCCACTTTCAGACAAATCTGCTGTCAGAGCACTTGGTTTCAATGGCAGTGGGAAATGGCTTGGGCTCTGAACTTGTCTTTGGCTGTGGAGTTTTGAGCGCCTTGAGTGAGGAGCTGCATGTAAGTTTTGTGTGGGTGCTCAACCTGCCTGATTCCATTTCACTGGGCTCAATATGCGTTGGACCGGAAGTGAACAAACAGGGTTTCCTAGATAGCTGCCAGGACAGCTGATGGTATGTGAAGTTCATGAGGCAGGTGGAGTTGTTTTGGCAGTGGAAGAGCTGTGCTGCTGCTTTGGGCAGTTGCCATTCACCACCACACTACCTTCCGTAGGTGTCAGAGCCACTTTCAGACATATGTGCTGCCAGAGCACTTCGTTTCCATGGCAGCCTAAGTGGCTTGCTCGCTGAACTTGTCTTTGGCTGTGGAGTTTTGAGCGCAGTTAGTGAGGAGCTGCATGTTAGTTTTGTGTGTTCTCAAGCTGATTGATTTCATCCCACTGGGCTCAATGGGCATTAGACCAGAAGTGAGCAAACACGGTTTCCTAGATAGCTGCCAGGACAGCTGATGGTATGTGAAGTGCATGAGGCAGGTGGTGTTGTTTTGGCACTGGAAGAGCTGTGCTGCTGCTTCGGGCAGTTGCCATTCACCACCACACTACCTTCCCTAGGTGTCATAGCCACTTTCAGACATATGTGCTGCCAGAGCCCTTGGTTTCCATGGCAGCGGGAAATGCTTTAATCGCTCTGAACTTGTGTTTGGCTGTGGAGTTTTGAGCGCCTTGAGTGAGGAGCTCCATATTAGTTTTGTGTGGGTGCTCAAGCTGCTTGATTCCATCCCACTGGGCTCAATGGGCATGGGACCGGAAGTGACCAAACAGGGTTTCCTAGATAGCTGCCAGGACAGCTGATGGTATGTGAAGTTCATGAGGAAGGTGGAGTTGTTTTGGCAGTGGAAGAGCTGTGCTGCTGCTTCGGGCAGTTGCCATTCACCACCACACTACCTTCCCTAGGTGTCATAGCCACTTTCAGACATATGTGCTGCCAGAGAACTTGGTTTCCATGACAGCAGGAACTGGCTTGGGCGCTGAACTTGTCTTTGGCTGTGGAGTTTTGAGCGCCTTGAGTGAGGAGCTGCATATTAGGTTTGTGTGGGTGCTCAAGCTGCTTGTTTCCATCCCACTGGGCTCAATGCGCATGGGACAGGAAGTGAGCAAACAGGGTTTCCTAGATATCTGCCAGGACAGCTGATGGTATGTGAAGTTCATGAGGCAGGTGGAGTTGCTTTGGCACTGGAAGAGCTGTGCTGCTGCTTCGGGCAGTTGCCATTCACCACCATACTCCTTTGCTTAAGTGTCATACCCACATTTGGATATATGTGCTGCCAGAGCACTTGGTTTCCATGGCAGCGGGAAATGGCGTGAGCTGAACATGTCTTTGGCTGTGGACTTTTCAGTGCCTTGAGTGAGGAGCTGCATGTAAGTTTTGTGTGGGTGATCAAGCTGCTTGATTCCATCCCACTGGGCTCAATGGGCATGGAATCGGAACTGACCAAACAGGGTTACCTACATAGCTGCCAGGACAGCTGATGGTATGTGAAGTGCATGAGGCAGGTGGAGTTGTTTTGGCACTGGAAGAGCTGTGCTGCTGCTTCGGGCAGTTGCCATTCACCACCACACTACCTTCCCTAGGTGTCATAGCCACTTTCAGACATATGTGCTGCCAGAGCACTTGGTTTCCATGGCAGCGGGAAATGGCTTGGGCCCTGAACTTGTGTTTGGCTGTGGAGTTTTGAGCGCCTTGAGTGAGGAGCTGCATGTTCGTTTTGTGTGGGTGCTCAAGCTGCTTGATTCCATCCCACTGGGCTCAATGGGCATTGGACTGGAAGTGAGCAAACAGGGTTTCCTAGATAGCTGCCAGGACAGCTGATGGTATGTGAAGTGCATGAGGCAGGTGGAGTTGTTTTGGCACTGGAAGAGCTGTGCTGCTGCTTCGGGCAGTTGCCATTCACCACCACACTCCCTTCCCTAGGTGTCATAGCCACTTTCAGACATATGTGCTGCCAGAGCACTTGGTTTCCATGGCAGCGGGAAATGGCTTTGGCCCTGAACTTGTCTTTGCCTGTGGAGTTCTGAGCGCCTTGAGTGAGGAGCTGCATGTTAGTTTTGTGTGGGTGCTCAAGCTGCTTGATTCCATCCCACTGGGCTCAATGTGCATTCGACAGGAAGTGAGCAAACAGGGTTTCCTACATAGCTGCCAGGACAGCTGATGGTATGTGAAGTGCATGAGGCAGGTGGAGTTGTTTTGGCCCTGGAAGAGCTGTGCTGCTGCTTCGGGCAGTTGCCATTCACCACCACACTACTTTCCCTAGGTGTCATAGCCACTTTCAGACATATGTGCTGCCAGAGCACTTGGTTTCCATGGCAGCGGGAAATGGCTTGGGCTCTGAAATTGTCTTTGGCTGTGGAGTTTTGAGCGCCTTGAGTGAGGAGCTGCATGTTAGTTTTGTGTGGGTGCTCAAGCTGCTTGATTCCATCCCACTGGGCTCAATGGGCATTGGACCGGAAGTGAACAAATAGGGTTTCCTAGATAGCTGCCAGGACAGCTGATGGTATGTGAAGTGCATGAGGCAGGTGGAGTTGTTTTGGCACTGGAAGAGCTGTGCTGCTGCTTCGGGCAGTTGCCATTCACCACCATAATCCTTTCCTTAATTGTCATACCCACATTTGGAGATATGTGCTTCCAGAGCACTTTTTTTCCATGGCAGCGGAAAATGGCGTGAGCTGAACTTGTCTTTGGCTGTGGAGTTTTCAGTGCCTTGAGTGAGGAGCTGCATGTAAGTTTTGTGTGGGTGCTCAAGCTGCTTGATTCCATCCCACTGGGCTCAATGGACATGGAACCGGAACTGACCAAACAGGGTTTCCTAGATAGCTGCCAGGACAGCTGATGGTATGTGAAGTGCATGAGGCAGGTGGAGTTGTTTTGGCACTGGAAGAGCTGTGCTGCTGCTTCTGGCAGTTGCCATTCACCACCACACTACCTTCCCTAGGTGTCATAGCCACTTTCAGACATATGTGCTGCCAGAGCACTTGGTTTCCATGGCAGCGGGAAATGGCTTTAATGGCTCTGAACTTGTGTTTTTCTGTGGAGTTTTGAGTGCCTTGAGTGAGGAGCTCCATGTAAGTTTTGTGTGGGTGCTCAAGCTGCTTGATTCCATCCCACTGGGCTAAATGGGCATGGGACAGGAAGTGAACAAACTGGGTTTCCTAGATAGCTGCCAGGACAGCTGATGGTATGTGAAGTGCATGAGGCAGGTGGAGTTGTTTTGCCACTGGAAGAGCTGTGCTGCTGCTTCGGGAAGTTGCCATTCACCACCACACTCCCTTCCCTAGGTGTCATAGCCACTTTGAGACATATGTGCTGCCAGAGCACTTGGTTTCCATGGCAGCGGGAAATGGCTTTGGCCCTGAACTTGTCTTTGGCTGTGGAGTTCTGAGCGCCTTGAGTGAGGAGCTGCATGTTAGTTTTGTGTGGGTGCTCAAGCTGCTTGATTCCATCCCACTGGGCTCAATGGGCATGGGACCGGAAGTGAGCAAACAGGGTTTCCTAGATAGCTGCCAGGACAGCTGATGGTATGTGAAGTGCATGAGGCAAGTGGAGTTGTTTTGGCACTGGAAGAGCTGTGCTGCTGCTTCGGGCAGTTGCCATTCACCACCACACTACCTTCCCTAGGTGTCATAGCCACTTTCAGACATATGTGCTGCCAGAGCCCTTGGTTTCCATGGCAGCGGGAAATGGCTTGGGCTCTGAACTTGTCTTTGGCTGTGGAGTTTTGAGCACCTTGAGTGAGGAGCTCCATGTTAGTTTTGTGTGGGTGCTCAAGCTGCTTGATTCCATCCCACTGGGCTCAATGGGCATGGGACCGGAAGTGACCAAACAGGGTTTCCTAGATATTTGCCGGGACAGCTGATGGTATGTGAAGTTCATGAGGCAGGTGGAGTTGTTTTGGCACTGGAAGAGCTGTGCTGCTGCTTCGGGCAGTTGCCATTCAACACCACACTACCTTCCCTAGGTGTCATAGCCACTTTCAGACATATGTGCTGCCAGAGCCCTTGGTTTCCATGGCAGCGGGAAATGGCTTGGTCTCTGAACTTGTCTTTCGCTGTGGAGTTTTGAGCGCCTTGAGTGAGGAGCTCCATGTTAGTTTTGTGTGGGTGCTCAAGCTGCTTGATTCCATCCCACTGGGCTCAATGGGCATGAGACCGGAAGTGAGCAAACAGGGTTTCCTAGATAGCTGCCAGGACAGCTGATGGTATGTGAAGTGCATGAGGCAGGTGGAGTTGTTTTGGCACTGGAAGAGCTGTGCTGCTGCTTCGGGCACTTGCCATTCACCACCAAACTACCTTCCCTAGGTGTCATAGCCACTTTCAGACATATGTGCTGCCAGAGCACTTGGTTTCCATGGCAGCGGGAAATGGCATTGTCCCTGAACTTGTCTTTGGCTGTGGAGTTTTGAGCGCCGTCAGTGAGGAGCTCCATGTTAGTTTTGTGTGGGTGCTCAAGCTGCTTGATTCCATCCCACTGGGCTCAATGGGCATGGGACCGGAAGTGAGCAAACAGGGTTTCCTAGATAGCTGCCAGGACAGCTGAAGGTATGTGAAGTTCAAGAGGCAGGTGGAGTTGTTTTGGCACTGGAAGAGCTGTGCTGCTGCTTCGGGCAGTTGCCATTCACCACCACACTACCTTCCCTAGGTGGCATAGCCACTTTCAGACATATGTGCTGCCAGAGCCCTTGGTTTCCATGGCAGCGGGAAATGGCTTTGGCCCTGAACTTGTCTTTGGCTGTGGAGCTTAGAGCGCCTTGAGTGAAGAGCTGCATGTTTGTTTTGTGTGGGTGCTCAAGCTTCTTGATTGCATCCCACTGGGCTCAATGGGCATGGGACCGGAAGTGACCAAACAGGGTTTCCTAGATAGCTGCCACGACAGCTGATGGTATGTGAAGTTCATGAGGCAGGTGGAGTTGTTTTGGCACTGGAAGAGCTGTGCTGCTGCTTCGGGCAGTTGCCATTCACCACCACACTACCTTCCCTAGGTGTCATAGCCACTTTCAGACATATGTGCTGCCAGAGCACTTGGTTTCCATGGCAGCACATAGTGGCTAGCGCGCTAAACTTGTCTTTGGCTGTGGAGTTTTGAGCGCCTTGAGTGAGGAGCTCCATGTTAGTTTTGTGTGGGTGCTCAAGCTGCTTGATTCTATCCCACTGGGCTCAATGGGCATGGGACCGGATGTGACCAAACAGGGTTTCCTAGATAGCGGCCAGGACAGCTGATGGTATGTGAAGTTCATGAGGCAGGTGCAGTTGTTTTGGCACTGGAAGAGCTGTGCTGCTGCTTCGGGCAGTTGCCATTCACCACCACACTACCTTCCCTAGGTGTCATAGCCACTTTCAGACATATGTGCTGCCAGAGCACTTGGTTTCCATGGCAGCGGAAATGCCTTGGGCTCTGAACTTGTCTTTGGCTGTGGAGTTTTGAGCACCTTGAGTGAGGAGCTCCATGTTAGTTTTGTGTGGGTGCTCAAGCTGCTTGATTCCATCCCACTGGGCTCAATGGGCATGGGATCGGAAGTGACCAAACAGGGTTTCCTAGATAGCTGCCAGGACAGCTGATGGTATGTGAAGTGCATGAGGCAGGTGGAGTTGTTTTGGCACTGGAAGAGCTGTGCTGCTGCTTCGGGCACTTGCCATTCACCACCAAACTACCTTCCCTAGGTGTCATAGCCACTTTCAGACATATGTGCTGCCAGAGCCCTTGGTTTCCATGGCAGCGGGAAATGGCTTGGGCCCTGAAATTGTCTTTGGCTGTGGAGTTTTGAGCGCCGTCAGTGAGGAGCTCCATGTTAGTTTTGTGTGGGTGCTCAAGCTGCTTGATTCCATCCCACTGGGCTCAATGGGCATGGGACCGGAAGTGAGCAAACAGGGTTTCCTAGATAGCTGCCAGGACAGCTGAAGGTATGTGAAGTTCAAGAGGCAGGTGGAGTTGTTTTGGCACTGGAAGAGCTGTGCTGCTGCTTCGGGCAGTTGCCATTCAACACCACACTACCTTCCCTAGGTGTCATAGCCACTTTCAGACATATGTGCTGCCAGAGCACTTGGTTTCCATGGCAGCGGGAAATGGCTTTGGCCCTGAACTTGTCTTTGGCTGTGGAGCTTTGAGCGCCTTGAGTGAGGAGCTGCATGTTAGTTTTGTGTGGGTGCTCAAGCGTCTTGATTGCATCCCACTGGGCTCAATGGGCATGGGACCGGAAGTGACCAAACAGGGTTTCCTAGATAGCTGCCAGGACAGCTGATGGTATGTGAAGTGCATGAGGCAGGTGGAGTTGTTTTGGCACTGGAAGAGCTGTGCTGCTGCTTCGGGCAGTTGCCATTCACCACCACACTACCTTCCCTAGGTGTCATAGCCACTTTCAGACATATGTGCTGCCAGAGCACTTGGTTTCCATGGCAGCACATAGTGGCTAGCGCGCTAAACTTGTCTTTGGCTGTGGAGTTTTGAGCGCCTTGAGTGAGGAGCTCCATGTTAGTTTTGTGTGGGTGCTCAAGCTGCTTGATTCTATCCCACTGGGCTCAATGGGCATGGGACCGGAAGTGACCAAACAGGGTTTCCTAGATAGCAGCCAGGACAGCTGATGGTATGTGAAGTGCATGAGGCAGTGGAGTTGTTTTGGCACTGGAAGAGCTGTGCTGCTGCTTCGGGCAGTTGCCATTCACCACCACACTACCTTCCCTAGGTGTCATAGCCACTTTGAGACATATGTGCTGCCAGAGTCCTTGGTTTCCATGGCAGCGGGAAATGGCTTTGGCCCTGAACTTGTCTTTGGCTGTGGAGTTTTGAGCGCCGTCAGTGAGGAGGTCCATGTTAGTTTTGTGTGGGTGCTCAAGCTGCTTGATTCCATCCCACTGGGCACAATGGGCACTGGACCGGAAGTGAGCAAACAGGGTTTCCTAGATAGCTGCCAGGACAGCTGATGGTATGTGAAGTGCATGAGGCAGGTGGAGTTGTTTTGGCACTGGAAGAGCTGTGCTGCTGCTTCTTGCAGTTGCCATTCACCACCACACTACCTTCCCTAGGTGTCATAGCCACGTTCAGACATATGTGCTGCCAGAGCACTTGCTTTCCATGGCAGCGGGAAATGGCTTGGGCTCTGAACTTGTCTTTGGCTGTGGAGTTTTGAGCGCCTTGAGTGAGGAGGTGCATGTTAGTTTTGTGTGGGTGCTCAAGCTGCTTGATTCCATCCCACTGGGCTCAATGGGCATGGGACCGGAAGTGAGCAAACAGGGTTTCCTAGATAGCGGCCAGGACAGCTGATGGTGTGAAGTGCATGAGGCAGGTGGAGTTGTTTTGGCACTGGAAGAGCTGTGCTGCTGCTTCGGGCAGTTGCCATTCACCACCACACTACCTTCCCTAGGTGTCATAGCCACTTGCAGACATATGTGCTGCCAGAGCCCTTGGTTTCTATGGCAGCGGGAAATGGCTTTGGCTCTGAACTTGTCTTTCGCTGTGGAGATTTGAGCGCCTTGAGTGAGGAGCTCCATGTTAGTTTTGTGTGGGTGCTCAAGCTGCTTGATTCCATCCCACTGGGCTCAATGGGCATGGGACCGGAAGTGAGCAAACAGGGTTTCCTAGATAGCTGCCACGACAGCTGATGGTATATGAAGTTCAAGAGGCAGGTGGAGTTGTTTTGGCACTGGAAGAGCTGTGCTGCTGCTTCGGGCAGTTGCCATTCACCACCACACTACCTTCCCTAGGTGTCATAGCCACTTGCAGACATATGTGCTGCCAGAGCACTTGGTTTCCATGGCAGCGGGAAATGGCTTTGGCCCTGAACTTACCTTTGGCTGTGGAGCTTTGAGCGCCTTGAGTGAAGAGCTCCATGTTAGTTTTGTGTGGGTGCTCAAGCTGCTTGATTCCATCCCACTGGGCTCAATGGGCATGGGACCGGAAGTGAGCAAACAGGGTTTCCTAGATAGCTGCCAGGACAGCTGATGGTATGTGAAGTGCATGAGGCAGGTGGAGTTGTTTTGGCACTGGAAGAGCTGTGCTGCTGCTTCGGGCAGTTGCCATTCACCACCACACTACCTTCCCTAGGTGTCATAGCCACTTTCAGACATATGTGCTGCCAGAGCCCTTGGTTTCCATGGCAGGGGAAATAGCATTGGCCCTGAACTTGTCTTTGGCTGTGGAGTTTAGAGCGCCTTCACTGAGGAGCTCCATGTTAGTTTTGTGTGGGTGCTCAAGCTGCTTGATTGTATCCCTCTGGGGCCTTGGTCCGGAAGTGCGAAAACAGGGTTTCCTAGATAGTTACCAGGACAGCTGATGGTATGTGAAGTGCATGAGGCAGGTGGAATTGTTTTGGCACTGGAAGAGCTGTGCTGCTGCTTCGGGCAGTTGCCATTCACCACCACCCTACCTTCCCTAGGTGTCATAGCCACTTTCAGACATTTGTGCTGCCAGAGCACTTGGTTTCCATGGCAGCGGGAAATGGCTTTGGCTCTGAACTTGTCTTTGGCTGTGGAGTTTTGAGCGCCTTCACTGAGGAGCTCCATGTTAGTTTTGTGTGGGTACTTAAGCTGCTTGATTCCATCCCACTGGGCTCAATGGGCATTGGACCGGAAGTGAGCAAACAGGGTTTCCTAGATAGCTGCCAGGACAGCTGATTGTATGTGAAGTTCATGAGGCAGGAGGAGTTGTTTTGGCACTGGAAGAGCTGTGCTGCTGCTTCGGGCAGTTGCCATTCACCACCACACTACCTTCCCTAGGTGTCATAGCCACTTGCAGACATATGTGCTGCCAGAGCACTTGGTTTCCATGGCAGCGGGAAATGGCTTGGGCTCTGAACTTGTCTTTGGCTGTGGAGTTTTGAGCGCCTTGAGTGAGGAGCTCCATGTTAGTTTTGTGTGGGTGCTCAAGCTGCTTGATTCCATCCCACTGGGCTCAATGGGCATGGGACCGGGAAGTGACCAAACAGGGTTTCCTAGATAGCGGCCAGGACAGCTGATGGTATGTGAAGTGCATGAGGCAGGTGGAGTTGTTTTGGCACTGGAAGAGCTGTGCTGCTGCTTCGGGCAGTTGCCATTCACCACCACACTACCTTCCCTAGGTGTCATAGCAACTTTCAGACATATGTGCTGCCAGAGCCCTTGGTTTCTATGGCAGCGGGAAATGGCATTGTCCCTGAACTTGTCTTTGGCTGTGGAGTTTTGAGCGCAGTTCGTGAGGAGCTCCATGTTAGTTTTGTGTGGGTGCTCAAGCTGCTTGATTCCATCCCACTGGGCTCAATGGGCATGAGACCGGAAGTGAGCAAACAGGGTTTCCTAGATAGCTGCCAGGACAGCTGATGGTATGTGAAGTTCAAGAGGCAGGTGGAGTTGTTTTGGCACTGGAAGAGCTGTGCTGCGGCTTCGGGCAGTTGCCATTCACCACCACACTACCTTCCCTAGGTGTCATAGCCACTTTCAGACATATGTGCTGCCAGAGCCCTTGGTTTCCATGGCAGCGGGAAATGGCTTGGGCTGTGAACTTGTCTTTGGCTGTGGAGTTTTGAGCGCCTTCAGTGAGGAGCTCCATGTTAGTTTTGTGTTGGTGCTCAAGCTGCTTGAATGTATCCCACTGGGCTCAAAGGCCATTGGACCGGAAGTGACCAAACAGGGTTTCCTAGATAGCTGCCAGGACAGCTGATGGTATGTGAAGTGCATGAGGCAGGTGGAGTTGTTTTGGCACTGGAAGAGCTGTGCTGCTGCTTCGGGCAGTTGCCATTCACCACCACACTACCTTCCCTAGGTGTCATAGCCACTTTCAGACATATGTGCTGCCAGAGCCCTTGGTTTCCATGGCAGCGGGAAATGGCATTGTCCCTGAACTTGTCTTTGGCTGTGGAGTTTTGAGCGCAGTTCATGAGGAGCTCCATGTTAGTTTTGTGTGGGTGCTCAAGCTGCTTGATTCCATCCCACTGGGCTCAATGGGCATGAGACCGGAAGTGAGCAAACAGGGTTTCCTAGATAGCTGCCAAGACAGCTGATGGTATGTGAAGTTCAAGAGGCAGGTGGAGTTGTTTTGGCACTGGAAGAGCTGTGCTGCTGCTTCGGGCAGTTGCCATTCACCACCACACTACCTTCCCTAGGTGTCATAGCCCCTTTCAGACATATGTGCTGCCAGAGCCCTTGGTTTCCATGACAGCGGGAAATGGCTTGGGCTCTGAACTTGTCTTTGGCTGTGGAGTTTTGAACACCTTGAGTGAGGAGCTGCATGTTAGTTTTGTGTGGGTGCTCAAGCTGCTTGATTCCATCCCACTGGGCTCAATGGGCATGGGACCGGAAGTGAGCAAAGAGGGTTTCCTAGATAGCGGCCAGGACAGCTGATGATGTGAAGTGCATGAGGCAGGTGGAGTTGTTTTGGCACTGGAAGAGCTGTGCTGCTGCTTCGGGCAGTTGCCATTCACCACCACACTACCTTCCCTAGGTGTCATAGCCACTTTCAGACATATGTGCTGCCAGAGCACTTGGTTTCCATGGCAGCGGGAAATGGCTTGGGCTCTGAACTTGTCTTTCGCTGTGGAGTTTTGAACGCCTTGAGTGAGGAGCTCCATGTTAGTTTTGTGTGGGTGCTCAAGCTGCTTGATTCCATCCCACTGGGCTCAATGGGCATGGGACCGGAAGTGACCAAACAGGGTTTCCTAGATATTTGCCGGGACAGCTGATGGTATGTGAAGTTCATGAGGCAGGTGGAGTTGTTTTGGCACTGGAAGAGCTGTGCTGCTGCTTCGGGCAGTTGCCATTCACCACCACACTACCTTCCCTAGGTGTCATAGCCACTTGCAGACATATGTGCTGCCAGAGCACTGGGTTTCCATGGCAGCGGGAAATGGCTTGGGCTCTGAACTTGTCTTTCGCTGTGGAGATTTGAGCGCCTTGAGTGAGGAGCTCCATGTTAGATTTGTTGGGTGCTCAAGCTGCTTGATTCCATCCCACTGGGCTCAATGGGCATGGGACCGGAAGTGACCAAACAGGGTTTCCTAGATATCTGCCGGGACAGCTGATGGTATGTGAAGTTCATGAGGCAGGTTTAGTTGTTTTGGCACTGGAAGAGCTGTGCTGCTGCTTCGGGCAGTTGCCATTCACCACCACACTACCTTCCCTAGGTGTCATAGCCACTTTCAGACATATGTGCTGCCAGAGCACTTGGTTTCCATGGCAGCGGGAAATGGCTTGGGCGCTGAACTTGTCTTTGGCTGTGGAGCTTTGAGCGCAGTTCGTGAGGAGCTCCATGTTAGTTTTGTGTGGGTGCTCAAGCTGCTTGATTCCATCCCACTGGGCTCAATGGGCATGGGACCGGAAGTGAGCAAACAGGGTTTCCTAGATAGCTGCCAGGACAGCTGATGGTATATGAAGTTCAAGAGGCAGGTGGAGTTGTTTTGGCACTGGAAGAGCTGTGCTGCTGCTTCGGGCAGTTGCCATTCACCACCACACTACCTTCCCTAGGTGTCATAGCCACTTTCAGACATATGTGCTGCCAGAGCCCTTGGTTTCCATGGCAGGGGAAATAGCATTGGCCCTGAACTTGTCTTTGGCTGTGGAGTTTAGAGCGCCTTCACTGAGGAGCTCCATGTTAGTTTTGTGTGGGTGCTCAAGCTGCTTGATTGTATCCCTCTGGGGCCTTGGACCGGTAGTGCGAAAACAGGGTTTCCTAGATAGCTGCCAGGACAGCTGATGGTATGTGAAGTTCATGAGGCAGGTGGAGTTGTTTTGGCACTGGAAGAGCTGTGCTGCTGCTTCTGGCAGTTGCCATTCACCACCACCCTACCTTCCCTAGGTGTCATAGCCACTTTCAGACATATGTGCTGCCAGAGCACTTGGTTTCCATGGCAGCGGGAAATGGCTTTGGCTCTGAACTTGTCTTTGGCTGTGGAGTTTTGAGCGCCTTGAGTGAGGAGCTCCATGTTAGTTTTGTGTGGGTGCTCAAGCTGCTTGATTCCATCCCACTGGGCTCAATTGGCATGGGACCGGAAGTGACCAAACAGGGTTTCCTAGATAGCTGCCACGACAGCTGATTGTATGTGAAGTTCATGAGGCAGGAGGAGTTGTTTTGGCACTGGAAGAGCTGTGCTGCTGCTTCGGGCAGTTGCCATTCACCACCACACTACCTTCCCTAGGTGTCATAGCCACTTGCAGACATATGTGCTGCCAGAGCACTTGGTTTCCATGGCAGCGGGAAATGGCTTGGGCTCTGAACTTGTCTTTGGCTGTGGAGTTTTGAGCGCCTTGAGTGAGGAGCTCCATGTTAGTTTTGTGTGGGTGCTCAAGCTGCTTGATTCCATCCCACTGGGCTCAATGGGCATGGGACCGGGAAGTGACCAAACAGGGTTTCCTAGATAGCGGCCAGGACAGCTGATGGTATGTGAAGTGCATGAGGCAGGTGGAGTTGTTTTGGCACTGGAAGAGCTGTGCTGCTGCTTCGGGCAGTTGCCATTCACCACCACACTACCTTCCCTAGGTGTCATAGCCACTTGCAGACATATGTGCTGCCAGAGCACTTGGTTTCCATGGCAGCGGGAAATGGCTTGGGCTCTGAACTTGTCTTTGGCTGTGGAGTTTTGAGCGCCTTGAGTGAGGAGCTCCATGTTAGTTTTGTGTGGGTGCTCAAGCTGCTTGATTCCATCCCACTGGGCTCAATGGGCATGGGACCGGGAAGTGAGCAAACAGGGTTTCCTAGATAGCGGCCAGGACAGCTGATGGTATGTGAAGTGCATGAGGCAGGTGGAGTTGTTTTGGCACTGGAAGAGCTGTGCTGCTGCTTCGGGCAGTTGCCATTCACCACCACACTACCTTCCCTAGGTGTCATAGCCACTTGCAGACATATGTGCTGCCAGAGCCCTTGGTTTCCATGGCAGCGGGAAATGGCATTGTCCCTGAACTTGTCTTTCGCTGTGGAGTTTTGAGCGCAGTTCGTGAGGAGCTCCATGTTAGTTTTGTGTGGGTGCTCAAGCTGCTTGATTCCATCCCACTGGGCTCAATGGGCATGAGACCGGAAGTGAGCAAACAGGGTTTCCTAGATAGCTGCCAGGACAGCTGATGGTATGTGAAGTTCAAGAGGCAGGTGGAGTTGTTTTGGCACTGGAAGAGCTGTGCTGCTGCTTCGGGCAGTTGCCATTCACCACCACACTACCTTCCCTAGGTGTCATAGCCACTTTCAGACATATGTGCTGCCAGAGCCCTTGGTTTCCATGGCAGCGGGAAATGGCTTTGGCTGTGAACTTGTCTTTGGCTGTGGAGTTTTGAGCGCCTTCAGTGAGGAGCTCCATGTTAGTTTTGTGTGGGTGCTCAAGCTGCTTGATTCCATCCCACTGGGCTCAAAGGCCATTGGACCGGAAGTGACCAAACAGGGTTTCCTAGATAGCTGCCAGGACAGCTGATGGTATGTGAAGTGCATGAGGCAGGTGGAGTTGTTTTGGCACTAGAAGAGCTGTGCTGCTGCTTCGGGCAGTTGCCATTCACCACCACACTACCTTCCCTAGGTGTCATAGCCACTTTCAGACATATGTGCTGCCAGAGCCCTTGGTTTCCATGGCAGCGCTAAATGGCTTGGGCTCTGAACTTGTTTTTGGCTGTGGAGTTTTGAACGCCTTGAGTGAGGAGCTCCATGTTAGTTTTGTGTGGGTGCTCAAGCTGCTTGATTCCATCCCACTGGTCTCAATGGGCATGGGACCGGAAGTGAGCAAAGAGGGTTTCCTAGATAGCGGCCAGGATAGCTGATGATGTGAAGTGCATGAGGCAGGTGGAGTTGTTTTGGCACTGGAAGAGCTGTGCTGCTGCTTCGGGCAGTTGCCATTCACCACCACACTACCTTCCCTAGGTGTCATAGCCACTTTCAGACATATGTGCTGCCAGAGCACTTGGTTTCCATGGCAGCGGGAAATGGCTTGGGCTCTGAACTTGTCTTTGGCTGTGGAGTTTTGAGTGCCTTGAGTGAGTAGCTCCATGTTAGTTTTGTGTGGGTGCTCAAGCTGCTTGATTCCATCCCACTGGGCTCAATGGGCATGGGACCGGGAAGTGACCAAACAGGGTTTCCTAGATAGCTGCCAGGACAGCTGATGGTATGTGAAGTGCATGAGGCAGGTGGAGTTGTTTTGGCACTGGAAGAGCTGTGCTGCTGCTTCGGGCAGTTGCCATTCACCACCACACTACCTTCCCTAGGTGTCATAGCCACTTTCAGACATATGTGCTGCCAGAGCCCTTGGTTTCCATGGCAGCGGGCAATGGCATTGTCCCTGAACTTGTCTTTGGCTGTGGAGTTTTGAGCGCAGTTCGTGAGGAGCTCCATGTTAGTTTTGTGTGGGTGCTCAAGCTGCTTGATTCCATCCCACTGGGCTCAATGGGCACTGGACCGGAAGTGAGCAAACAGGGTTTCCTAGATAGCTGCCAGGACAGCTGATGGTATGTGAAGTTCAAGAGGCAGGTGGAGTTGTTTTGGCACTGGAAGAGCTGTGCTGCTGCTTCGGGCAGTTGCCATTCACCACCACACTACCTTCCCTAGGTGTCATAGCCACTTTCAGACATATGTGCTGCCAGAGCCCTTGGTTTCCATGGCAGCGGGAAATGGCTTGGGCTCTGAACTTGTCTTTGGCTGTGGAGTTTTGAGCGCCTTGAGTGAGGAGCTCCATGTTAGTTTTGTGTGGGTGCTCAAGCTGCTTGATTCCATCCCACTGGGCTCAATGGGCACTGGACCGGAAGTGAGCAAACAGGGTTTCCTAGATAGCTGCCAGGACAGCTGATGGTATGTGAAGTGCATGAGGCAGGTGGAGTTGTTTTGGCACTGGAAGAGCTGTGCTGCTGCTTCGGGCAGTTGCCATTCACCACCACACTACCTTCCCTAGGTGTCATAGCCACTTTCAGACATATGTGCTGCCAGAGCCCTTGGTTTCCATGGCAGCGGGAAATGGCTTTGGCCCTGAACTTGTCTTTGGCTGTGGAGTTTTGAGCGCCTTGAGTGAGGAGCTCCATGTTAGTTTTGTGTGGGTGCTCAAGCTGCTTGATTCCATCCCACTGGGCTCAATGGGCACTGGACCGGAAGTGAGCAAACAGGGTTTCCTAGATAGCTGCCAGGACAGCTGATGGTATGTGAAGTTCATGAGGCAGGTGGAGTTGTTTTGGCACTGAAAGAGCTGTGCTGCTGCTTCGGGCAGTTGCCATTCACCACCACACTACCTTCCCTAGGTGTCATAGCCACTTGCAGACATATGTGCTGCCAGAGCCCTTGGTTTCCATGGCAGCGGGAAATGGCTTGGGCTTTGAACTTGTCTTTGCCTGTGGAGTTTTGAGCGCCTTGAGTGAGGAGCTCCATGTTAGATTTGTGTGGGTGCTCAAGCTGCTTGATTCCATCCCACTGGGCTCAATGGGCATGGGACCGGAAGTGACCAAACAGGGTTTCCTAGATAGCTGCGACGACAGCTGATGGTATGTGAAGTTCATGAGGCAGGTGGAGTTGTTTTGGCACTGGAAGAGCTGTGCTGCTGCTTCGGGCAGTTGCCATTCACCACCACACTACCTTCCCTAGGTGTCATAGCCACTTACAGACATATGTGCTGCCAGAGCCCTTGGTTTCCATGGCAGCGGGAAATGGCTTTGGCCCTGAACTTGTCTTTGGCTGTGGAGCTTTGAGCGCCTTGAGTGAGGAGCTCCATGTTAGTTTTGTGAGGGTGCTCAAGCTGCTTGATTCCATCCCACTGGGCTCAATGGGCATGGGACCTAAGTGACCAAACAGGGTTTCCTAGATAGCGGCCAGGACAGCTGATGGTATGTGAAGTGCATGAGGTAGGTGGAGTTGTTTTGGCACTGGAAGAGCTGTGCTGCTGCTTCGGGCAGTTGCCATTCACCACCACACTACCTTCCCTAGGTGTCATAGCCACTTGCAGACATATGTGCTGCCAGAGCACTTGGTTTCCATGACAGCTGGAAATGGCTTGGGCTCTGAACTTGTCTTTGGCTGTGGAGTTTTGAGCGCCTTGAGTGAGGAGCTCCATGTTAGTTTTGTGTGGGTGCTCAAGCTGCTTGATTCCATCCCACTGGGCTCAATGGGCACTGGACCGGAAGTGAGCAAACAGGGTTTCCTAGATAGCTGCCAGGACAGCTGATGGTATGTGAAGTGCATGAGGCAGGTGGAGTTGTTTTGGCACTGGAAGAGCTGTGCTGCTGCTTCGGGCAGTTGCCATTCACCACCAGACTACCTTCCCTAGGTGTCATAGCCACTTTCAGACATATGTGCTGCCAGAGCCCTTGGTTTCCATGGCAGCGGGAAATGGCTTGGGCTCTGAACTTGTCTTTGCCTGTGGAGTTTTGAGCGCCTTGAGTGAGGAGCTCCATGTTAGTTTTGTGTGGGTGCTCAAGCTGCTTGATTCCATCCCACTGGGCTCAATGGGCATGGGACCGGAAGTGAGCAAACAGGGTTTCCTAGATAGCTGCCAGGACAGCTGATGGTATGTGAAGTGCATGAGGCAGGTGGAGTTGTTTTGGCACTGGAAGAGCTGTGCTGCTGCTTCGGGCAGTTGCCATTCACCACCACACTACCTTCCCTAGGTGTCATAGCCACTTGCAGACATATGTGCTGCCAGAGCACTTGGTTTCCATGGCAGCGGGAAATGGCTTGGGCTCTGAACTTGCCTTTGGCTGTGGAGTTTTGAGCGCCTTGAGTGAGGAGCTCCATGTTAGTTTTGTGTGGGTGCTCAAGCTGCTTGATTCCATCCCACTGGGCTCAATGGGCATGGGACCGGAAGTGAGCAAACAGGGTTTCCTAGATAGCTGCCAGGACAGCTGATGGTATGTGAAGTGCATGAGGCAGGTGGAGTTGTTTTGGCACTGGAAGAGCTGTGCTGCTGCTTCGGGCAGTTGCCATTCACCACCACACTACCTTCCCTAGGTGTCATAGCCACTTTCAGACATATGTGCTGCCAGAGCCCTTGGTTTCCATGGCAGCGGGAAATGGCTTGGGCTTTGAACTTGTCTTTGGCTGTGGAGTTTTGAGCGCCTTGAGTGAGGAGCTGCATGTTAGATTTGTGTGGGTGCTCAAGCTGCTTGATTCCATCCCACTGGGCTCAATGGGCATGGGACCGGAAGTGACCAAACAGGGTTTCCTAGATAGCTGCCAGGACAGCTGATGGTATGTGAAGTGCATGAGGCAGGTGGAGTTGTTTTGGCACTGGAAGAGCTGTGCTGCTGCTTCGGGCAGTTGCCATTCACCACCACACTACCTTCCCTAGGTGTCATAGCCACTTTCAGACATATGTGCTGCCAGAGCCCTTGGTTTCCATGGCAGCGGGAAATGGCTTGGGCTCTGAACTTGTCTTTGGCTGTGGAGTTTTGAGCGCCTTGAGTGAGGAGTTCCATGTTAGTTTTGTGTGGGTGCTCAAGCTGCTTGATTCCATCCCACTGGGCTCAATGGGCACTGGACCGGAAGTGAGCAAACAGGGTTTCCTAGATAGCTGCCAGGACAGCTGATGGTATGCGAAGTGCATGAGGCAGGTGGAGTTGTTTTGGCACTGGAAGAGCTGTGCTGCTGCTTCGGGCAGTTGCCATTCACCACCACACTACCTTCCCTAGGTGTCATAGCCACTTTCAGACATATGTGCTGCCAGAGCCCTTGGTTTCCATGGCAGCTGGAAATGGCATTGTCCCTGAACTTGTCTTTGGCTGTGGAGTTTTGAGCGCAGTTAGTGAGGAGCTCCATGTTAGTTTTGTGTGGGTGCTCAAGCTGCTTGATTCCATCCCACTGGGCCCAATGGGCATGAGACCGGAAGTGAGCAAACAGGGTTTCCTAGATAGCTGCCAGGACAGCTGATGGTATGTGAAGTGCATGAGGCAGGTGGAGTTGTTTTGGCACTGGAAGAGCTGTGCTGCTGCTTCGGGCAGTTGCCATTCACCACCACACTACCTTCCCTAGGTGTCATAGCCACTTTCAGACATATGTGCTGCCAGAGCCCTTGGTTTCCATGGCAGCGGGAAATGGCTTCTGGTCTGAACTTGTCTTTGGCTGTGGAGTTTTGAGCGCCTTGAGTGAGGAGCTGCATGTTAGTTTTGTGTGGGTGCTCAAGCTGCTTGATTCCATCCCACTGGGCTCAATGGGCACTGGACCGGAAGTGAGCAAACAGGGTTTCCTAGATAGCTGCCAGGACAGCTGATGGTATGTGAAGTGCATGAGGCAGGTGGAGTTGTGTTGGCACTGGAAGAGCTGTGCTGCTGCTTCGGGCAGTTGCCATTCACCACCACACTACCTTCCCTAGGTGTCATAGCCACTTACAGACATATGTGCTGCCAGAGCCCTTGGTTTCCATGGCAGCGGGAAATGGCTTTGGCCCTGAACTTGTCTTTGGCTGTGGAGCTTTGAGCGCCTTGAGTGAGGAGCTGCATGTTAGTTTTGTGTGGGTGCTCAAGCTGCTTGATTCCATCCCACTGGGCTCAATGGGCATGGGACCGAAGTGACCAAACAGGGTTTCCTAGATAGCTGCGACGACAGCTGATGGTATGTGAAGTGCATGAGGCAGGTGGAGTTGTTTTGGCACTGGAAGAGCTGTGCTGCTGCTTCGGGCAGTTGCCATTCACCACCACACTACCTTCCCTAGGTGTCATAGCCACTTGCAGACATATGTGCTGCCAGAGCCCTTGGTTTCCATGGCAGCGGGAAATGGCTTTGGCCCTGAACTTGTCTTTGGCTGTGGAGCTTTAAGCGCCTTGAGTGAGGAGCTCCATGTTAGTTTTGTGAGGGTGCTCAAGCTGCTTGATTCCATCCCACTGGGCTCAATGGGCATGGGACCTAAGTGACCAAACAGGGTTTCCTAGATAGCGGCCAGGACAGCTGATGGTATGTGAAGTGCATGAGGCAGGTGGAGTTGTTTTGGCACTGGAAGAGCTGTGCTGCTGCTTCGGGCAGTTGCCATTCACCACCACACTACCTTCCCTAGGTGTCATAGCCACTTGCAGACATATGTGCTGCCAGAGCACTTGGTTTCCATGACAGCTGGAAATGGCTTGGGCTCTGAACTTGTCTTTGGCTGTGGAGTTTTGAGCGCCTTGAGTGAGGAGCTCCATGTTAGTTTTGTGTGGGTGCTCAAGCTGCTTGATTCCATCCCACTGGGCTCAATGGGCACTGGACCGGAAGTGAGCAAACAGGGTTTCCTAGATAGCTGCCAGGACAGCTGATGGTATGTGAAGTGCATGAGGCAGGTGGAGTTGTTTTGGCACTGGAAGAGCTGTGCTGCTGCTTCGGGCAGTTGCCATTCACCACCAGACTACCTTCCCTAGGTGTCATAGCCACTTGCAGAAATATGTGCTGCCAGAGCCCTTGGTTTCCATGGCAGCGGGAAATGGCTTTGGCTCTGAACTTGTCTTTGCCTGTGGAGTTTTGAGCGCCTTGAGTGAGGAGCTGCATGTTAGATTTGTGTGGGTGCTCAAGCTGCTTGATTCCATCCCACTGGGCTCAATGGGCATGGGACCGGAAGTGACCAAACAGGGTTTCCTAGATAGCTGCCAGGACAGCTGATGGTATGTGAAGTGCATGAGGCAGGTGGAGTTGTTTTGGCACTGGAAGAGCTGTGCTGCTGCTTCGGGCAGTTGCCATTCACCACCACACTACCTTCCCTAGGTGTCATAGCCACTTTCAGACATATGTGCTGCCAGAGCCCTTGGTTTCCATGGCAGCGGGAAATGGTTTGGGCTCTGAACTTGTCTTTGGCTGTGGAGTTTTGAGCGCCTTGAGTGAGGAGTTCCATGTTAGTTTTGTGTGGGTGCTCAAGCTGCTTGATTCCATCCCACTGGGCTCAATGGGCACTGGACCGGAAGTGAGCAAACAGGGTTTCCTAGATAGCTGCCAGGACAGCTGATGGTATGCGAAGTGCATGAGGCAGGTGGAGTTGTTTTGGCACTGGAAGAGCTGTGCTGCTGCTTCGGGCAGTTGCCATTCACCACCACACTACCTTCCCTAGGTGTCATAGCCACTTTCAGACATATGTGCTGCCAGAGCCCTTGGATTCCATGGCAGCTGGAAATGGCATTGTCCCTGAAGTTGTCTTTGGCTGTGGAGTTTTGAGCGCAGTTAGTGAGGAGCTCCATGTTAGTTTTGTGTGGGTGCTCAAGCTGCTTGATTCCATCCCACTGGGCCCAATGGGCATGAGACCGGAAGTGAGCAAACAGGGTTTCCTAGATAGCTGCCAGGACAGCTGATGGTATGTGAAGTGCATGAGGCAGGTGGAGTTGTTTTGGCACTGGAAGAGCTGTGCTGCTGCTTCGGGCAGTTGCCATTCACCACCACACTACCTTCCCTAGGTGTCATAGCCACTTTCAGACATATGTGCTGCCAGAGCCCTTGGTTTCCATGGCAGCGGGAAATGGCTTCTGGTCTGAACTTGTCTTTGGCTGTGGAGTTTTGAGCACCTTGAGTGAGGAGCTGCATGTTAGTTTTGTGTGGGTGCTCAAGCTGCTTGATTCCATCCCACTGGGCTCAATGGGCACTGGACCGGAAGTGAGCAAACAGGGTTTCCTAGATAGCTGCCAGGACAGCTGATGGTATGTGAAGTGCATGAGGCAGGTGGAGTTGTGTTGGCACTGGAAGAGCTGTGCTGCTGCTTCGGGCAGTTGCCATTCACCACCACACTACCTTCCCTAGGTGTCATAGCCACTTTCAGACATATGTGCTGCCAGAGCCCTTGGTTTCCATGGCAGCGGGAAATGGCTTTGGCCCTGAACTTGTCTTTGGCTGTGGAGCTTTGAGCGCCTTGAGTGAGGAGCTGCATGTTAGTTTTGTGTGGGTGCTCAAGCTGCTTGATTCCATCCCACTGGGCTCAATGGGCATGGGACCGAAGTGACCAAACAGGGTTTCCTAGATAGCTGCGACGACAGCTGATGGTATGTGAAGTGCATGAGGCAGGTGGAGTTGTTTTGGCACTGGAAGAGCTGTGCTGCTGCTTCGGGCAGTTGCCATTCACCACCACACTACCTTCCCTAGGTGTCATAGCCACTTGCAGACATATGTGCTGCCAGAGCCCTTGGTTTCCATGGCAGCGGGAAATGGCTTTGGCCCTGAACTTGTCTTTGGCTGTGGAGCTTTGAGCGCCTTGAGTGAGGAGCTCCATGTTAGTTTTGTGAGGGTGCTCAAGCTGCTTGATTCCATCCCACTGGGCTCAATGGGCATTGCACCGGAAGTGACCAAACAGGGTTTCCTAGATAGCGGCCAGGACAGCTGATGGTATGTGAAGTGCATGAGGTAGGTGGAGTTGTTTTGGCACTGGAAGAGCTGTGCTGCTGCTTCGGGCAGTTGCCATTCACCACCACACTACCTTCCCTAGGTGTCATAGCCACTTGCAGACATATGTGCTGCCAGAGCACTTGGTTTCCATGACAGCTGGAAATGGCTTGGGCTCTGAACTTGTCTTTGGCTGTGGAGTTTTGAGCGCCTTGAGTGAGGAGCTCCATGTTAGTTTTGTGTGGGTGCTCAAGCTGCTTGATTCCATCCCACTGGGCTCAATGGGCACTGGACCGGAAGTGAGCAAACAGGGTTTCCTAGATAGCTGCCAGGACAGCTGATGGTATGTGAAGTGCATGAGGCAGGTGGAGTTGTTTTGGCACTGGAAGAGCTGTGCTGCTGCTTCGGGCAGTTGCCATTCACCACCACACTACCTTCCCTAGGTGTCATAGCCACTTGCAGAAATATGTGCTGCCAGAGCCCTTGGTTTCCATGGCAGCGGGAAATGGCTTTGGCTCTGAACTTGTCTTTGCCTGTGGAGTTTTGAGCGCCTTGAGTGAGGAGCTGAATGTTAGTTTTGTGTGGGTGCTCAAGCTGCTTGATTCCATCCCACTGGGCTCAATGGGCATGGGACCTAAGTGACCAAACAGGGTTTCCTAGATAGCTGCCAGGACAGCTGATGGTATGTGAAGTGCATGAGGCAGGTGGAGTTGTTTTGGCACTGGAAGAGCTGTGCTGCTGCTTCGGGCAGTTGCCATTCACCACCACACTACCTTCCCTAGGTGTCATAGCCACTTGCAGACATATGTGCTGCCAGAGCACTTGGTTTCCATGGCAGCGGGAAATGGCTTGGGCTCTGAACTTGTCTTTGGCTGTGGAGTTTTGAGCGCCTTGAGTGAGGAGCTCCATGTTAGTTTTGTGTGGGTGCTCAAGCTGCTTGATTCCATCCCACTGGGCTCAATGGGCATGGGACCGGAAGTGAGCAAACAGGGTTTCCTAGATAGCTGCCACGACAGCTGATGGTATGTGAAGTGCATGAGGTAGGTGGAGTTGTTTTGGCACTGGAAGAGCTGTGCTGCTGCTTCGGGCAGTTGCCATTCACCACCACACTACCTTCCCTAGGTGTCATAGCCACTTGCAGACATATGTGCTGCCAGAGCACTTGGTTTCCATGGCAGCGGGAAATGGCTTGGGCTCTGAACTTGTCTTTGGCTGTGGAGTTTTGAGCGCCTTGAGTGAGGAGCTGCATGTTAGTTTTGTGTGGGTGCTCAAGCTGCTTGATTCCATCCCACTGGGCTCAATGGGCACTGGACCGGAAGTGAGCAAACAGGGTTTCCTAGATAGCTGCCAGGACAGCTGATGGTATGTGAAGTGCATGAGGCAGGTGGAGTTGTTTTGGCACTGGAAGAGCTGTGCTGCTGCTTCGGGCAGTTGCGATTCACCACCACACTACCTTCCCTAGGTGTCATAGCCACTTGCAGACATATGTGCTGCCAGAGCACTTGGTTTCCATGACAGCTGGAAATGGCTTGGGCTCTGAACTTGTCTTTGGCTGTGGAGTTTTGAGCGCCTTGAGTGAGGAGCTCCATGTTAGTTTTGTGTGGGTGCTCAAGCTGCTTGATTCCATCCCACTGGGCTCAATGGGCACTGGACCGGAAGTGAGCAAACAGGGTTTCCTAGATAGCTGCCAGGACAGCTGATGGTATGTGAAGTGCATGAGGCAGGTGGAGTTGTTTTGGCACTGGAAGAGCTGTGCTGCTGCTTCGGGCAGTTGCCATTCACCACCACACTACCTTCCCTAGGTGTCATAGCCACTTTCAGACATATGTGCTGCCAGAGCCCTTGGTTTCCATGGCAGCGGGAAATGGCTTGTTTGCTGAACTTGTCTTTGCCTGTGGAGTTTTGAGCGCCTTGAGTGAGGAGCTGAATGTTAGTTTTGTGTGGGTGCTCAAGCTGCTTGATTCCATC
The DNA here is from genome assembly GCF_030435755.1 of Ochotona princeps. Taxonomy (NCBI): domain Eukaryota; kingdom Metazoa; phylum Chordata; class Mammalia; order Lagomorpha; family Ochotonidae; genus Ochotona; species Ochotona princeps. Next base: position 135,232,231 of record NC_080833.1, read on the forward strand.
CCACTGGGCTCAATGGGCATGGGACCGGAAGTGAGCAAACAGGGTTTCCTAGATAGCTGCCAGGACAGCTGATGGTATGTGAAGTGCATGAGGCAGGTGGAGTTGTTTTGGCACTGGAAGAGCTGTGCTGCTGCTTCGGGCAGTTGCCATTCACCACCACACTACCTTCCCTAGGTGTCATAGCCACTTGCAGACATATGTGCTGCCAGAGCACTTGGTTTCCATGGCAGCGGGAAATGGCTTGGGCTCTGAACTTGTCTTTGGCTGTGGAGTTTTGAGCGCCTTGAGTGAGGAGCTCCATGTTAGTTTTGTGTGGGTGCTCAAGCTGCTTGATTCCATCCCACTGGGCTCAATGGGCATGGGACCGGAAGTGAGCAAACAGGGTTTCCTAGATAGCTGCCACGACAGCTGATGGTATGTGAAGTGCATGAGGCAGGTGGAGTTGTTTTGGCACTGGAAGAGCTGTGCTGCTGCTTCGGGCAGTTGCCATTCACCACCACACTACCTTCCCTAGGTGTCATAGCCACTTTCAGACATATGTGCTGCCAGAGCCCTTGGTTTCCATGGCAGCGGGAAATGGCTTTGTCCCTGAACTTGTCTTTGGCTGTGGAGTTTTGAGCGCCTTGAGTGAGGAGCTCCATGTTAGTTTTGTGTGGGTGCTCAAGCTGCTTGATTCCATCCAACGGGGCTCAATGGGCATGGGACCGAAAGTGACCAAACAGGGTTTCCTAGATAGCTGCCAGGACAGCTGATGGTATGTGAAGTGCATGAGGCAGGTGGAGTTGTTTTGGCACTGGAAGAGCTGTGCTGCTGCTTCTGGCAGTTGCCATTCACCACCACACTACCTTCCCTAGGTGTCATAGCCACTTTCAGACATATGTGCTGCCAGAGCCCTTGGTTTCCATGGCAGCGGGAAATGGCTTGGGCTTTGAACTTGTCTTTGGCTGTGGAGTTTTGAGCGCCTTGAGTGAGGAGCTGCATGTTAGATTTGTGTGGGTGCTCAAGCTGCTTGATTCCATCCCACTGGGCTCAATTGGCATGGGACCGGAAGTGACCAAACAGGGTTTCCTAGATAGCTGCCAGGACAGCTGATGGTATGTGAAGTGCATGAGGCAGGTGGAGTTGTTTTGGCACTGGAAGAGCTGTGCTGCTGCTTCGGGCAGTTGCCATTCACCACCACACTACCTTCCCTAGGTGTCATAGCCACTTTCAGACATATGTGCTGCCAGAGCCCTTGGTTTCCATGGCAGCGGGAAATGGCTTGGGCTCTGAACTTGTCTTTGGCTGTGGAGTTTTGAGCGCCTTGAGTGAGGAGTTCCATGTTAGTTTTGTGTGGGTGCTCAAGCTGCTTGATTCCATCCCACTGGGCTCAATGGGCACTGGACCGGAAGTGAGCAAACAGGGTTTCCTAGATAGCTGCCAGGACAGCTGATGGTATGCGAAGTGCATGAGGCAGGTGGAGTTGTTTTGGCACTGGAAGAGCTGTGCTGCTGCTTCGGGCAGTTGCCATTCACCACCACACTACCTTCCCTAGGTGTCATAGCCACTTTCAGACATATGTGCTGCCAGAGCCCTTGGTTTCCATGGCAGCTGGAAATGGCTTGGGCTCTGAACTTGTCTTTGGCTGTGGAGTTTTGAGCGCCTTGAGTGAGGAGCTCCATGTTAGTTTTGTGTGGGTGCTCAAGCTGCTTGATTCCATCCCACTGGGCCCAATGGGCATGAGACCGGAAGTGAGCAAACAGGGTTTCCTAGATAGCTGCCAGGACAGCTGATGGTATGTGAAGTGCATGAGGCAGGTGGAGTTGTTTTGGCACTGGAAGAGCTGTGCTGCTGCTTCGGGCAGTTGCCATTCACCACCACACTACCTTCCCTAGGTGTCATAGCCACTTTCAGACATATGTGCTGCCAGAGCCCTTGGTTTCCATGGCAGCGGGAAATGGCTTCTGGTCTGAACTTGTCTTTGGCTGTGGAGTTTTGAGCGCCTTGAGTGAGGAGCTGCATGTTAGTTTTGTGTGGGTGCTCAAGCTGCTTGATTCCATCCCACTGGGCTCAATGGGCACTGGACCGGAAGTGAGCAAACAGGGTTTCCTAGATAGCTGCCAGGACAGCTGATGGTATGTGAAGTGCATGAGGCAGGTGGAGTTGTGTTGGCACTGGAAGAGCTGTGCTGCTGCTTTGGGCAGTTGCCATTCACCACCACACTACCTTCCCTAGGTGTCATAGCCACTTTCAGACATATGTGCTGCCAGAGCCCTTGGTTTCCATGGCAGCGGGAAATGGCTTTGGCCCTGAACTTGTCTTTGGCTGTGGAGCTTTGAGCGCCTTGAGTGAGGAGCTGCATGTTAGTTTTGTGTGGGTGCTCAAGCTGCTTGATTCCATCCCACTGGGCTCAATGGGCATGGGACCGAAGTGACCAAACAGGGTTTCCTAGATAGCTGCGACGACAGCTGATGGTATGTGAAGTGCATGAGGCAGGTGGAGTTGTTTTGGCACTGGAAGAGCTGTGCTGCTGCTTCGGGCAGTTGCCATTCACCACCACACTACCTTCCCTAGGTGTCATAGCCACTTGCAGACATATGTGCTGCCAGAGCCCTTGGTTTCCATGGCAGCGGGAAATGGCTTGGGCTCTGAACTTGTCTTTGCCTGTGGAGTTTTGAGCGCCTTGAGTGAGGAGCTGCATGTTAGTTTTGTGTGGGTGCTCAAGCTGCTTGATTCCATCCCACTGGGCTCAATGGGCATGGGACCGGAAGTGACCAAACAGGGTTTCCTAGATAGCTGCCAGGACAGCTGATGGTATGTGAAGTTCATGAGGCAGGTGGAGTTGTTTTGGCACTGGAAGAGCTGTGCTGCTGCTTCGGGCAGTTGCCATTCACCACCACACTACCTTCCCTAGGTGTCATAGCCACTTTCAGACATATGTGCTGCCAGAGCCCTTGGTTTCCATGGCAGCAGGAAATGGCTTTGGCCCTGAACTTGTCTTTGGCTGCGGAGCTTTGAGCGCCTTGAGTGAGGAGCTCCATGTTAGTTTTGTGTGGGTGCTCAAGCTGCTTGATTCTATCCCACTGGGCTCAATGGGCATGGGATCAGAAGTGAGCAAACAGGGTTTCCTAGATAGCTACCAGGACAGCTGATGGTATGTGAAGTGCATGAGGCAGGTGGAGTTGTTTTGGCACTGGAAGAGCTGTGCTGCTGCTTCGGGCAGTTGCCATTCACCACCACACTACCTTCCCTAGGTGTCATAGCCACTTTCAGACATATGTGCTGCCAGAGCCCTTGGTTTCCATGGCAGCGGGAAATGGCTTTGGCCCTGAACTTGTCTTTGGCTGTGGAGCTTTGAGCGCCTTGAGTGAGGAGCTGCATGTTAGTTTTGTGTGGGTGCTCAAGCTGCTTGATTCCATCCCACTGGGCTCAATGGGCATGGGACCGAAGTGACCAAACAGGGTTTCCTAGATAGCTGCGACGACAGCTGATGGTATGTGAAGTGCATGAGGCAGGTGGAGTTGTTTTGGCACTGGAAGAGCTGTGCTGCTGCTTCGGGCAGTTGCCATTCACCACCACACTACCTTCCCTAGGTGTCATAGCCACTTGCAGACATATGTGCTGCCAGAGCCCTTGGTTTCCATGGCAGCGGGAAATGGCTTGGGCTCTGAACTTGTCTTTGCCTGTGGAGTTTTGAGCGCCTTGAGTGAGGAGCTGCATGTTAGTTTTGTGTGGGTGCTCAAGCTGCTTGATTCCATCCCACTGGGCTCAATGGGCATGGGACCGGAAGTGAGCAAACAGGGTTTCCTAGATAGCTGCCAGGACAGCTGATGGTATGTGAAGTTCATGAGGCAGGTGGAGTTGTTTTGGCACTGGAAGAGCTGTGCTGCTGCTTCGGGCAGTTGCCATTCACCACCACACTACCTTCCCTAGGTGTCATAGCCACTTTCAGACATATGTGCTGCCAGAGCCCTTGGTTTCCATGGCAGCAGGAAATGGCTTTGGCCCTGAACTTGTCTTTGGCTGCGGAGCTTTGAGCGCCTTGAGTGAGGAGCTCCATGTTAGTTTTGTGTGGGTGCTCAAGCTGCTTGATTCTATCCCACTGGGCTCAATGGGCATGGGATCAGAAGTGAGCAAACAGGGTTTCCTAGATAGCTACCAGGACAGCTGATGGTATGTGAAGTGCATGAGGCAGGTGGAGTTGTTTTGGCACTGGAAGAGCTGTGCTGCTGCTTCGGGCAGTTGCCATTCACCACCACACTACCTTCCCTAGGTGTCATAGCCACTTGCAGACATATGTGCTGCCAGAGCCCTTAGTTTCCATGGCAGCTTGAAATGGCTTGGGGTCTGAACTTGTCTTTGGCTGTGGAGGTTTGAGCGCCTTGAGTGAGGAGCTCCATGTTAGTTTTGTGTGGGTGCTCAAGCTGCTTGATTCCATCCCACTGGGCTCAATGGGCACTGGACCGGAAGTGAGCAAACAGGGTTTCCTAGATAGCGGCCAGGACAGCTGATGGTATGTGAAGTGCATGAGGCAGGTGGAGTTGTTTTGGCACTGGAAGAGCTGTGCTGCTGCTTCGGGCAGTTGCCATTCACCACCACACTACCTTCCCTAGGTGTCATAGCCACTTTCAGACATATGTGCTGCCAGAGCCCTTGGTTTCCATGGCAGCGGGAAATGGCTTTGGCCCTGAACTTGTCTTTGCCTGCGGAGTTTAGAGCGCCTTGAGTGAGGAGCTGCATGTTAGATTTGTGTGGGTGCTCAAACTGCTTGATTCCATCCCACTGGGCTCAATGGATATTGCACCGGAAGTGAGCAAACAGGGTTTCCTAGATAGCTGCCAGGACAGCTGATGGTATGTGAAGTGCATGAGGCAGGTGGAGTTGTTTTGGCACTGGAAGAGCTGTGCTGCTGCTTCGGGCAGTTGCCATTCACCACCACACTACCTTCCCTAGGTGTCATAGCCACTTTCAGACATATGTGCTGCCAGAGCCCTTGGTTTCCATGGCAGCGGGAAATGGCTTGGGCTCTGAACTTGTCTTTGGCTGTGGAGTTTTGAGCGCCTTGAGTGAGGAGTTCCATGTTAGTTTTTTGTGGGTGCTCAAGCTGCTTGATTCCATCCCACTGGGCTCAATGGGCACTGGACCGGAAGTGAGCAAACAGGGTTTCCTAGATAGCTGCCAGGACAGCTGATGGTATGCGAAGTGCATGAGGCAGGTGGAGTTGTTTTGGCACTGGAAGAGCTGTGCTGCTGCTTCGGGCAGTTGCCATTCACCACCACACTACCTTCCCTAGGTGTCATAGCCACTTTCAGACATATGTGCTGCCAGAGCCCTTGGTTTCCATGGCAGCTGGAAATGGCATTGTCCCTGAACTTGTCTTTGGCTGTGGAGTTTTGAGCGCAGTTAGTGAGGAGCTCCATGTTAGTTTTGTGTGGGTGCTCAAGCTGCTTGATTCCATCCCACTGGGCCCAATGGGCATGAGACCGGAAGTGAGCAAACAGGGTTTCCTAGATAGCTGCCAGGACAGCTGATGGTATGTGAAGTGCATGAGGCAGGTGGAGTTGTTTTGGCACTGGAAGAGCTGTGCTGCTGCTTCGGGCAGTTGCCATTCACCACCACACTACCTTCCCTAGGTGTCATAGCCACTTTCAGACATATGTGCTGCCAGAGCCCTTGGTTTCCATGTCAGAGGGAAATGGGTTCTGGTCTGAACTTGTCTTTGGCTGTGGAGTTTTGAGCGCCTTGAGTGAGGAGCTGCATGTTAGTTTTGTGTGGGTGCTCAAGCTGCTTGATTCCATCCCACTGGGCTCAATGGGCACTGGACCGGAAGTGAGCAAACAGGGTTTCCTAGATAGCTGCCAGGACAGCTGATGGTATGTGAAGTGCATGAGGCAGGTGGAGTTTTTTTGGCACTGGTAGAGCTGTGCTTCTGCTTCGGGCAGTTGCCATTCACCACCACACTACCTTCCCTAGGTGTCATAGCCACTTGCAGACATATGTGCTGCCAGAGCCCTTGGTTTCCATGGAGGCAGGAAATGGCTTTGGCTCTGAACTTGTCTTTGGCTGTGAAGTTTTGAGCGCCTTGAGTGAGGAGCTCCATGTTAGTTTTGTGTGGGTGCTCAAGCTGCTTGATTCCATCCCACTGGGCTCAATGGGCACTGGACCGGAAGTGACCAAACAGGGTTTCCTAGATAGCTGCCAGGACAGCTGATGGTATGTGAAGTGCATGAGGCAGGTGGAGTTGTTTTGGCACTGGAAGAGCTGTGCTGCTGCTTCGGGCAGTTGCCATTCACCACCACACTACCTTCCCTAGGTGTCATAGCCACTTTCAGACATATGTGCTGCCAGAGCACTTGGTTTCCATGGCAGCGGGAAATGGCTTTGGCCCTGAACTTGTCTTTGGCTGTGGAGCTTTGAGCGCCTTGAGTGAGGAGGTGCATGTTAGTTTTGTGTGGGTGCTCAAGCTGCTTGATTCCATCCCACTGGGCTTAAAGGGCATGGGACCGGAAGTGAGCAAACAGGGTTTCCTAGATAGCTGCCACGACAGCTGATGGTATGTGAAGTGCATGAGGCAGGTGGAGTTGTTTTGGCACTGGAAGAGCTGTGCTGCTGCTTCGGGCAGTTGCCATTCACCACCACACTACCTTCCCTAGGTGTCATAGCCACTTTCAGACATATGTGCTGCCAGAGCACTTGGTTTCCATGGCAGCGGGAAATGGCTTGGGCGCTGAACTTGTCTTTGGCTGTGGAGTTTTGAGTGCCTTGAGTGAGGAGCTCCATGTTAGTTTTGTGTGGGTGCTCAAGCTGCTTGATTCCATCCCACTGGGCTCAATGGGCATGGGACCGGAAGTGACCAAACAGGGTTTCCTAGATAGCTGCCAGGACAGCTGATGGTATGTGAAGTTCATCAGGCAGGTGGAGTTGTTTTGGCACTGGAAGAGCTGTGCTGCTGCTTCGGGCAGTTGCCATTCACCACCACACTACCTTCCCTAGGTGTCATAGCCACTTGCAGACATATGTGCTGCCAGAGCCCTTGGTTTCCATGGCAGCTGGAAATGGCTTGGGCTCTGAACTTGTCTTTGCCTGTGGAGTTTTGAGCGCCTTGAGTGAGGAGCTGCATGTTAGTTTTGTGTGGGTGCTCAAGCTGCTTGATTCCATCCCACTGGGCTCAATGGGCATGGGACCGGAAGTGAGCAAACAGGGTTTCCTAGATAGCTGCCAGGACAGCTGATGGTATGTGAAGTTCATGAGGCAGGTGGAGTTGTTTTGGCACTGGAAGAGCTGTGCTGCTGCTTCGGGCAGTTGCCATTCACCACCACACTACCTTCCCTAGGTGTCATAGCCACTTTCAGACATATGTGCTGCCAGATCCCTTGGTTTCCATGGCAGCAGGAAATGGCTTTGGCCCTGAACTTGTCTTTGGCTGCGGAGCTTTGAGCGCCTTGAGTGAGGAGCTCCATGTTAGTATTGTGTGGGTGCTGTAGCTGCTTGATTCTATCCCACTGGGCTCAATGGGCATGGGACCGGAAGTGAGCAAACAGGGTTTCCTAGATAGCTGCCACGACAGCTGATGGTATGTGAAGTGCATGAGGCAGGTGGAGTTGTTTTGGCACTGGAAGAGCTGTGCTGCTGCTTCGGGCAGTTGCCATTCACCACCACACTACCTTCCCTAGGTGTCATAGCCACTTGCAGACATATGTGATGCCAGAGCCCTTAGTTTCCATGGCAGCGGGAAATGGCTTGGGGTCTGAACTTGTCTTTGGCTGTGGAGGTTTGAGCGCCTTGAGTGAGGAGCTCCATGTTAGTTTTGTGTGGGTGCTCAAGCTGCTTGATTCCATCCCACTGGGCTCAATGGGCACTGGACCGGAAGTGAGCAAACAGGGTTTCCTAGATAGCGGCCAGGACAGCTGATGGTATGTGAAGTGCATGAGGCAGGTGGAGTTGTTTTGGCACTGGACGAGCTGTGCTGCTGCTTCGGGCAGTTGCCATTCACCACCACACTACCTTCCCTAGGTGTCATAGCCACTTTCAGACATATGTGCTGCCAGAGCCCTTCGTTTCCATGGCAGCGGGAAATGGCTTTGGCCCTGAACTTGTCTTTGCCTGTGGAGTTTAGAGCGCCTTGAGTGAGGAGCTGCATGTTAGATTTGTGTGGGTGCTCAAGCTGCTTGATTCCATCCCACTGGGCTCAATGGATATTGCACCGGAAGTGAGCAAACAGGGTTTCCTAGATAGCTGCCAGGACAGCTGATGGTATGTGAAGTTCATGAGGCAGGTGGAGTTGTTTTGGCACTGGAAGAGCTGTGCTGCTGCTTCGGGCAGTTGCCATTCACCACCACACTACCTTCCCTAGGTGTCATAGCCACTTTCAGACATATGTGCTGCCAGAGCCCTTGGTTTCCATGGCAGCGGGAAATGGCTTTGGCCCTGAACTTGCCTTTGGCTGTGGAGTTTTGAGCGCCTTGAGTGAGGAGGTGCATGTTAGTTTTGTGTGGGTGCTCAAGCTGCTTGATTCCATCTCACTGGGCTCAATGGGCATGGGACCGGAAGTGACCAAACAGGGTTTCCTAGATAGCTGCCACGACAGCTGATGGTTTGTGAAGTGCATGAGGCAGGTGGAGTTGTTTTGGCACTGGAAGAGCTGTGCTGCTGCTTCGGGCAGTTGCCATTAACCACCACACTACCTTCCCTAGGTGTCATAGTCACTTGCAGACATATGTGCTGCCAGAGCCCTTGGTTTCCATGGCAGCGGGAAATGGCATTGTCCCTGAACTTGCCATTGGCTGTGGAGTTTTGAGCGCCTTGAGTGAGGAGCTCCATGTTAGTTTTGTGTGGGTGCTCAAGCTGCTTGATTCCATCCCACTGGGCTCAATGGGCATGGGACCGGAAGTGAGCAAACAGGGTTTCCTAGATAGCTGCCAGGACAGCTGATGGTATGTGAAGTTCATGAGGCAGGTGGAGTTGTTTTGGCACTGGAAGAGCTGTGCTGCTGCTTCGGGCAGTTGCCATTCACCACCACACTACCTTCCCTAGGTGTCATAGCCACTTTCAGACATATGTGCTGCCAGAGCCCTTGGTTTCCATGGCAGCGGGAAATGGCTTTGGCTCTGAACTTGCCTTTGGCTGTGGAGTTTTGAGCGCCATCAGTGAGGAGCTCCATGTTAGTATTGTGTGGGTGCTGAAGCTGCTTGATTCCATCCCACTGGGCTCAATGGGCATTGGACCGGAAGTGACCAAACAGGGTTTCCTAGATAGCTGCCACGACAGCTGATGGTATGTGAAGTGCATGAGGCAGGTGGAGTTGTTTTGGCACTGGAAGAGCTGTGCTGCTGCTTCGGGCAGTTGCCATTCACCACCACACTACCTTCCCTAGGTGTCATAGCCACTTTCAGACATATGTGCTGCCAGAGCCCTTGGTTTCCATGGCAGCGGGAAATGGCTTGGGCTCTGAACTTGTCTTTGGCTGTGGAGTTTTGAGTGCCTTGAGTGAGGAGGTGCATGTTAGTTTTGTGTGGTTGCTCAAGCTGCTTGATTCCATCCCACTGGGCTCAATGGGCACTGGATCGGCAGTGACCAAACAGGGTTTCATAGATAGCTGCCAGGACAGCTGATGGTATGTGAAGTGCATGAGGCAGGTGGAGTTGTTTTGGCACTGGAAGAGCTGTGCTGCTGCTTCGGGCAGTTGCCATTCACCACCACACTACCTTCCCTAGGTGTCATAGCCACTTTCAGACATATGTGCTGCCAGAGCCCTTGGTTTCCATGGCAGCGGGAAATGGCTTTGGCCCTGAAATTGTCTTTGCCTGTGGAGTTTTGAGCGCCTTGAGTGAGGAGCTCCATGTTAGTTTTGTGTGGGTGCTCAAGCTGCTTGATTCCATCCCACTGGGCTCAATGGGCATGGGACCGGAAGTGAGCAAACAGGGTTTCCTAGATAGCTGCCAGGACAGCTGATTGTATGTGAAGTGCATGAGGCAGGTGGAGTTGTTTTGGCACTGGAAGAGCTGTGCTGCTGCTTCAGGCAGTTGCCATTCACCACCACACTACCTTCCCTAGGTGTCATAGCCACTTTCAGACATATGTGCTGCCAGAGCCCTTGGTTTCCATGGCAGCGGGAAATGGCTTGGGCGCTGAACTTGTCTTTGGCTGTGGAGTTTTGAGTGCCTTGAATGAGGAGCTCCATGTTAGTTTTGTGTGGTTGCTCAAGCTGCTTGATTCCATCCCACTGTGCTCAATGGGCACTGGACCAGCAGTGACCAAACAGGGTTTCCTAGATAGCTGCCAGGACAGCTGATGGTATGTGAAGTTCATGAGGCAGGTGGAGTTGTTTTGGCACTGGAAGAGCTGTGCTGCTGCTTCGGGCAGTTGCCATTCACCACCACACTACCTTCCCTAGGTGTCATAGCCACTTTCAGACATATGTGCTGCCAGAGCCCTTGGTTTCCATGGCAGCGGGAAATGGCATTGTCCCTGAACTTGTCTTTGGCTGTGGAGTTTTGAGCGCCTTGAGTGAGGAGCTGCATGTTAGTTTTGTGTGGGTGCTCAAGCTGCTTGATTCCATCCCACTGGGCTCAATGGGCATGGGACCGGAAGTGACCAAACAGGGTTTCCTAGATAGCTGCCAGGACAGCTGATGGTATGTGAAGTTCATGAGGCAGGTGGAGTTGTTTTGGCACTGGAAGAGCTGTGCTGCTGCTTCGGGCAGTTGCCATTCACCACCACACTACCTTCCCTAGGTGTCATAGCCACTTTCAGACATATGTGCTGTCAGAGCCCTTGGTTTCCATGGCAGCGGGAAATGGCTTGGGCCCTGAAATTGCCTTTGGCTGTGGAGTTTTGAGCACCTTGAGTGAGGAGCTCCATGTTAGTATTGTGTGGGTGCTCAAGCTGCTTGATTCCATCCCACTGGGCTCAATGGGCATTGGACCGGAAGTGACCAAACAGGGTTTCCTAGATAGCGGCCAGGACAGCTGATGGTATGTGAAGTTCATGAGGCAGGTGGAGTTGTTTTGGCACTGGAAGAGCTGTGCTGCTGCTTCGGGCAGTTGTCATTCACCACCACACTACCTTCCCTAGGTGTCATAGCCACTTTCAGACATATGTGCTGCCAGAGCCCTTGGTTTCCATGGCAGCGGGAAATGGCTTTGGCCGTGAACTTGTCTTTGGCTGTGGAGTTTTGAGCGCCGTCAGTGAGGAGCTCCATGTTAGTTTTGTGTGGGTGCTCAAGCTGCTTGATTCCATCCCACTGGGCTCAATGGGCATGGGACCGGAAGTGAGCAAACAGGGTTTCCTAGATAGCTGCCACGACAGCTGATGGTATGTGAAGTTCATCAGGCAGGTGGAGTTGTTTTGGCACTGGAAGAGCTGTGCTGCTGCTTCGGGCAGTTGCCATTCACCACCACACTACCTTCCCTAGGTGTCATAGCCACTTTCAGACATATGTGCTGCCAGAGCACTTGGTTTCCATGGCAGCGGGAAATGGCTTGGGCTCTGAACTTGTCTTTGGCTGCGGAGCTTTGAGCGCCTTGAGTGAGGAGGTGCATGTTAGTTTTGTGTGGGTGCTCAAGCTGCTTGATTCCATCCCACTGGGCTCAATGGGCATGAGACCGGAAGTGACCAAACAGGGTTTCCTAGATAGCTGCCAGGACAGCTGATGGTTTGTGAAGTGCATGAGGCAGGTGGAGTTGTTTTGGCGCTGGAAGAGCTGTGCTGCTGCTTCGGGCAGTTGCCATTCACCACCACACTACCTTCCCTAGGTGTCATAGCCACTTTCAGACATATGTGCTGCCAGAGCCCTTGGTTTCCATGGCAGCGGGAAATGGCTTTGGCCCTGAACTTGTCTTTGGCTGTGGAGCTTTGAGCACCTTGAGTGAGGAGGTGCATGTTTGTCTTGTGTAGGTGCTCAAGCTGCTTGATTCCATCCCACTGGGCTCAATGGCCATGGGACCGGAAGTGAGCAAACAGGGTTTCCTAGATAGCTGCCAGGACAGCTGATGGTATGTGAAGTGCATGAGGCAGGTGGAGTTGTTTTGGCACTGGAAGAGCTGTGCTGCTGCTTCGGGCAGTTGCCATTCACCACCACACTACCTTCCCTAGGTGTCATAGCCACTTTCAGACATATGTGCTGCCAGAGCCCTTGGTTTCCATGGCAGCGGGAAATGGCTTGGGCTCTGAACTTGTCTTTGGCTGTGGAGTTTTGAGCGCCTTGAGTGAGGAGCTCCATGTTAGTTTTGTGTGGGTGCTCAAGCTGCTTGATTCCATCCCACTAGGCTCAATGGCCATGGGACCGGCAGTGACCAAACAGGGTTTCCTAGATAGCTGCCAGGACAGCTGATGGTATGTGAAGTGCATGAGGCAGGTGGAGTTGTTTTGGCACTGGAAGAGCTGTGCTGCTGCTTCGGGCAGTTGCCATTCACCACCACACTACCTTCCCTGAGTGTCATAGCCACTTGCAGACATATGTGCTGCCAGAGCCCTTGGTTTCCATGGCAGCGGGAAATGGCTTTCGCCCTGAACTTGTCTTTGGCTGTGGAGTTTTGAGCGCCTTGAGTGAGGAGGTGCATGTTAGTTTTGTGTGGGTGCTCAAGCTGCTTGATTCCATCCCACTGGGCTCAATGGGCATGGGACCGGAAGTGAGCAAACAGGGTTTCCTAGATAGCTGCCAGGACAGCTGATGGTATGTGAAGTGCATGAGGCAGGTGGAGTTGTTTTGGCACTGGAAGAGCTGTGCTGCTGCTTCGGGCAGTTGCCATTCACCACCACACTACCTTCCCTAGGTGTCATAGCCACTTTCAGACATATGTGCTGCCAGAGCCCTTGGTTTCCATGGCAGCGGGAAATGGCTTGGGCTCTGAACTTGTCTTTGGCTGTGGAGTTTTGAGCGCCTTGAGTGAGGAGCTCCATGTTAGTTTTGTGTGGGTGCTCAAGCTGCTTGATTCCATCCCACTGGGCTCAATGGGCACTGGACCGGAAGTGAGCAAACAGGGTTTCCTAGATAGCTGCCAGCACAGCTGATGGTATGTGAAGTTCATGGGGCAGGTGGAGTTGTTTTGGCACTGGAAGAGCTGTGCTGCTGCTTCGGGCAGTTGCCATTCACCACCACACTACCTTCCCTAGGTGTCATAGCCACTTTCAGACATATGTGCTGCCAGAGCCCTTGGTTTCCATGGCAGCGGGAAATGGCTTGGGCCCTGAACTTGCCTTTGGCTGTGGAGTTTTGAGCGCCATCAGTGAGGAGCTCCATGTTAGTATTATGTGGGTGCTCAAGCTACTTTATTCCATCCCACTGGGCTCAATGGGCATTGGACCGGAAGTGACCAAACAGGGTTTCCTAGATAGCTGCCACGACAGCTGATGGTATGTGAAGTTCATGAGGCAGGTGGAGTTGTTTTGGCACTGGAAGAGCTGTGCTGCTGCTTCGGGCAGTTGCCATTCACCACCACACTACCTTCCCTAGGTGTCATAGCCACTTTCAGACATAAGTGCTGCCAGAGCCCTTGGTTTCCATGGCAGCGGGAAATGGCTTGGGCGCTGAACTTGTCTTTGGCTGTGGAGTTTTGAGTGCCTTGAGTGAGGAGCTCCATGTTAGTTTTGTGTGGGTGCTCAAGCTGCTTGATTCCATCCCACTGGGCTCAATGGGCACTGGACCGGCAGTGACCAAACAGGGTTTCCTAGATAGCTGCCAGGACAGCTGATGGTATGTGAAGTGCATGAGGCAGGTGGAGTTGTTTTGGCACTGGAAGAGCTGTGCTGCTGCTTCGGGCAGTTGCCATTCACCACCACACTACCTTCCCTAGGTGTCATAGCCACTTTCAGACATATGTGCTGCCAGAGCCCTTGGTTTCCATGGCAGCGGGAAATGGCATTGTCCCTGAACTTGTCTTTGGCTGTGGAGTTTTGAGCGCCTTGAGTGAGGAGCTCCATGTTAGTTTTGTGTGGGTGCTCAAGCTGCTTGATTCCATCCCACTGGGCTCAATGGCCATGGGACCGGCAGTGACCAAACAGGGTTTCCTAGATAGCTGCCAGGACAGCTGATGGTATGTGAAGTTCATGAGGCAGGTGGAGTTGTTTTGGCACTGGAAGAGCTGTGCTGCTGCTTCGGGCAGTTGCCATTCACCACCACACTACCTTCCCTAGGTGTCATAGCCACTTTCAGACATATGTGCTGCCAGAGCCCTTGGTTTCCATGGCAGCGGGAAATGGCTTGGGCTCTGAACTTGTCTTTGGCTGTGGAGTTTTGAGCGCCTTGAGTGAGGAGCTCCATGTTAGTTTTGTGTGGGTGCTCAAGCTGCTTGATTCCATCCCACTGGGCTCAATGGGCATGGGACCGGAAGTGAGCAAACAGGGTTTCCTAGATAGCTGCCATGACAGCTGATGGTTTGTGAAGTGCATGAGGCAGGTGGAGTTGTTTTGGCACTGGAAGAGCTGTGCTGCTGCTTCGGGCAGTTGCCATTCACCACCACACTACCTTCCCTAGGTGTCATAGTCACTTGCAGACATATGTGCTGCCAGAGCCCTTGGTTTCCATGGCAGCGGGAAATGGCTTTGGCCCTGAACTTGCCATTGGCTGTGGAGTTTTGAGCGCCTTGAGTGAGGAGCTCCATGTTAGTTTTGTGTGGGTGCTCAAGCTGCTTGATTCCATCCCACTGGGCTCAATGGGCATGGGACCGGAAGTGACCAAACAGGGTTTCCTAGATAGCTGCCAGGACAGCTGATGGTATGTGAAGTTCATGAGGCAGGTGGAGTTGTTTTGGCACTGGAAGAGCTGTGCTGCTGCTTCGGGCAGTTGCCATTCACCACCACACTACCTTCCCTAGGTGTCATAGCCACTTTCAGACATAAGTGCTGCCAGAGCCCTTGGTTTCCATGGCAGCGGGAAATGGCTTGGGCTCTGAACTTGTCTTTGCCTGTGGAGTTTTGAGTGCCTTGAGTGAGGAGCTCCATGTTAGTTTTGTGTGGGTGCTCAAGCTGCTTGATTCCATCCCACTGGGCTCAATGGGCACTGGACCGGCAGTGACCAAACAGGGTTTCCTAGATAGCTGCCAGGACAGCTGATGGTATGTGAAGTGCATGAGGCAGGTGGAGTTGTTTTGGCACTGGAAGAGCTGTGCTGCTGCTTCGGGCAGTTGCCATTCACCACCACACTACCTTCCCTAGGTGTCATAGCCACTTTCAGACATATGTGCTGCCAGAGCCCTTGGTTTCCATGGCAGCGGGAAATGGCATTGTCCCTGAACTTGTCTTTGGCTGTGGAGTTTTGAGCGCCTTGAGTGAGGAGCTCCATGTTAGTTTTGTGTGGGTGCTCAAGCTGCTTGATTCCATCCCACTGGGCTCAATGGGCATTGCACCGGAAGTGACCAAACAGGGTTTCCTAGATAGCTGCCAGGACAGCTGATGGTATGTGAAGTTCATGAGGCAGGTGGAGTTGTTTTGGCACTGGAAGAGCTGTGCTGCTGCTTCGGGCAGTTGCCATTCACCACCACACTACCTTCCCTAGGTGTCATAGCCACTTTCAGACATATGTGCTGCCAGAGCCCTTGGTTTCCATGGCAGCGGGAAATGGCTTGGGCTCTGAACTTGTCTTTGGCTGTGGAGTTTTGAGCGCCTTGAGTGAGGAGCTCCATGTTAGTTTTGTGTGGGTGCTCAAGCTGCTTGATTCCATCCCACTGGGCTCAATGGGCATGGGACCGGAAGTGAGCAAACAGGGTTTCCTAGATAGCTGCCATGACAGCTGATGGTTTGTGAAGTGCATGAGGCAGGTGGAGTTGTTTTGGCACTGGAAGAGCTGTGCTGCTGCTTCGGGCAGTTGCCATTAACCACCACACTACCTTCCCTAGGTGTCATAGTCACTTGCAGACATATGTGCTGCCAGAGCCCTTGGTTTCCATGGCAGCGGGAAATGGCTTTGGCCCTGAACTTGCCATTGGCTGTGGAGTTTTGAGCGCCTTGAGTGAGGAGCTCCATGTTAGTTTTGTGTGGGTGCTCAAGCTGCTTGATTCCATCCCACTGGGCTCAATGGGCATGGGACCGGAAGTGACCAAACAGGGTTTCCTAGATAGCTGCCAGGACAGCTGATGGTATGTGAAGTTCATGAGGCAGGTGGAGTTGTTTTGGCACTGGAAGAGCTGTGCTGCTGCTTCGGGCAGTTGCCATTCACCACCACACTACCTTCCCTAGGTGTCATAGCCACTTGCAGACATATGTGCTGCCAGAGCCCTTGGTTTCCATGGCAGCGGGAAATGGCTTTGGCCCTTAACTTGCCTTTGGCTGTGGAGTTTTGAGCGCCATCAGTGAGGAGCTCCATGTTAGTATTGTGTGGGTGCTCAAGCTGCTTGATTCCATCCCACTGGGCTCAATGGGCATTGGACCGAAGTGACCAAACAGGGTTTCCTAGATAGCTGCCAGGACAGCTGATGGTATGTGAAGTGCATGAGGCAGGTGGAGTTGTTTTGCCACTGGAAGAGCTGTGCTGCTGCTTCGGGCAGTTGCCATTCACCACCACACTACCTTCCCTAGGTGTCATAGCCACTTTCAGACATAAGTGCTGCCAGAGCCCTTGGTTTCCATGGCAGCGGGAAATGGCTTGGGCGCTGAAATTGTCTTTGCCTGTGGAGTTTTGAGCGCCTTGAGTGAGGAGCTCCATGTTAGTTTTGTGTGGGTGCTCAAGCTGCTTGATTCCATCCCACTGGGCTCAATGGGCATGGGACCGGAAGTGAGCAAACAGGGTTTCCTAGATAGCTGCCAGGACAGCTGATGGTATGTGAAGTTCATCAGGCAGGTGGAGTTGTTTTGGCACTGGAAGAGCTGTGCTGCTGCTTCGGGCAGTTGCCATTCACCACCACACTACCTTCCCTAGGTGTCATAGCCACTTTCAGACATATGTGCTGCCAGAGCCCTTGGTTCCCATGGCAGCGGGAAATGGCATTGTCCCTGAACTTGTCTTTGGCTGTGGAGCTTTGAGCGCCTTGAGTGAGGAGGTGCATGTTAGTTTTGTGTGGGTGCTCAAGCTGCTTGATTCCATCCCACTGGGCTCAATGGGCATGGGACCGGAAGTGAGCAAACAGGGTTTCCTAGATAGCTGCCACGACAGCTGATGGTATGTGAAGTTCATGGGGCAGGTGGAGTTGTTTTGGCACTGGAAGAGCTGTGCTGCTGCTTCGGGCAGTTGCCATTCACCACCACACTACCTTCCCTAGGTGGCATAGACACTTTCAGACATATGTGCTGCCAGAGCACTTGGTTTCCATGGCAGCGGGAAATGGCTTGGGCTCTGAACTTGTCTTTGGCTGTGGAGTTTTGAGCGCCTTAAGTGAGGAGGTGCATGTTAGTATTGTGTGGGTGCTCAAGCTGCTTGATTTCATCCCACTGGGCTCAATGGGCATGGGACCGGAAGTGACCAAACAGGGTTTCCTAGATAGCTGCCAGGACAGCTGATGGTATGTGAAGTGCATGAGGCAGGTGGAGTTGTTTTGGCACTGGAAGAGCTGTGCTGCTGCTTCGGGCAGTTGCAATTCACCACCACACTACCTTCCCTAGGTGTCATAGCCACTTTCAGACATATGTGCTGCCAGAGCCCTTGGTTTCCATGGCAGCGGGAAATGGCTTTGGCCCTGAACTTGCCTTTGGCTGTGGAGTTTTGAGCGCCTTGAGTGAGGAGCTCCATGTTAGTTTTGTGTGGGTGCTCAAGCTGCTTGATTCCATCCCACTGGGCTCAATTGGCATGGGACCGGAAGTGACCAAACAGGATTTCCTAGATAGCTGCCAGGACAGCTGATGGTTTGTGAAGTGCATGAGGCAGGTGGAGTTGTTTTGGCACTGGAAGAGCTGTGCTGCTGCTTCGGGCAGTTGCCATTCACCACCACACTACCTTCCCTAGGTGTCATAGCCACTTTCAGACATATGTGCTGCCAGAGTCCTTGGTTTCCATGGCAGCGGGAAATGGCTTTGGCCCTGAACTTGCCTTTGGCTGTGGAGTTTTGAGCGCCATCAGTGAGGAGCTCCATGTTAGTATTGTGTGGGTGCTCAAGCTGCTTGATTCCATCCCACTGGGCTCAATGGGCATGGGACCGGAAGTGAGCAAACAGGGTTTCCTAGATAGCTGCCAGGACAGCTGATTGTATGTGAAGTTCATCAGGCAGGTGGAGTTGTTTTGGCACTGGAAGAGCTGTGCTGCTGCTTCGGGCAGTTGCCATTCACCACCACACTACCTTCCCTAGGTGTCATAGCCACTTTCAGACATATGTGCTGCCAGAGCACTTGGTTTCCATGGCAGCGGGAAATGGCTTGGGCTCTGAACTTGTCTTTGGCTGCGGAGCTTTGAGCGCCTTGAGTGAGGAGGTGCATGTTAGTTTTGTGTGGGTGCTCAAGCTGCTTGATTCCATCCCACTGGGCTCAATGGGCATGGGACCGGAAGTGAGCAAACAGGGTTTCCTAGATAGCTGCCAGGACAGCTGATGGTTTGTGAAGTGCATGAGGCAGGTGGAGTTGTTTTGGCGCTGGAAGAGCTGTGCTGCTGCTTCGGGCAGTTGCCATTCACCACCACACTACCTTCCCTAGGTGTCATAGCCACTTTCAGACATATGTGCTGCCAGAGCCCTTGGTTTCCATGGCAGCGGGAAATGGCTTTGGCCCTGAACTTGTCTTTGGCTGTGGAGCTTTGAGCACCTTGAGTGAGGAGGTGCATGTTTGTCTTGTGTAGGTGCTCAAGCTGCTTGATTCCATCCCACTGGGCTCAATGGGCATTGGACCGGAAGTGAGCAAACAGGGTTTCCTAGATAGCTGCCAGGACAGCTGATGGCATGTGAAGTGCATGAGGCAGGTGGAGTTGTTTTGGCACTGGAAGAGCTGTGCTGCTGCTTCGGGCAGTTGCCATTCACCACCACACTACCTTCCCTAGGTGGCATAGACACTTTCAGACATATGTGCTGCCAGAGCACTTGGTTTCCATGGCAGCGGGAAATGGCTTGGGCTGTGAACTTGTCTTTGGCTGTGGAGTTTTGAGCGCAGTTAGTGAGGAGCTCCATGTTAGTTTTGTGTGGGTGCTCAAGCTGCTTGATTCCATCCCACTGGGCTCAATGGGCACTGGACCGGAAGTGACCAAACAGGGTTTCCTAGATAGCGGCCAGGACAGCTGATGGTATGTGAAGTTCATGGGGCAGGTGGAGTTGTTTTGGCACTGGAAGAGCTGTGCTGCTGCTTCGGGCAGTTGCCATTCACCACCACACTACCTTCCCTAGGTGTCATAGCCACTTTCAGACATATGTGCTGCCAGAGCCCTTGGTTTCCATGGCAGCGGGAAATGGCTTTGGCCCTGAACTTGCCTTTGGCTGTGGAGTTTTGAGCGCCTTGAGTGAGGAGCTCCATGTTAGTTTTGTGTGGGTGCTCAAGCTGCTTGATTCCATCCCACTGGGCTCAATTGGCATGGGACCGGAAGTGACCAAACAGGATTTCCTAGATAGCTGCCAGGACAGCTGATGGTATGTGAAGTGCATGAGGCAGGTGGAGTTGTTTTGGCACTGGAAGAGCTGTGCTGCTGCTTCGGGCAGTTGCCATTCACCACCACACTACCTTCCCTAGGTGTCATAGCCACTTTCAGACATATGTGCTGCCAGAGCCCTTGGTTTCCATGGCAGCTGGAAATGGCTTTGGCCCTGAACTTGCCTTTGGCTGTGGAGTTTTGAGCGCCATCAGTGAGGAGCTCCATGTTAGTATTGTGTGGGTGCTCAAGCTGCTTGATTCCATCCCACTGGGCTCAATGGGCATGGGACCGGAAGTGAGCAAACAGGGTTTCCTAGATAGCTGCCAGGACAGCTGATTGTATGTGAAGTTCATCAGGCAGGTGGAGTTGTTTTGGCACTGGAAGAGCTGTGCTGCTGCTTCGGGCAGTTGCCATTCACCACCACACTACCTTCCCTAGGTGTCATAGCCACTTTCAGACATATGTGCTGCCAGAGCACTTGGTTTCCATGGCAGCGGGAAATGGCTTGGGCTCTGAACTTGTCTTTGGCTGCGGAGCTTTGAGCGCCTTGAGTGAGGAGGTGCATGTTAGTTTTGTGTGGGTGCTCAAGCTGCTTGATTCCATCCCACTGGGCTCAATGGGCATGGGACCGGAAGTGAGCAAACAGGGTTTCCTAGATAGCTGCCAGGACAGCTGATGGTTTGTGAAGTGCATGAGGCAGGTGGAGTTGTTTTGGCGCTGGAAGAGCTGTGCTGCTGCTTCGGGCAGTTGCCATTCACCACCACACTACCTTCCCTAGGTGTCATAGCCACTTTCAGACATATGTGCTGCCAGAGCCCTTGGTTTCCATGGCAGTGGGAAATGGCTTTGGCCCTGAACTTGTCTTTGGCTGTGGAGCTTTGAGCACCTTGAGTGAGGAGGTGCATGTTTGTCTTGTGTAGGTGCTCAAGCTGCTTGATTCCATCCCACTGGGCTCAATGGCCATGGGACCGGAAGTGAGCAAACAGGGTTTCCTAGATAGCTGCCAGGACAGCTGATGGCATGTGAAGTGCATGAGGCAGGTGGAGTTGTTTTGGCACTGGAAGAGCTGTGCTGCTGCTTCGGGCAGTTGCCATTCACCACCACACTACCTTCCCTAGGTGGCATAGACACTTTCAGACATATGTGCTGCCAGAGCCCTTGGTTTCCATGGCAGCGGGAAATGGCTTGGGCTGTGAACTTGTCTTTGGCTGTGGAGTTTTGAGCGCAGTTAGTGAGGAGCTCCATGTTAGTTTTGTGTGGGTGCTCAAGCTGCTTGATTCCATCCCACTGGGCTCAATGGGCACTGGACCGGAAGTGAGCAAACAGGGTTTCCTAGATAGCTGCCACGACAGCTGATGGTATGTGAAGTTCATGGGGCAGGTGGAGTTGTTTTGGCACTGGAAGAGCTGTGCTGCTGCTTCGGGCAGTTGCCATTCACCACCACACTACCTTCCCTAGGTGTCATAGCCACTTTCAGACATATGTGCTGCCAGAGAACTTGGTTTCCATGGCAGCGGGAAATGGCTTGGGCTCTGAACTTGTCTTTGGCTGTGGAGTTTTGAGCGCCTTGAGTGAGGAGCTCCATGTTAGTATTGTGTGGGTGCTCAAGCTGCTTGATTTCATCCCACTGGGCTCAATGGGCATGGGACCGGAAGTGACCAAACAGGGTTTCCTAGATAGCTGCCAGGACAGCTGATGGTATGTGAAGTGCATGAGGCAGGTGGAGTTGTTTTGGCACTGGAAGAGCTGTGCTGCTGCTTCGGGCAGTTGCCATTCACCACCACACTACCTTCCCTAGGTGTCATAGCCACTTTCAGACATATGTGCTGCCAGAGCCCTTGGTTTCCATGGCAGCGGGAAATGGCTTTCGCCCTGAACTTGCCTTTGGCTGTGGAGTTTTGAGCGCCTTGAGTGAGGAGCTCCATGTTAGTTTTGTGTGGGTGCTCAAGCTGCTTGATTCCATCCCACTGGGCTCAATTGGCATGGGACCGGAAGTGACCAAACAGGATTTCCTAGATAGCTGCCAGGACAGCTGATGGTTTGTGAAGTGCATGAGGCAGGTGGAGTTGTTTTGGCACTGGAAGAGCTGTGCTGCTGCTTCGGGCAGTTGCCATTCACCACCACACTACCTTCCCTAGGTGTCATAGCCACTTTCAGACATATGTGCTGCCAGAGCCCTTGGTTTCCATGGCAGCGGGAAATGGCTTTGGCCCTGAACTTGTCTTTGGCTGTGGAGTTTTGAGCGCCTCGAGTGAGGAGCTCCATGTTAGTTTTGTGTGGGTGCTCAAGCTGCTTGATTCCATCCCACTGGGCTCAATGGGCATAGGACCGGAAGTGAGCAAACAGGGTTTCCTAGATAGCTGCCAGGACAGCTGATGGTATGTGAAGTGCATGAGGCAGGTGGAGTTGTTTTGGCACTGGAAGAGCTGTGCTGCTGCTTCGGGCAGTTGCCATTCACCACCACACTACCTTCCCTAGGTGTCATAGCCACTTTCAGAAATATGTGCTGCCAGAGCCCTTGGTTTCCATGGCAGCGGGAAATGGCTTTGGCCGTGAACTTGTCTTTGGCTGTGGAGCTTTGAGCGCCTTGAGTGAGGAGCTCCATGTTAGTTTTGTGTGGGTGCTCAAGCTGCTTGATTCCATCCCTCTGGGCTCAATGGGAATTGGACCGGAAGTGACCAAACAGGGTTTCCTAGATAGCTGCCAGGACAGCTGATGGTATGTGAAGTTCATGAGGCAGGTGGAGTTGTTTTGGCACTGGAAGAGCTGTGCTGCTGCTTCGGGCAGTTGCCATTCACCACCACACTACCTTCCCTAGGTGTCATAGCCACTTTCAGACATATGTGCTGCCAGAGCACTTGGTTTCCATGGCAGCGGGAAATGGCTTTGGCCGTGAACTTGTCTTTGGCTGTGGAGTTTTGAGCGCCTTGAGTGAGGAGCTCCATGTTAGTTTTGTGTGGGTGCTCAAGCTGCTTAATTCCATCCCACTGGGCTCAATGGGCATTGGACCGGAAGTGAGCAAACAGGGTTTCCTAGATAGCTGCCAGGACAGCTGATGGTATGTGAAGTGCATGAGGCAGGTGGAGTTGTTTTGGCACTGGAAGAGCTGTGCTGCTGCTTCGGGCAGTTGCCATTCACCACCACACTACCTTCCCTAGGTGTCATAGCCACTTTCAGACATATGTGCTGCCAGAGCCCTTGGTTTCCATGGCAGCGGGAAATGGCTTGGGCCCTGAATTTGCCTTTGGCTGTGGAGTTTTGAGCGCCTTGAGTGAGGAGCTCCATGTTAGTTTTGTGTGGGTGCTCAAGCTGCTTGATTCCATCCCACTGGGCTCAATGGGCATGGGACCGGAAGTGAGCAAACAGGGTTTCCTAGATAGCTGCCAGGACAGCTGATGGTATGTGAAGTGCATGAGGCAGGTGGAGTTGTTTTGGCACTGGAAGAGCTGTGCTGCTGCTTCGGGCAGTTGCCATTCACCACCACACTACCTTCCCTAGGTGTCATAGCCACTTTCAGACATATGTGCTGCCAGAGCACTTGGTTTCCATGGCAGCGGGAAATGGCTTTGGCTGTGAACTTGATTTTGGCTGTGGAGCTTTGAGCGCAGTTAGTGAGGAGCTCCATGTTAGTTTTGTGTGGGTGCTCAAGCTGCTTGATTCCATCCCTCTGGGCTCAATGGGCATTGGACCGGAAGTGACCAAACAGGGTTTCCTAGATAGCTGCCAGGACAGCTGATGGTATGTGAAGTTCATGAGGCAGGTGGAGTTGTTTTGGCACTGGAAGAGCTGTGCTGCTGCTTCGGGCAGTTGCCATTCACCACCACACTACCTTCCCTAGGTGTCATAGCCACTTTCAGACATATGTGCTGCCAGAGCACTTGGTTTCCATGGCAGCGGGAAATGGCTTTGGCCGTGAACTTGTCTTTGGCTGTGGAGTTTTGAGCGCCTTGAGTGAGGAGCTCCATGTTAGTTTTGTGTGGGTGCTCAAGCTGCTTAATTCCATCCCACTGGGCTCAAAGGGCATTGGACCGGAAGTGAGCAAACAGGGTTTCCTAGATAGCTGCCAGGACAGCTGATGGTATGTGAAGTGCATGAGGCAGGTGGAGTTGTTTTGGCACTGGAAGAGCTGTGCTGCTGCTTCGGGCAGTTGCCATTCACCACCACACTACCTTCCCTAGGTGTCATAGCCACTTTCAGACATATGTGCTGCCAGAGCCCTTGGTTTCCATGGCAGCGGGAAATGGCTTGGGCCCTGAACTTGCCTTTGGCTGTGGAGTTTTGAGCGCCTTGAGTGAGGAGCTCCATGTTAGTTTTGTGTGGGTGCTCAAGCTGCTTGATTCCATCCCACTGGGCTCAATGGGCATGGGACCGGAAGTGAGCAAACAGGGTTTCCTAGATAGCTGCCAGGACAGCTGATGGTATGTGAAGTGCATGAGGCAGGTGGAGTTGTTTTGGCACTGGAAGAGCTGTGCTGCTGCTTCGGGCAGTTGCCATTCACCACCACACTACCTTCCCTAGGTGTCATAGCCACTTTCAGACATATGTGCTGCCAGAGCACTTGGTTTCCATGGCAGCGGGAAATGGCTTTGGCTGTGAACTTGATTTTGGCTGTGGAGTTTTGAGCGCCTTGAGTGAGGAGCTCCATGTTAGTTTTGTGTGGGTGCTCAAGCTGCTTGATTCCATCCCACTGGGCTCAATGGGCACTGGACCGGAAGTGAGCAAACAGGGTTTCCTAGATAGCTGCCAGGACAGCTGATGGTATGTGAAGTGCATGAGGAGTTGTTTTGGCACTGGAAGAGCTGTGCTGCTGCTTCGGGCAGTTGCCATTCACCACCACACTACCTTCCCTAGGTGGCATAGCCACTTTCAGACATATGTGCTGCCAGAGCCCTTGGTTTCCATGGCAGCGGGAAATGGCTTGGGCGCTGAACTTGTCTTTGGCTGTGGAGTTTTGAGTGCCTTGAGTGAGGAGGTGCATGTTAGTTTTGTGTGGGTGCTCAAGCTGCTTGATTCCATCCCACTGGGCTCAATGGGCACTGGACCGGCAGTGACCAAACAGGGTTTCCTAGATAGCTGCCAGGACAGCTGATGGTATGTGAAGTGCATGAGGCAGGTGGAGTTGTTTTGGCACTGGAAGAGCTGTGCTGCTGCTTCGGGCAGTTGCCATTCACCACCACACTACCTTCCCTAGGTGTCATAGCCACTTTCAGACATATGTGCTGCCAGAGCCCTTGGTTTCCATGGCAGCGGGAAATGGCTTTGGCCCTGAACTTGTCTTTGGCTGTGTAGTTTTGAGCGCCGTCAGTGAGGAGCTGAATGTTAGTTTTGTGTGGGTGCTCAAGCTGCTTGATTCCATCCCTCTGGGCTCAATGGGCACTGGACCGGAAGTGAGCAAACAGGGTTTCCTAGATAGCTGCCAGGACAGCTGATGGTTTGTGAAGTGCATGAGGCAGGTGAAGTTGTTTTGGCACTGGAAGAGCTGTGCTGCTGCTTCGGGCAGTTGCCATTCACCACCACACTACCTTCCCTAGGTGTCATAGCCACTTTCAGACATATGTGCTGCCAGAGCCCTTGGTTTCCATGGCAGCGGGAAATGGCTTTCGCCCTGAACTTGCCTTTGGCTGTGGAGTTTTGAGCGCCTTGAGTGAGGAGCTCCATGTTAGTATTGTGTGGGTGCTCAAGCTGCTTGATTCCATCCCACTGGGCTCAATGGGCATTGCACCGGAAGTGACCAAACAGGGTTTCCTAGATAGCGGCCAGGACAGCTGATGGTATGTGAAGTGCATGAGGCAGGTGGAGTTGTTTTGGCACTGGAAGAGCTGTGCTGCTGCTTCGGGCAGTTGCCATTCACCACCACACTACCTTCCCTAGGTGTCATAGCCACTTTCAGACATATGTGCTGCCAGAGCCCTTGGTTTCCATGGCAGCGGGAAATGGCTTGGGCCCTGAAATTGTCTTTGGCTGTGGAGTTTTGAGCGCCGTCAGTGAGGAGCTGCATGTTAGTTTTGTGTGGGTGCTCAAGCTGCTTGATTCCATCCCACTGGGCTCAATGAGCATGGGACCGGAAGTGAGCAAACAGGGTTTCCTAGATAGCTGCCAGGACAGCTGATGGTATGTGAAGTGCATGAGGCAGGTGGAGTTGTTTTGGCACTGGAAGAGCTGTGCTGCTGCTTCGGGCAGTTGCCATTCACCACCACACTACCTTCCCTAGGTGTCATAGCCACTTTCAGACATATGTGCTGCCAGAGCCCTTGGTTTCCATGGCAGCGGGAAATGGCTTTCGCCCTGAACTTGCCTTTGGCTGTGGAGTTTTGAGCGCCTTGAGTGAGGAGCTCCATGTTAGTTTTGTGTGGGTGCTCAAGCTGCTTGATTCCATCCCACTGGGCTCAATTGGCATGGGACCGGAAGTGACCAAACAGGGTTTCCTAGATAGCTGCCATGACAGCTGATGGTTTGTGAAGTGCATGAGGCAGGTGGAGTTGTTTTGGCACTGGAAGAGCTGTGCTGCTGCTTCGGGCAGTTGCCATTCACCACCACACTACCTTCCCTAGGTGTCATAGCCACTTTCAGACATATGTGCTGCCAGAGCCCTTGGTTTCCATGGCAGCGGGAAATGGCTTGGGCTCTGAACTTGTCTTTGGCTGTGGAGCTTTGAGCGCCTTGAGTGAGGAGGTGCATGTTAGTATTGTGTGGGTGCTCAAGCTGCTTGATTCCATCCCACTGGGCTCAATGGGCATGGGACCGGAAGTGAGCAAACAGGGTTTCCTAGATAGCTGCCAGGACAGCTGATGGTTTGTGAAGTGCATGAGGCAGGGGGAGTTGTTTTGGCGCTGGAAGAGCTGTGCTGCTGCTTCGGGCAGTTGCCATTCACCACCACACTACCTTCCCTAGGTGTCATAGCCACTTTCAGACATATGTGCTGCCAGAGCCCTTGGTTTCCATGGCAGCGGGAAATGGCTTTGGCCCTGAACTTGTCTTTGGCTGTGGAGCTTTGAGCACCTTGAGTGAGGAGGTGCATGTTTGTTTTGTGTAGGTGCTCAAGCTGCTTGATTCCATCCCACTGGGCTCAATGGGCATGGGACCGGAAGTGAGCAAACAGGGTTTCCTAGATAGCTGCCAGGACAGCTGATGGCATGTGAAGTGCATGAGGCAGGTGGAGTTGTTTTGGCACTGGAAGAGCTGTGCTGCTGCTTCGGGCAGTTGCCATTCACCACCACACTACCTTCCCTAGGTGGCATAGACACTTTCAGACATATGTGCTGCCAGAGCCCTTGGTTTCCATGGCAGCGGGAAATGGCTTGGGCTGTGAACTTGTCTTTGGCTGTGGAGTTTTGAGCGCCTTGAGTGAGGAGCTGCATGTTAGTTTTGTGTGGGTGCTCAAGCTGCTTGATTCCATCCCACTGGGCTCAATGGGCATGGGACCGGAAGTGACCAAACAGGGTTTCCTAGATAGCTGCCAGGACAGCTGATGGTATGTGAAGTGCATGAGGCAGGTGGAGTTGTTTTGGCACTGGAAGAGCTGTGCTGCTGCTTCGGGCAGTTGCCATTCACCACCACACTACCTTCCCTAGGTGTCATAGCCACTTGCAGACATATGTGCTGCCAGAGCCCTTGGTTTCCATGGCAGCGGGAAATGGCTTGGGCTCTGAACTTGTCTTTGGCTGTGGAGTTTTGAGCGCCTTGAGTGAGGAGCTCCATGTTAGTTTTGTGTGGGTGCTCAAGCTGCTTGATTCCATCCCACTGGGCTCAATGGGCATGGGACCGGAAGTGACCAAACAGGGTTTCCTAGATAGCTGCCAGGACAGCTGATGGTATGTGAAGTGCATGAGGCAGGTGGAGTTGTTTTGGCACTGGAAGAGCTGTGCTGCTGCTTCGGGCAGTTGCCATTCACCACCACACTACCTTCCCTAGGTGTCATAGCCACTTTCAGACATATGTGCTGCCAGAGCCCTTGGTTTCCATGGCAGCGGGAAATGGCTTGGGCTCTGAACTTGCCTTTGGCTGTGGAGTTTTGAGCGCCTTCAGTGAGGAGCTCCATGTTAGTTTTGTGTGGGTGCTCAAGCTGCTTGATTCCATCCCACTGGGCTCAATGGGCATGGGACCGGAAGTGACCAAACAGGGTTTCCTAGATAGCTGCCAGGACAGCTGATGGTATGTGAAGTTCATGAGGCAGGTGGAGTTGTTTTGGCACTGGAAGAGCTGTGCTGCTGCTTCGGGCAGTTGCCATTCACCACCACACTACCTTCCCTAGGTGTCATAGCCACTTTCAGACATATGTGCTGCCAGAGCCCTTGGTTTCCATGGCAGCGGGAAATGGCATTGTCCCTGAACTTGTCTTTGGCTGTGAAGTTTTGAGCGCCTTGAGTGAGGAGCTCCATGTTAGTTTTGTGTGGGTGCTCAAGCTGCTTGATTCCATCCCACTGGGCTCAATGGGCATGGGACCGGAAGTGAGCAAACAGGGTTTCCTAGATAGCTGCCAGGACAGCTGATGGTATGTGAAGTTCATGAGGCAGGTGAAGTTGTTTTGGCACTGGAAGAGCTGTGCTGCTGCTTCGGGCAGTTGCCATTCACCACCACACTACCTTCCCTAGGTGTCATAGCCACTTTCAGACATATGTGCTGCCAGAGCACTGGGTTTCCATGGCAGCGGGAAATGGCTTTGGCCGTGAACTTGTCTTTGGCTGTGGAGCTTTGAGCGCCTTGAGTGAGGAGCTCCATGTTAGTTTTGTGTGGGTGCTCAAGCTGCTTGATTCCATCCCACTGGGCTCAAAGGGCACTGGACCGGAAGTGAGCAAACAGGGTTTCCTAGATAGCTGCCACGACAGCTGATGGTATGTGAAGTGCATGAGGCAGGTGGAGTTGTTTTGGCACTGGAAGAGCTGTGCTGCTGCTTCAGGCAGTTGCCATTCACCACCACACTACCTTCCCTAGGTGTCATAGCCACTTGCAGACATATGTGCTGCCAGAGCCCTTGGTTTCCATGGCAGCGGGAAATGGCATTGGGCCTGAACTTGTCTTTGGCTGTGGAGTTTTGAGCGCCTTGAGTGAGGAGGTGCATGTTAGTTTTGTGTGGGTGCTCAAGCTGCTTGATTCCATCCCACTGGGCTCAATGGGCATTGGACCGGAAGTGACCAAACAGGGTTTCCTAGATAGCTGCCAGGACAGCTGATGGTATGTGAAGTTCATGAGGCAGGTGGAGTTGTTTTGGCACTGGAAGAGCTGTGCTGCTGCTTCGGGCAGTTGCCATTCACCACCACACTACCTTCCCTAGGTGTCATAGCCACTTTCAGACATATGTGCTGCCAGAGCACTTGGTTTCCATGGCAGCGGGAAATGGCTTGGGCGCTGAACTTGTCTTTGGCTGTGGAGTTTTGAGTGCCTTGAGTGAGGAGCTGCATGTTAGTTTTGTGTGGGTGCTCAAGCTGCTTGATTCCATCCCACTGGGCTCAATGGGCATGGGACCGGAAGTGACCAAACAGGGTTTATTAGATAGCTGCCAGGACAGCTGATGGTATGTGAAGTTCATGAGGCAGGTGGAGTTGTTTTGGCACTGGAAGAGCTGTGCTGCTGCTTCGGGCAGTTGCCATTCACCACCACACTACCTTCCCTAGGTGTCATAGCCACTTTCAGACATATGTGCTGCCAGAGCACTTGGTTTCCATGGCAGCGGGAAATGGCTTTGGCCCTGAACTTGCCTTTGGCTGTGGAGTTTTGAGCGCCTTGAGTGAGGAGGTGCATGTTAGTTTTGTGTGGGTGCTCAAGCTGCTTGATTCCATCCCACTGGGCTCAATGGGCATGGGACCGGAAGTGAGCAAACAGGGTTTCCTAGATAGCTGCCATGACAGCTGATGGTTTGTGAAGTGCATGAGGCAGGTGGAGTTGTTTTGGCACTGGAAGAGCTGTGCTGCTGCTTCGGGCAGTTGCCATTCACCACCACACTACCTTCCCTAGGTGTCATAGCCACTTGCAGACATATGTGCTGCCAGAGCCCTTGGTTTCCATGGCAGCGGGAAATGGCATTGTCCCTGAACTTGCCATTGGCTGTGGAGTTTTGAGCGCCTTGAGTGAGGAGCTGCATGTTAGTTTTGTGTGGGTGCTCAAGCTGCTTGATTCCATCCCACTGGGCTCAATGGGCATGGGACCGGAAGTGAGCAAACAGGGTTTCCTAGATAGCTGCCAGGACAGCTGATGGTATGTGAAGTTCATGAGGCAGGTGGAGTTGTTTTGGCACTGGAAGAGCTGTGCTGCTGCTTCGGGCAGTTGCCATTCACCACCACACTCCCTTCCCTAGGTGTCATAGCCACTTTCAGACATATGTGCTGCCAGAGCCCTTGGTTTCCATGGCAGCGGGAAATGGCTTTGTCCCTGAACTTGCCTTTGGCTGTGGAGTTTTGAGCGCCATCAGTGAGGAGCTCCATGTTAGTATTGTGTGGGTGCTCAAGCTGCTTGATTCCATCCCACTGGGCTCAATGGGCATTGGACCGGAAGTGACCAAACAGGGTTTCCTAGATAGCTGCCACGACAGCTGATGGTATGTGAAGTGCATGAGGCAGGTGGAGTTGTTTTGGCACTGGAAGAGCTGTGCTGCTGCTTCGGGCAGTTGCCATTCACCACCACACTACCTTCCCTAGGTGTCATAGCCACTTTCAGACATAAGTGCTGCCAGAGCCCTTGGTTTCCATGGCAGCGGGAAATGGCTTGGGCGCTGAACTTGTCTTTGGCTGCGGAGTTTTGAGTGCCTTGAGTGAGGAGCTCCATGTTAGTTTTGTGTGGGTGCTCAAGCTGCTTGATTCCATCCCACTGGGCTCAAAGGGCACTGGACCGGAAGTGAGCAAACAGGGTTTCCTAGATAGCTGCCAGAACCTCTGATGGTATGTGAAGTGCATGAGGCAGGTGGAGTTGTTTTGGCACTGGAAGAGCTGTGCTGCTGCTTCGGGCAGTTGCCATTCACCACCACACTACCTTCCCTAGGTGTCATAGCCACTTTCAGACATATGTGCTGCCAGAGCCCTTCGTTTCCATGGCAGCGGGAAATGGCTTTGGCACTGAACTTGTCTTTGGCTGTGGAGTTTTGAGCGCCTTGAGTGAGGAGCTCCATGTTAGTTTTGTGTGGGTGCTCAAGCTGCTTGATTCCATCCCACTGGGCTCAATGGGCATGGGACCGGAAGTGACCAAACAGGGTTTCCTAGATAGCTGCACGACAGCTGATGGTATGTGAAGTGCATGAGGCAGGTGGAGTTGTTTTGGCACTGGAAGAGCTGTGCTGCTGCTTTGGGCAGTTGCCATTCACCACCACACTACCTTCCCTAGGTGTCATAGCCACTTTCAGACATATGTGCTGCCAGAGCCCTTGGTTTCCATGGCAGCGGGAAATGGCTTGGGCCGTGAAATTGTCTTTGGCTGTGGAGTTTTGAGCGCCGTCAGTGAGGAGCTGCATGTTAGTTTTGTGTGGGTGCTCAAGCTGCTTGATTCCATCCCACTGGGCTCAATGGGCATGGGACCGGAAGTGACCAAACAGGGTTTCCTAGATAGCTGCCAGGACAGCTGATGGTATGTGAAGTTCATGAGGCAGGTGGAGTTGTTTTGGCACTGGAAGAGCTGTGCTGCTGCTTCGGGCAGTTGCCATTCACCACCACACTACCTTCCCTAGGTGTCATAGCCACTTTCAGACATATGTGCTGCCAGAGCCCTTGGTTTCCATGGCAGCGGGAAATGGCATTGTCCCTGAACTTGTCTTTGGCTGTGGAGCTTTGAGCGCCTTGATTGAGGAGGTGCATGTTAGTTTTGTGTGGGTGCTCAAGCTGCTTGATTCCATCCCACTGGGCTCAATGGGCACTGGACCGGATGTGAGCAAACAGGGTTTCCTAGATAGCTGCGACGACAGCTGATGGTTTGTGAAGTGCATGAGGCAGGGGGAGTTGTTTTGGCACTGGAAGAGCTGTGCTGCTGCTTCGGGCAGTTGCCATTGACCACCACATTACCTTCCCTAGGTGTCATAGCCACTTTCAGACATATGTGCTGCCAGAGCCCTTGGTTTCCATGGCAGCGGGAAATGGCTTTGGCCCTGAACTTGCCTTTGGCTGTGGAGCTTTGAGCACCTTGAGTGAGGAGGTGCATGTTTGTTTTGTGTAGGTGCTCAAGCTGCTTGATTCCATCCCACTGGGCTCAATGGGCATGGGACCGGAAGTGAGCAAACAGGGTTTCCTAGATAGCTGCCAGGACAGCTGATGGCATGTGAAGTGCATGAGGCAGGTGGAGTTGTTTTGGCACTGGAAGAGCTGTGCTGCTGCTTCGGGCAGTTGCCATTCACCACCACAAACCTTCCCTAGGTGTCATAGCCACTTTCAGACATATGTGCTGCCAGAGCACCTGGTTACCATGGCAGCGCGAAATGGCTTGGGCTCTGAACTTGATTTTGGTTGTGGAGTTTTGAGCGCCTTGAGTGAGGAGCTCCATGTTAGTTTTGTGTGGGTGCTCAAGCTGCTTGATTCCATCCCACTGGGCTCAATGGGCATGGGACCGGAAGTGAGCAAACAGGGTTTCCTAGATAGCTGCCAGCACAGCTGATGGTATGTGAAGTGCATGAGGCAGGTGGAGTTGTTTTGGCACTGGAAGAGCTGTGCTGCTGCTTCGGGCAGTTGCCATTCACCACCACACTACCTTCCCTGGGTGTCATAGCCACTTGCAGACATATGTGCTGCCAGAGCCCTTGGTTTCCATGGCAGCGGGAAATGGCTTTGGCCCTGAACTTGTCTTTGGCTGTGGAGTTTTGAGAGCCTTGAGTGAGGAGCTGCATGTTAGTTTTGTGTGGGTGCTCAAGCTGCTTGATTCCATCCCACTGGGCTCAATGGGCATGGGACCGGAAGTGACCAAACAGGGTTTCCTAGATAGCTGCCAGGACAGCTGATGGTATGTGAAGTGCATGAGGCAGGTGGAGTTGTTTTGGCACTGGAAGAGCTGTGCTGCTGCTTCGGGCAGTTGCCATTCACCACCACACTACCTTCCCTAGGTGTCATAGCCACTTGCAGACATATGTGCTGCCAGAGCCCTTGGTTTCCATGGCAGCGGGAAATGGCTTGGGCTCTGAACTTGTCTTTGGCTGTGGAGTTTTGAGCGCCTTGAGTGAGGAGCTCCATGTTAGTTTTGTGTGGGTGCTCAAGCTGCTTGATTCCATCCCACTGGGCTCAATGGGCATGGGACCGGAAGTGACCAAACAGGGTTTCCTAGATAGCTGCCAGGACAGCTGATGGTATGTGAAGTGCATGAGGCAGGTGGAGTTGTTTTGGCACTGGAAGAGCTGTGCTGCTGCTTCGGGCAGTTGCCATTCACCACCACACTACCTTCCCTAGGTGTCATAGCCACTTTCAGACATATGTGCTGCCAGAGCACTTGGTTTCCATGGCAGCGGGAAATGGCTTGGGCTCTGAACTTGCCTTTGGCTGTGGAGTTTTGAGCGCCTTCAGTGAGGAGCTCCATGTTAGTTTTGTGTGGGTGCTCAAGCTGCTTGATTCCATCCCACTGGGCTCAATGGGCATGGGACCGGAAGTGACCAAACAGGGTTTCCTAGATAGCTGCCAGGACAGCTGATGGTATGTGAAGTTCATGAGGCAGGTGGAGTTGTTTTGGCACTGGAAGAGCTGTGCTGCTGCTTCGGGCAGTTGCCATTCACCACCACACTACCTTCCCTAGGTGTCATAGCCACTTTCAGACATATGTGCTGCCAGAGCCCTTGGTTTCCATGGCAGCGGGAAATGGCATTGTCCCTGAACTTGTCTTTGGCTGTGAAGTTTTGAGCGCCTTGAGTGAGGAGCTCCATGTTAGTTTTGTGTGGGTGCTCAAGCTGCTTGATTCCATCCCACTGGGCTCAATGGGCATGGGACCGGAAGTGAGCAAACAGGGTTTCCTAGATAGCTGCCAGGACAGCTGATGGTATGTGAAGTTCATGAGGCAGGTGGAGTTGTTTTGGCACTGGAAGAGCTGTGCTGCTGCTTCGGGCAGTTGCCATTCACCACCACACTACCTTCCCTAGGTGTCATAGCCACTTTCAGACATATGTGCTGCCAGAGCACTGGGTTTCCATGGCAGCGGGAAATGGCTTTGGCCGTGAACTTGTCTTTGGCTATGGAGCTTTGAGCGCCTTGAGTGAGGAGCTCCATGTTAGTTTTGTGTGGGTGCTCAAGCTGCTTGATTCCATCCCACTGGGCTCAAAGGGCACTGGACCGGAAGTGAGCAAACAGGGTTTCCTAGATAGCTGCCACGACAGCTGATGGTATGTGAAGTGCATGAGGCAGGTGGAGTTGTTTTGGCACTGGAAGAGCTGTGCTGCTGCTTCAGGCAGTTGCCATTCACCACCACACTACCTTCCCTAGGTGTCATAGCCACTTGCAGACATATGTGCTGCCAGAGCCCTTGGTTTCCATGGCAGCGGGAAATGGCATTGGGCCTGAACTTGTCTTTGGCTGTGGAGTTTTGAGCGCCTTGAGTGAGGAGGTGCATGTTAGTTTTGTGTGGGTGCTCAAGCTGCTTGATTCCATCCCACTGGGCTCAATGGGCATTGGACCGGAAGTGACCAAACAGGGTTTCCTAGATAGCTGCCAGGACAGCTGATGGTATGTGAAGTGCATGAGGCAGGTGGAGTTGTTTTGGCACTGGAAGAGCTGTGCTGCTGCTTCGGGCAGTTGCCATTCACCACCACACTACCTTCCCTAGGTGTCATAGCCACTTTCAGACATATGTGCTGCCAGAGCCCTTGGTTTCCATGGCAGCGGGAAATGGCTTTCGCCCTGAACTTGCCTTTGGCTGTGGAGTTTTGAGCGCCTTGAGTGAGGAGCTCCATGTTAGTTTTGTGTGGGTGCTCAAGCTGCTTGATTCCATCCCACTGGGCTCAATGGGCATTGGACCGGAAGTGACCAAACAGGGTTTCCTAGATAGCTGCCAGGACAGCTGATGGTATGTGAAGTTCATGAGGCAGGTGGAGTTGTTTTGGCACTGGAAGAGCTGTGCTGCTGCTTCGGGCAGTTGCCATTCACCACCACACTACCTTCCCTAGGTGTCATAGCCACTTTCAGACATATGTGCTGCCAGAGCACTTGGTTTCCATGGCAGCGGGAAATGGCTTGGGCGCTGAACTTGTCTTTGGCTGTGGAGTTTTGAGTGCCTTGAGTGAGGAGCTCCATGTTAGTTTTGTGTGGGTGCTCAAGCTGCTTGATTCCATCCCACTGGGCTCAATGGGCATGGGACCGGAAGTGACCAAACAGGGTTTCCTAGATAGCTGCCAGGACAGCTGATGGTATGTGAAGTTCATGAGGCAGGTGGAGTTGTTTTGGCACTGGAAGAGCTGTGCTGCTGCTTCGGGCAGTTGCCATTCACCACCACACTACCTTCCCTAGGTGTCATAGCCACTTTCAGACATATGTGCTGCCAGAGCACTTGGTTTCCATGGCAGCGGGAAATGGCTTTGGCCCTGAACTTGCCTTTGGCTGTGGAGTTTTGAGCGCCTTGAGTGAGGAGGTGCATGTTAGTTTTGTGTGGGTGCTCAAGCTGCTTGATTCCATCCCACTGGGCTCAATGGGCATGGGACCGGAAGTGACCAAACAGGGTTTCCTAGATAGCTGCCATGACAGCTGATGGTTTGTGAAGTGCATGAGGCAGGTGGAGTTGTTTTGGCACTGGAAGAGCTGTGCTGCTGCTTCGGGCAGTTGCCATTCACCACCACACTACCTTCCCTAGGTGTCATAGCCACTTGCAGACATATGTGCTGCCAGAGCCCTTGGTTTCCATGGCAGCGGGAAATGGCATTGTCCCTGAACTTGCCATTGGCTGTGGAGTTTTGAGCGCCTTGAGTGAGGAGCTGCATGTTAGTTTTGTGTGGGTGCTCAAGCTGCTTGATTCCATCCCACTGGGCTCAATGGGCATGGGACCGGAAGTGAGCAAACAGGGTTTCCTAGATAGCTGCCAGGACAGCTGATGGTATGTGAAGTGCATGAGGCAGGTGGAGTTGTTTTGGCACTGGAAGAGCTGTGCTGCTGCTTCGGGCAGTTGCCATTCACCACCACACTCCCTTCCCTAGGTGTCATAGCCACTTTCAGACATATGTGCTGCCAGAGCCCTTGGTTTCCATGGCAGCGGGAAATGGCTTTGGCCCTGAACTTGCCTTTGGCTGTGGAGTTTTGAGCGCCATCAGTGAGGAGCTCCATGTTAGTATTGTGTGGGTGCTCAAGCTGCTTGATTCCATCCCACTGGGCTCAATGGGCATGGGACCGGAAGTGACCAAACAGGGTTTCCTAGATAGCTGCCACGACAGCTGATGGTATGTGAAGTGCATGAGGCAGGTGGAGTTGTTTTGGCACTGGAAGAGCTGTGCTGCTGCTTCGGGCAGTTGCCATTCACCACCACACTACCTTCCCTAGGTGTCATAGCCACTTTCAGACATAAGTGCTGCCAGAGCCCTTGGTTTCCATGGCAGCGGGAAATGGCTTGGGCGCTGAACTTGTCTTTGGCTGCGGAGTTTTGAGTGCCTTGAGTGAGGAGCTCCATGTTAGTTTTGTGTGGGTGCTCAAGCTGCTTGATTCCATCCCACTGGGCTCAAAGGGCACTGGACCGGAAGTGAGCAAACAGGGTTTCCTAGATAGCTGCCAGAACCTCTGATGGTATGTGAAGTGCATGAGGCAGGTGGAGTTGTTTTGGCACTGGAAGAGCTGTGCTGCTGCTTCGGGCAGTTGCCATTCACCACCACACTACCTTCCCTAGGTGTCATAGCCACTTTCAGACATATGTGCTGCCAGAGCCCTTCGTTTCCATGGCAGCGGGAAATGGCTTTGGCCCTGAACTTGTCTTTGGCTGTGGAGTTTTGAGCGCCTTGAGTGAGGAGCTCCATGTTAGTTTTGTGTGGGTGCTCAAGCTGCTTGATTCCATCCCACTGGGCTCAATGGGCATGGGACCGGAAGTGACCAAACAGGGTTTCCTAGATAGCTGCACGACAGCTGATGGTATGTGAAGTGCATGAGGCAGGTGGAGTTGTTTTGGCACTGGAAGAGCTGTGCTGCTGCTTTGGGCAGTTGCCATTCACCACCACACTACCTTCCCTAGGTGTCATAGCCACTTTCAGACATATGTGCTGCCAGAGCCCTTGGTTTCCATGGCAGCGGGAAATGGCTTTCGCCGTGAAATTGTCTTTGGCTGTGGAGTTTTGAGCGCCTTCAGTGAGGAGCTGCATGTTAGTTTTGTGTGGGTGCTCAAGCTGCTTGATTCCATCCCACTGGGCTCAATGGGCATGGGACCGGAAGTGACCAAACAGGGTTTCCTAGATAGCTGCCAGGACAGCTGATGGTATGTGAAGTTCATGAGGCAGGTGGAGTTGTTTTGGCACTGGAAGAGCTGTGCTGCTGCTTCGGGCAGTTGCCATTCACCACCACACTACCTTCCCTAGGTGTCATAGCCACTTTCAGACATATGTGCTGCCAGAGCCCTTGGTTTCCATGGCAGCGGGAAATGGCATTGTCCCTGAACTTGTCTTTGGCTGTGGAGCTTTGAGCGCCTTGATTGAGGAGGTGCATGTTAGTTTTGTGTGGGTGCTCAAGCTGCTTGATTCCATCCCACTGGGCTCAATGGGCACTGGACCGGATGTGAGCAAACAGGGTTTCCTAGATAGCTGCGACGACAGCTGATGGTTTGTGAAGTGCATGAGGCAGGGGGAGTTGTTTTGGCACTGGAAGAGCTGTGCTGCTGCTTCGGGCAGTTGCCATTGACCACCACATTACCTTCCCTAGGTGTCATAGCCACTTTCAGACATATGTGCTGCCAGAGCCCTTGGTTTCCATGGCAGCGGGAAATGGCTTTGGCCCTGAACTTGCCTTTGGCTGTGGAGCTTTGAGCACCTTGAGTGAGGAGGTGCATGTTAGTTTTGTGTGGGTGCTCAAGCTGCTTGATTCCATCCCACTGGGCTCAATGGGCATGGGACCGGAAGTGAGCAAACAGGGTTTCCTAGATAGCTGCCAGGACAGCTGATGGCATGTGAAGTGCATGAGGCAGGTGGAGTTGTTTTGGCACTGGAAGAGCTGTGCTGCTGCTTCGGGCAGTTGCCATTCACCACCACAAACCTTCCCTAGGTGTCATAGCCACTTTCAGACATATGTGCTGCCAGAGCACTTGGTTACCATGGCAGCGCGAAATGGCTTGGGCTCTGAACTTGATTTTGGTTGTGGAGTTTTGAGCGCCTTGAGTGAGGAGCTCCATGTTAGTTTTGTGTGGGTGCTCAAGCTGCTTGATTCCATCCCACTGGGCTCAATGGGCATGGGACCGGAAGTGAGCAAACAGGGTTTCCTAGATAGCTGCCAGCACAGCTGATGGTATGTGAAGTTCATGGGGCAGGTGGAGTTGTTTTGGCACTGGAAGAGCTGTGCTGCTGCTTCGGGCAGTTGCCATTCACCACCACACTACCTTCCCTAGGTGTCATAGCCACTTTCAGACATATGTGCTGCCAGAGCACTTGGTTTCCATGGCAGCGGGAAATGGCTTGGGCTCTGAACTTGATTTTGGTTGTGGAGTTTTGAGCGCCATCAGTGAGGAGCTCCATGTTAGTATTGTGTGGGTGCTCAAGCTGCTTGATTCCATCCCACTGGGCTCAATGGGCATTGGACCGGAAGTGACCAAACAGGGTTTCCTAGATAGCTGCCAGGACAGCTGATGGTATGTGAAGTTCATGAGGCAGGTGGAGTTGTTTTGGCACTGGAAGAGCTGTGCTGCTGCTTCGGGCAGTTGCCATTCACCACCACACTACCTTCCCTAGGTGTCATAGCCACTTTCAGACATATGTGCTGCCAGAGCCCTTGGTTTCCATGGCAGCGGGAAATGGCTTGGGCCCTGAAATTGCCTTTGGCTGTGGAGTTTTGAGCGCCTTGAGTGAGGAGCTCCATGTTAGTATTGTGTGGGTGCTCAAGCTGCTTGATTCCATCCCACTGGGCTCAATGGGCATTGCACCGGAAGTGACCAAACAGGGTTTCCTAGATAGCGGCCAGGACAGCTGATGGTATGTGAAGTTCATGAGGCAGGTGGAGTTGTTTTGGCACTGGAAGAGCTGTGCTGCTGCTTCGGGCAGTTGCCATTCACCACCACACTACCTTCCCTAGGTGTCATAGCCACTTTCAGACATATGTGCTGCCAGAGCCCTTGGTTTCCATGGCAGCGGGAAATGGCTTTGGCCCTGAACTTGTCTTTGGCTGTGGAGTTTTGAGCGCCGTCAGTGAGGAGCTGCATGTTAGTTTTGTGTGGGTGCTCAAGCTGCTTGATTCCATCCCACTGGGCTCAATGGGCATGGGACCGGAAGTGAGCAAACAGGGTTTCCTAGATAGCTGCCAGGACAGCTGATGGTATGTGAAGTTCATCAGGCAGGTGGAGTTGTTTTGGCACTGGAAGAGCTGTGCTGCTGCTTCGGGCAGTGGCCATTCACCACCACACTACCTTCCCTAGGTGTCATAGCCACTTTCAGACATATGTGCTGCCAGAGCACTTGGTTTCCATGGCAGCGGGAAATGGCTTCTGCTCTGAACTTGTCTTTGGTTGTGGAGCTTTGAGCGCCTTGAGTGAGGAGGTGCATGTTAGTTTTGTGTGGGTGCTCAAGCTGCTTGATTCCATCCCACTGGGCTCAATGGGCATGGGACCGGAAGTGAGCAAACAGGGTTTCCTAGATAGCTGCCAGGACAGCTGATGGTTTGTGAAGTGCATGAGGCAGGGGGAGTTGTTTTGGCACTGGAAGAGCTGTGCTGCTGCTTCGGGCAGTTGCCATTCACCACCACACTACCTTCCCTAGGTGGCATAGCCACTTTCAGACATATGTGCTGCCAGAGCCCTTGGTTTCCATGGCAGCGGGAAATGGCTTTGGCCCTGAACTTGTCTTTGGCTGTGGAGCTTTGAGCACCTTGAGTGAGGAGGTGCATGTTTGTTTTGTGTAGGTGCTCAAGCTGCTTGATTCCATCCCACTGGGCTCAATGGGCATGGGACCGGAAGTGAGCAAACAGGGTTTCCTAGATAGCTGCCAGGACAGCTGATGGCATGTGAAGTGCATGAGGCAGGTGGAGTTGTTTTGGCACTGGAAGAGCTGTGCTGCTGCTTCGGGCAGTTGCCATTCACCACCACACTACCTTCCCTAGGTGGCATAGACACTTTCAGACATATGTGCTGCCAGAGCCCTTGGTTTCCATGGCAGCGGGAAATGGCTTGGGCTCTGAACTTGTCTTTGGCTGTGGAGTTTTGAGCGCCTTGAGTGAGGAGCTCCATGTTAGTTTTGTGTGGGTGCTCAAGCTGCTTGATTTCATCCCACTGGGCTCAATGGGCATGGGACCGGAAGTGAGCAAACAGGGTTTCCTAGATAGCTGCCAGGACAGCTGATGGTATGTGAAGTGCATGAGGCAGGTGGAGTTGTTTTGGCACTGGAAGAGCTGTGCTGCTGCTTCGGGCAGTTGCCATTCACCACCACACTACCTTCCCTAGGTGTCATAGCCACTTTCAGACATATGTGCTGCCAGAGCCCTTGGTTTCCATGGCAGCGGGAAATGGCTTTCGCCCTGAACTTGCCTTTGACTGTGGTGTTTTGAGCGCCTTGAGTGAGGAGCTCCATGTTAGTTTTGTGTGGGTGCTCAAGCTGCTTGATTCCATCCCACTGGGCTCAATTGGCATGGGACCGGAAGTAACCAAACAGGATTTCCTAGATAGCTGCCAGGACAGCTGATGGTTTGTGAAGTTCATCAGGCAGGTGGAGTTGTTTTGGCACTGGAAGAGCTGTGCTGCTGCTTCGGGCAGTTGCCATTCACCACCACACTACCTTCCCTAGGTGTCATAGCCACTTTCAGACTTTTGTGCTGCCAGAGCCCTTGGTTTCCATGGCAGCGGGAAATGGCTTTGGCCGTGAACTTGTCTTTGGCTGTGGAGCTTTGAGCGCCTTGAGTGAGGAGCTCCATGTTAGTTTTGTGTGGGTGCTCAAGCTGCTTGATTCCATCACACTGGGCTCAATGGGCACTGGACCGGAAGTGAGCAAACAGGGTTTCCTAGATAGCTGCCAGGACAGCTGATGGTATGTGAAGTTCATGAGGCAGGTGGAGTTGTTTTGGCACTGGAAGAGCTGTGCTGCTGCTTCGGGCAGTTGCCATTCACCACCACACTACCTTCCCTAGGTGTCATAGCCACTTTCAGACATATGTGCTGCCAGAGCACTTGGTTTCCATGGCAGCTGGAAATGGCTTTGGCCGTGAACTTGTCTTTGGCTGTGGAGGTTTCAGCGCAGTTAGTGAGGAGCTCCATGTTAGTTTTGTGTGGGTGCTCAAGCTGCTTAATTCCATCCCACTGGGCTCAATGGGCATTGGACCGGAAGTGAGCAAACAGGGTTTCCTAGATAGCTGCCAGGACAGCTGATGGTATGTGAAGTGCATGAGGCAGGTGGAGTTGTTTTGGCACTGGAAGAGCTGTGCTGCTGCTTCAGGCAGTTGCCATTCACAACTACACTACCTTCCCTAGGTGTCATAGCCACTTTCAGACATATGTGCTGCCAGAGCCCTTGGTTTCCATGGCAGCGGGAAATGGCTTGGGCCCTGAACTTGTCTTTGGCTGTGGAGTTTTGAGCGCCGTCAGTGAGGAGCTCCATGTTAGTTTTGTGTGGGTGCTCAAGCTGCTTGATTCCATCCCACTGGGCTCAATGGGCATTGGACCGGAAGTGATCAAACAGGGTTTCCTAGAGAGCTGCCAGGACAGCTGATGGTATGTGAAGTTCATGAGGCAGGTGGAGTTGTTTTGGCACTGGAAGAGCTGTGCTGCTGCTTCGGGCAGTTGCCATTCACCACCACACTACCTTCCCTAAGTGTCATAGCCACTTTCAGACATATGTGCTGCCAGAGCACTTGGTTTCCATGGCAGCGGGAAATGGCTTGGGCGCTGAACTTGTCTTTGGCTGTGGAGTTTTGAGCGCCTTGAGTGAGGAGCTCCATGTTAGTTTTGTGTGGGTGCTCAAGCTGCTTGATTCCATCCCACTGGGCTCAATGGGCATGGAACCGGCAGTGACCAAACAGGGTTTCCTAGATAGCTGCCAGGACAGCTGATGGTATGTGAAGTGCATGAGGCAGGTGGAGTTGTTTTGGCACTGGAAGAGCTGTGCTGCTGCTTCGGGCAGTTGCCATTCACCACCACACTACCTTCCCTAGGTGTCATAGCCACTTTCAGACATATGTGCTGCCAGAGCACTTGGTTTCCATGGCAGCGGGAAATGGCTTTGGCTGTGAACTTGATTTTGGCTGTGGAGTTTTGAGCGCCTTGAGTGAGGAGCTCCATGTTAGTTTTGTGTGGGTGCTCAAGCTGCTTGATTCCATCCCACTGGGCTCAATGGGCACTGGACCG
Source organism: Ochotona princeps (assembly GCF_030435755.1). Lineage (NCBI taxonomy): Eukaryota > Metazoa > Chordata > Mammalia > Lagomorpha > Ochotonidae > Ochotona > Ochotona princeps. The sequence continues at coordinate 135,274,064 of NC_080833.1, forward strand.
GAAGTGAGCTAACAGGGTTTCCTAGATAGCGGCCAGGACAGCTGATGGTATGTGAAGTGCATGAGGAGTTGTTTTGGCACTGGAAGAGCTGTGCTGCTGCTTCGGGCAGTTGCCATTCACCACCACACTACCTTCCCTAGGTGGCATAGCCACTTTCAGACATATGTGCTGCCAGAGCCCTTGGTTTCCATGGCAGCGGGAAATGGCTTGGGTGCTGAACTTGTCTTTGGCTGTGGAGTTTTGAGTGCCTTGAGTGAGGAGCTCCATGTTAGTTTTGTGTGGGTGCTCAAGCTGCTTGATTCCATCCCACTGGGCTCAATGGGCACTGGACCGGCAGTGACCAAACAGGGTTTCCTAGATAGCTGCCAGGACAGCTGATGGTATGTGAAGTGCATGAGGCAGGTGGAGTTGTTTTGGCACTGGAAGAGCTGTGCTGCTGCTTCGGGCAGTTGCCATTCACCACCACACTACCTTCCCTAGGTGTCATAGCCACTTTCAGACATATGTGCTGCCAGAGCACTTGGTTTCCATGGCAGCGGGAAATGGCTTTGGCCCTGAACTTGTCTTTGCCTGTGGAGTTCTGAGCGCCTTGAGTGAGGAGCTGAATGTTAGTTTTGTGTGGGTGCTCAAGCTGCTTGATTCCATCCCACTGGGCTCAATGGGCATGGGACCGGAAGTGAGCAAACAGGGTTTCCTAGATAGCTGCCAGGACAGCTGATGGTTTGTGAAGTGCATGAGGCAGGTGGAGTTGTTTTGGCACTGGAAGAGCTGTGCTGCTGCTTCGGGCAGTTGCCATTCACCACCACACTACCTTCCCTAGGTGTCATAGCCACTTTCAGACATATGTGCTGCCAGAGCCCTTGGTTTCCATGGCAGCGGGAAATGGCTTTGGCCCTGAACTTGTCTTTGGCTGTGGAGCTTTGAGCACCTTGATTGAGGAGGTGCATGTTTGTTTTGTGTGGGTGCTCAAGCTGCTTGATTCCATCCCACTGGGCTCAATGGGCATGGGACCGGAAGTGAGCAAACAGGGTTTCCTAGATAGCTGCCAGGACAGCTGATGGCATGTGAAGTGCATGAGGCAGGTGGAGTTGTTTTGGCACTGGAAGAGCTGTGCTGCTGCTTCGGGCAGTTGCCATTCACCACCACACTACCTTCCCTAGGTGTCATAGCCACTTTCAGACATATGTGCTGCCAGAGCCCTTGGTTTCCATGGCAGCGGGAAATGGCTTTCGCCCTGAACTTGCCTTTGGCTGTGGAGTTTTGAGCGCCTTGAGTGAGGAGCTCCATGTTAGTATTGTGTGGGTGCTCAAGCTGCTTGATTCCATCCCACTGGGCTCAATGGGCATTGCACCGGAAGTGACCAAACAGGGTTTCCTAGATAGCGGCCAGGACAGCTGATGGTATGTGAAGTGCATGAGGCAGGTGGAGTTGTTTTGGCACTGGAAGAGCTGTGCTGCTGCTTCGGGCAGTTGCCATTCACCACCACACTACCTTCCCTAGGTGTCATAGCCACTTTCAGACATATGTGCTGCCAGAGCCCTTGGTTTCCATGGCAGCGGGAAATGGCTTGGGCCCTGAAATTGTCTTTGGCTGTGGAGTTTTGAGCGCCGTCAGTGAGGAGCTGCATGTTAGTTTTGTGTGGGTGCTCAAGCTGCTTGATTCCATCCCACTGGGCTCAATGGGCATGGGACCGGAAGTGACCAAACAGGGTTTCCTAGATAGCTGCCAGGACAGCTGATGGTATGTGAAGTTCATCAGGCAGGTGGAGTTGTTTTGGCACTGGAAGAGCTGTGCTGCTGCTTCGGGCAGTTGCCATTCACCACCACACTACCTTCCCTAGGTGTCATAGCCACTTTCAGACATATGTGCTGCCAGAGCCCTTGGTTTCCATGGCAGCGGGAAATGGCTTGGGCTCTGAACTTGTCTTTGGCTGTGGAGCTTTGAGCGCCTTGAGTGAGGAGGTGCATGTTAGTTTTGTGTGGGTGCTCAAGCTGCTTGATTCCATCCCACTGGGCTCAATGGGCATGGGACCGGAAGTGAGCAAACAGGGTTTCCTAGATAGCTGCCAGGACAGCTGATGGTTTGTGAAGTGCATGAGGCAGGGGGAGTTGTTTTGGCGCTGGAAGAGCTGTGCTGCTGCTTCGGGCAGTTGCCATTCACCACCACACTACCTTCCCTAGGTGTCATAGCCACTTTCAGACATATGTGCTGCCAGAGCCCTTGGTTTCCATGGCAGCGGGAAATGGCTTTGGCCCTGAACTTGTCTTTGGCTGTGGAGCTTTGAGCACCTTGAGTGAGGAGGTGCATGTTTGTTTTGTGTGGGTGCTCAAGCTGCTTGATTCCATCCCACTGGGCTCAATGGGCATGAGACCGGAAGTGAGCAAACAGGGTTTCCTAGATAGCTGCCAGGACAGCTGATGTCATATGAAGTGCATGAGGCAGGTGGAGTTGTTTTGGCACTGGAAGAGCTGTGCTGCTGCTTCGGGCAGTTGCCATTCACCACAACACTACCTTCCCTAGGTGTCATAGCCACTTTCAGACATATGTGCTGCCAGAGCCCTTGGTTTCCATGGCAGCGGGAAATGGCTTTGGCTGTGAACTTGATTTTGGCTGTGGAGTTTTGAGCGCCTTGAGTGAGGAGCTCCATGTTAGTTTTGTGTGGGTGCTCAAGCTGCTTGATTCCATCCCACTGGGCTCAATTGGCATGGGACCGGCAGTGACCAAACAGGGTTTCCTAGATAGCTGCCACGACAGCTGATGGTTTGTGAAGTGCATGAGGCAGGTGGAGTTGTTTTGGCACTGGAAGAGCTGTGCTGCTTCTTCGGGCAGTTGCCATTCACCACCACACTACCTTCCCTAGGTGTCATAGCCACTTTCAGACATATGTGCTGCCAGAGCCCTTGGTTTCCATGGCAGCGGGAAATGGCTTGGGCTCTGAACTTGTCTTTGGCTGTGGAGTTTTGAGCTCCGTCAGTGAGGAGCTCCATGTTAGTTTTGTGTGGGTGCTCAAGCTGCTTGATTCCATCCCACTGGGCTCAAAGGGCACTGGACCGGCAGTGAGCAAACAGGGTTTCCTAGATAGCTGCCAGGACAGCTGATGGTATGTGAAGTGCATGAGGCAGGTGGAGTTGTTTTGGCACTGGAAGAGCTGTGCTGCTGCTTCGGGCAGTTGCCATTCACCACCACACTACCTTCCCTAGGTGTCATAGCCACTTTCAGACATATGTGCTGCCAGAGCCCTTGGTTTCCATGGCAGCGGGAAATGGCTTGGGCCCTGAACTTGTCTTTGGCTGTGGAGCTTTGAGCACCTTGAGTGAGGAGGTGCATGTTTGTTTTGTGTGGTTGCTCAAGCTGCTTGATTCCATCCCACTGGGCTCAATGGGCATGGGACCGGAAGTGAGCAAACAGGGTTTCCTAGATAGCTGCCAGGACAGCTGATGGCATGTGAAGTGCATGAGGCAGGTGGCGTTGTTTTGGCACTGGAAGAGCTGTGCTGCTGCTTCGGGCAGTTGCCATTCACCACCACACTACCTTCCCTAGGTGTCATAGCCACTTTCAGACATATGTGCTGCCAGAGCCCTTGGTTTCCATGGCAGCGGGAAATGGCTTTCGCCCTGAACTTGCCTTTGGCTGTGGAGTTTTGAGCGCCTTGAGTGAGGAGCTCCATGTTAGTATTGTGTGGGTGCTCAAGCTGCTTGATTCCATCCCACTGGGCTCAATGGGCATTGCACCGGAAGTGACCAAACAGGGTTTCCTAGATAGCTGCCAGGACAGCTGATGGTATGTGAAGTGCATGAGGCAGGTGGAGTTGTTTTGGCACTGGAAGAGCTGTGCTGCTGCTTCGGGCAGTTGCCATTCACCACCACACTACCTTCCCTAGGTGTCATAGCCACTTGCAGACATATGTGCTGCCAGAGCCCTTGGTTTCCATGGCAGCGGGAAATGGCTTGGGCCCTGAAATTGTCTTTGGCTGTGGAGTTTTGAGCGCTGTCAGTGAGGAGCTGCATGTTAGTTTTGTGTGGGTGCTCAAGCTGCTTGATTCCATCCCACTGGGCTCAATGGGCATGGGACCGGAAGTGACCAAACAGGGTTTCCTAGATAGCTGCCAGGACAGCTGATGGTATGTGAAGTTCATCAGGCAGGTGGAGTTGTTTTGGCACTGGAAGAGCTGTGCTGCTGCTTCGGGCAGTTGCCATTCACCACCACACTACCTTCCCTAGGTGTCATAGCCACTTTCAGACATATGTGCTGCCAGAGCCCTTGGTTTCCATGGCAGCGGGAAATGGCTTGGGCTCTGAACTTGTCTTTGGCTGTGGAGCTTTGAGCGCCTTGAGTGAGGAGGTGCATGTTAGTTTTGTGTGGGTGCTCAAGCTGCTTGATTCCATCCCACTGGGCTCAATGGGCATGGGACCGGAAGTGAGCAAACAGGGTTTCCTAGATAGCTGCCATGACAGCTGATGGTTTGTGAAGTGCATGAGGCAGGTGGAGTTGTTTTGGCGCTGGAAGAGCTGTGCTGCTGCTTCGGGCAGTTGCCATTCACCACCACACTACCTTCCCTAGGTGTCATAGCCACTTTCAGACATATGTGCTGCCAGAGCCCTTGGTTTCCATGGCAGCGGGAAATGGCTTTGGCCCTGAACTTGTCTTTGGCTGTGGAGCTTTGAGCACCTTGAGTGAGGAGGTGCATGTTTGTTTTGTGTGGGTGCTCAAGCTGCTTGATTCCATCCCACTGGGCTCAATGGGCATGGGACCGGAAGTGAGCAAACAGGGTTTCCTAGATAGCTGCCAGGACAGCTGAATCCATGTGAAGTGCATGAGGCAGGTGGAGTTGTTTTGGCACTGGAAGAGCTGTGCTGCTGCTTCGGGCAGTTGCCATTCACCACCACACTACCTTCCCTAGGTGTCATAGCCACTTTCAGACATATGTGCTGCCAGAGCACTTGGTTTCCATGGCAGCGGGAAATGGCTTGGGCTCTGAACTTGATTTTGGCTGTGGAGTTTTGAGCGCCTTGAGTGAGGAGCTCCATGTTAGTTTTGTGTGGGTGCTCAAGCTGCTTGATTCCATCCCACTGGGCTCAATTGGCATGGGACCGGAAGTGAGCAAACAGGGTTTCCTAGATAGCTGCCACGACAGCTGATGGTTTGTGAAGTGCATGAGGCAGGTGGAGTTGTTTTGGCACTGGAAGAGCTGTGCTGCTGCTTCGGGCAGTTGCCATTCACCACCACACTACCTTCCCTAGGTGTCATAGCCACTTTCAGACTTTTGTGCTGCCAGAGCACTTGGTTTCCATGGCAGCGGGAAATGGCTTTGGCCGTGAACTTGTCTTTGGCTGTGGAGCTTTGAGCGCCTTGAGTGAGGAGCTTCATGTTAGTTTTGTGTGGGTGCTCAAGCTGCTTGATTCCATCCCACTGGGCTCAATGGGCATTGGACCGGAAGTGACCAAACAGGGTTTCCTAGATAGCTGCCAGGACAGCTGATGGTATGTGAAGTTCATGAGGCAGGTGGAGTTGTTTTGGCACTGGAAGAGCTGTGCTGCTGCTTCGGGCAGTTGCCATTCACCACCACACTACCTTCCCTAGGTGTCATAGCCACTTTCAGACATATGTGCTGCCAGAGCACTTGGTTTCCATGGCAGCGGGAAATGGCTTGGGCCGTGAACTTGTCTTTGGCTGTGGAAGTTTCAGCGCAGTTAGTGAGGAGCTCCATGTTAGTTTTGTGTGGGTGCTCAAGCTGCTTAATTCCATCCCACTGGGCTCAATGGGCATGGGACCGGAAGTGAGCAAACAGGGTTTCCTAGATAGCTGCCAGGACAGCTGATGGTATGTGAAGTGCATGAGGCAGGTGGAGTTGTTTTGGCACTGGAAGAGCTGTGCTGCTGCTTCGGGCAGTTGCCATTCACCACCACACTACCTTCCCTAGGTGTCATAGCCACTTGCAGACATATGTGCTGCCAGAGCCCTTGGTTTCCATGGCAGCGGGAAATGGCTTGGGCCCTGAACTTGCCTTTGGCTGTGGAGTTTTGAGCGCCGTCAGTGAAGAGCTCCATGTTAGTTTTGTGTGGGTGCTCAAGCTGCTTGATTCCATCCCACTGGGCTCAATGGGCATTGGACCGGAAGTGACCAAACAGGGTTTCCTAGATAGCTGCCAGGACAGCTGATGGTATGTGAAGTTCATGAGGCAGGTGGAGTTGTTTTGGCACTGGAAGAGCTGTGCTGCTGCTTCGGGCAGTTGCCATTCACCACCACACTACCTTCCCTAGGTGTCATAGCCACTTGCAGACATATGTGCTGCCAGACCACTTGGTTTCCATGGTAGCGGGAAATGGCTTGGGCGCTGAACTTGTCTTTGGCTGTGGAGTTTTGAGTGCCTTGAGTGAGGAGCTCCATGTTAGTTTTGTGTGGGTGCTCAAGCTGCTTCATTCCATCACACTGGGCTCAATGGGCATGGGACCGGAAGTGACCAAACAGGGTTTCCTAGATAGCTGCCAGGACAGCTGATGGTATGTGAAGTGCATGAGGCAGGTGGAGTTGTTTTGGCACTGGAAGAGCTGTGCTGCTGCTTCGGGCAGTTGCCATTCACCACCACACTACCTTCCCTAGGTGTCATAGCCACTTTCAGACATATGTGCTGCCAGAGCCCTTGGTTTCCATGGCAGCGGGAAATGGCTTGGGCCCTGAAATTGTCTTTGCCTGTGGAGTTTTGAGCACCTTGAGTGAGGAGCTCCATGTTAGTTTTGTGTGGGTGCTCAAGCTGCTTGATTCCATCCCACTGGGCTCAATGGGCACTGGACCAGAAGTGAGCAAACAGGGTTTCCTAGATAGCTGCCAGGACAGCTGATGGTATGTGAAGTGCATGAGGCAGGTGGAGTTGTTTTGGCACTGGAAGAGCTGTGCTGCTGCTTCGGGCAGTTGCCATTCACCACCACACTACCTTCCCTAGGTGTCATAGCCACTTTCAGACATATGTGCTGCCAGAGCACTTGGTTTCCATGGCAGCGGGAAATGGCTTGGGCCCTGAACTTGTCTTTGGCTGTGGAGCTTTGAGCGCCTTGAGTGAGGAGGTGCATGTTAGTTTTGTGTGGGTGCTCAAGCTGCTTGATTCCATCCCACTGGGCTCAATGGACATGGGACCGGAAGTGAGCAAACAGGGTTTCCTAGATAGCTGCCAGGACAGCTGATGGTATGTGAAGTTCATGAGGCAGGTGGAGTTGTTTTGGCACTGGAAGAGCTGTGCTGCTGCTTCGGGCAGTTGCCATTCACCACCACACTACCTTCCCTAGGTGTCATAGCCACTTTCAGACATATGTGCTGCCAGAGCACTTGGTTTCCATGGCAGCGGGAAATGGCTTGGGCTCTGAACTTGTCTTTGGCTGTGGAGCTTTGAGCGCCTTGAGTGAGGAGGTGCATGTTAGTTTTGTGTGGGTGCTCAAGCTGCTTGATTCCATCCCACTGGGCTCAATGGGCACTGGACCGGAAGTGAGCAAACAGGGTTTCCTAAATAGCTGCCACGACAACTGATGGTATGTGAAGTTCATGGGGCAGGTGGAGTTTTTTTGGCACTGGAAGAGCTGTGCTGCTGCTTCGGGCAGTTGCCATTCACCACCACACTACCTTCCCTAGGTGTCATAGCCACTTGCAGATATATGTGCTGCCAGAGCACTTGGTTTCCATGGCAGCGGGAAATGGCTTGGGCCCTGAACTTGCCTTTGGCTGTGGAGTTTTAGCGCCATCAGTGAGGAGCTTCATGTTAGTATTGTGTGGGTGCTCCAGCTGCTGGATTCCATCCCACTGGGCTCAATGGGCACTGGACCGGATGTGAGCAAACAGGGTTTCCTAGATAGCTGCCAGGACAGCTGATGGTATGTGAAGTTCATCAGGCAGGTGGAGTTGTTTTGGCACTGGAAGAGCTGTGCTGCTGCTTCGGGCAGTTGCCATTCACCACCACACTACCTTCCCTAGGTGTCATAGCCACTTTCAGACATATGTGCTGCCAGAGCCCTTGGTTTCCATGGCAGCGGGAAATGGCATTGTCCCTGAACTTGTCTTTGGCTGTGGAGTTTTGAGCGCCTTGAGTGAGGAGCTCCATGTTAGTTTTGTGTGGGTGCTCAAGCTGCTTGATTCCATCCCACTGGGCTCAATGGCCATGGGACCGGAAGTGAGCTAACAGGGTTTCCTAGATAGCTGCTAGGACAGCTGATGGTATGTGAAGTTCATGAGGCAGGTGGAGTTGTTTTGGCACTGGAAGAGCTGTGCTGCTGCTTCGGGCAGTTGCCATTCACCACCACACTACCTTCCCTAGGTGTCATAGCCACTTTCAGACATATGTGCTGCCAGAGCCCTTGGTTTCCATGGCAGCGGGAAATGGCTTGGGCCCTGAAATTGTCTTTGGCTGTGGAGTTTTGAGCGCCTTGATTGAGGAGGTGCATGTTAGTTTTGTGTGGGTGCTCAAGCTGCTTGATTCCATCCCACTGGGCTCATTGGGCACTGGACCGGATGTGAGCAAACAGTGTTTCCTAGATAGCTGCGACGACAGCTGATGGTATGTGAAGTGCATGAGGCAGGTGGAGTTGTTTTGGCACTGGAAGAGCTGTGCTGCTGCTTCGGGCAGTTGCCATTCACCACCACACTACCTTCCGTAGGTGTCATAGCCACTTTCAGACATATGTGCTGCCAGAGCACTTGGTTTCCATGGCAGCGGGAAATGGCTTTGGCTGTGAACTTGTCTTTGGCTGTGGAGTTTTGAGCGCCTTGAGTGAGGAGCTCCATGTTAGTTTTGTGTGGGTGCTCAAGCTGCTTGATTCCATCCCACTGGGCTCAATGGGCACTGGACCGGAAGTGAGCAAACAGGGTTTCCTAAATAGCTGCCACGACAGCTGATGGTATGTGAAGTTCATGAGGCAGGTGGAGTTGTTTTGGCACTGGAAGAGCTGTGCTGCTGCTTCGGGCAGTTGCCATTCACCACCACACTACCTTCCCTAGGTGTCATAGCCACTTTCAGACATATGTGCTGCCAGAGCCCTTGGTTTCCATGGCAGCGGGAAATGGCTTGGGCTCTGAACTTGTCTTTGGCTGTGGAGTTTTGAGCGCCTTGATTGAGGAGGTACATGTTAGTTTTGTGTGGGTGCTCAAGCTGCTTGATTCCATCCCACTGGGCTCAATGGGCATTGGACCGGAAGTGAGCAAACAGGGTTTCCTAGATAGCGGGCAGGACAGCTGATGGTATGTGAAGTGCATGAGGCAGGTGGAGTTCTTTTGGCACTGGAAGAGCTGTGCTGCTGCTTCGGGCAGTTGCCATTCACCACCACACTACCTTCCCTAGGTGTCATAACCACTTTCAGACATATGTGCTGCCAGAGCCCTTGGTTTCCATGGCAGCGGGAAATGGCTTGGGGTCTGAACTTGCCTTTGGCTGTGGAGCTTTGAGCGCCTTGAGTGAGGAGCTCCATGTTAGTTTAGTGTGGGTGCTCAAGCTGCTTGATTCCATCCCACTGGGCTCAATGGGCACTGGACCGGATGTGAGCAAACAGGGTTTCCTAGATAGCTGCCAGGACAGCTGATGGTATGTGAAGTGCATGAGGCAGGTGGAGTTGTTTTGGCACTGGAAGAGCTGTGCTGCTGCTTCGGGCAGTTGCCATTCACCACCACACTACCTTCCCTAGGTGTCATAGCCACTTTCAGACATATGTGCTGCCAGAGCACTTGCTTTCCATGGCAGCGGGAAATGGCTTTGGCTGTGAACTTGTCTTTGGCTGTGGAGTTTTGAGCGCCTTGAGTGAGGAGCTCCATGTTAGTATTGTGTGGGTGCTCAAGCTGCTTGATTCCATCACACTGGGCTCAATGGCCATGGGACCGGCAGTGACCAAACAGGGTTTCCTAGATAGCTGCCAGGACAGCTGATTGTATGTGAAGTTCATGAGGCAGGTGGAGTTGTTTTGGCACTGGAAGAGCTGTGCTGCTGCTTCGGGCAGTTGCCATTCACCACCACACTACCTTCCCTAGGTGTCATAGCCACTTTCAGACATATGTGCTGTCAGAGCCCTTGGTTTCCATGGCAGCGGGAAATGGCTTGGGCCCTGAAATTGCCTTTGGCTGTGGAGTTTTGAGCGCCTTGAGTGAGGAGCTCCATGTTAGTTTTGTGTGGGTGCTCAAGCTGCTTGATTCCATCCCACTGGGCTCAATGGGCATGGGACCGGCAGTGACCAAACAGGGTTTCCTAGATAGCTGCCAGGACAGCTGATTGTATGTGAAGTGCATGAGGCAGGTGGAGTTGTTTTGGCACTGGAAGAGCTGTGCTGCTGCTTCGGGCAGTGGCCATTCACCACCACACTACCTTCCCTAGGTGTCATAGCCACTTTCAGACATATGTGCTGCCAGAGCACTTGGTTTCCATGGCAGCGGGAAATGGCTTGGGCTCTGAACTTGTCTTTGGCTGTGGAGCTTTGAGCGCCTTGAGTGAGGAGGTGCATGTTAGTTTTGTGTGGGTGCTCAAGCTGCTTGATTCCATCCCACTGGGCTCAATGGGCATGGGACCGGAAGTGAGCAAACAGGGTTTCCTAAATAGCTGCCACGACAACTGATGGTATGTGAAGTTCATGAGGCAGGTGGAGTTGTTTTGGCACTGGAAGAGCTGTGCTGCTGCTTCGGGCAGTTGCCATTCACCACCACACTACCTTCCCTAGGTGTCATAGCCACTTTCAGACATATGTGCTGCCAGAGCCCTTGGTTTCCATGGCAGCGGGAAATGGCTTGGGCTCTGAACTTGTCTTTGGCTGTGGAGTTTTGAGTGCCTTGAGTGAGGAGCTCCATGTTAGTATTGTGTGGGTGCTCAAGCTGCTTGATTCCATCCCACTGGGCTCAATGGGCATTGGACCGGCAGTGACCAAACAGGGTTTCCTAGATAGCTGCCAGGACAGCTGATGGTATGTGAAGTGCATGAGGCAGGTGGAGTTGTTTTGGCACTGGAAGAGCTATGCTGCTGCTTCGGGCAGTTGCCATTCACCACCACACTACCTTCCCTAGGTGTCATAGCCACTTGCAGACATATGTGCTGCCAGAGCCCTTGGTTTCCATGGCAGCGGGAAATGGCTTTGGCTGTGAACTTGATTTTGGCTGTGGAGTTTTGAGCGCCTTGAGTGAGGAGCTCCATGTTAGTATTGTGTGGGTGCTCAAGCTGCTTGATTCCATCCCACTGGGCTCAATGGGCACTGGACCGGAAGTGAGCAAACAGGGTTTCCTAGATAGCGGCCAGGACAGCTGATGGTATGTGAAGTTCATGAGGCAGGTGGAGTTGTTTTGGCACTGGAAGAGCTGTGCTGCTGCTTCGGGCAGTTGCCATTCACCACCACACTACCTTCCCTAGGTGTCATAGCCACTTTCAGACATATGTGCTGCCAGAGCCCTTGGTTTCCATGGCAGCGGGAAATGGCTTGGGCTCTGAACTTGTCTTTGGCTGTGGAGCTTTGAGCGCCTTGAGTGAGGAGGTGCATGTTAGTTTTGTGTGGGTGCTCAAGCTGCTTGATTCCATCCCACTGGGCTCAATGGGCATGGGACCGGAAGTGACCAAACAGGGTTTCCTAGATAGCTGCCAGGAGAGCTGATGGTTTGTGAAGTGCATGAGGCAGGGGGAGTTGTTTTGGCGCTGGAAGAGCTGTGCTGCTGCTTCGGGCAGTTGCCATTCACCACCACACTACCTTCCCTAGGTGTCATAGCCACTTTCAGACATATGTGCTGCCAGAGCCCTTGGTTTCCATGGCAGCGGAAAATGGCTTGGGCCCTGAACTTGTCTTTGGCTGTGGAGCTTTGAGTGCCTTGAGTGAGGAGGTGCATGTTTGTTTTGTGTGGGTGCTCAAGCTGCTTGATTCCATCCCACTGGGCTCAATGGGCATGGGACCGGAAGTGAGCAAACAGGGTTTCCTAGATAGCTGCCAGGACAGCTGATGGCATGTGAAGTGCATGAGGCAGGTGGAGTTGTTTTGGCACTGGAAGAGCTGTGCTGCTGCTTCGGGCAGTTGCCATTCACCACCACACTACCTTCCCTAGGTGTCATAGCCACTTTCAGACATATGTGCTGCCAGAGCACTTGGTTTCCATGGCAGCGGGAAATGGCTTTGGCTGTGAACTTGTCTTTGGCTGTGGAGTTTTGAGCGCCTTGAGTGAGGAGGTGCATGTTAGTTTTGTGTGGGTGCTCAAGCTGCTTGATTCCATCCTACTGGGCTCAATGGGCACTGGACCGGAAGTGAGCAAACAGGGTTTCCTAGATAGCTGCCACGACAGCTGATGGTATGTGAAGTTCATGGGGCAGGTGGAGTTGTTTTGGCACTGGAAGAGCTGTGCTGCTGCTTCGGGCAGTTGCCATTCACCACCACACTACCTTCCCTAGGTGTCATAGCCACTTTCAGACATATGTGCTGCCAGAGCCCTTGGTTTCCATGGCAGCGGGAAATGGCTTGGGTGCTGAACTTGTCTTTGGCTGTGGAGCTTTGAGCGCCTTGATTGAGGAGGTGCATGTTAGTTTTGTGTGGGTGCTCAAGCTGCTTGATTCCATCCCACTGGGCTCAATGGGCATGGGACCGGAAGTGAGCAAACAGGGTTTCCTAGATAGCTGCCACGACAGCTGATGGTATGTGAAGTTCATGAGGCAGGTGGAGTTGTTTTGGCACTGGAAGAGCTGTGCTGCTGCTTCGGGCAGTTGCCATTCACCACCACACTACCTTCCCTAGGTGTCATAGCCACTTGCAGACATATGTGCTGCCAGAAACCTTGGTTTCCATGGCAGCGGGAAATGGCTTGGGCTCTGAACTTGTCTTTGGCTGTGGAGTTTTGAGCGCCTTGATTGAGGAGGTGCATGTTAGTTTTGTGTGGGTGCTCAAGCTGCTTGATTCCATCCCACTGGGCTCAATGGGCATGGGACCGGCAGTGACCAAACAGGGTTTCCTAGATAGCTGCCAGGACAGCTGATGGTATGTGAAGTGCATGAGGCAGGTGGAGTTGTTTTGGCACTGGAAGAGCTGTGCTGCTGCTTCGGGCAGTTGCCATTCACCACCACACTACCTTCCCTAGGTGTCATAGCCACTTTCAGACATATGTGCTGCCAGAGCACTTGGTTTCCATGGCAGCGGGAAATGGCATTGTCCCTGAACTTGTCTTTGGCTGTGGAGTTTTGAGCGCCTTGAGTGAGGAGCTCCATGTTAGTTTTGTGTGGGTGCTCAAGCTGCTTGATTCCATCACACTGGGCTCAATGGCCATGGGACCGGCAGTGAGCAAACAGGGTTTCCTAGATAGCTGCCAGGACAGCTGATTGTATGTGAAGTTCATGAGGCAGGTGGAGTTGTTTTGGCACTGGAAGAGCTGTGCTGCTGCTTCGGGCAGTTGCCATTCACCACCACACTACCTTCCCTAGGTGTCATAGCCACTTTCAGACATATGTGCTGTCAGAGCCCTTGGTTTCCATGGCAGCGGGAAATGGCTTGGGCCCTGAAATTGCCTTTGGCTGTGGAGTTTTGAGCGCCTTGAGTGAGGAGCTCCATGTTAGTTTTGTGTGGGTGCTCAAGCTGCTTGATTCCATCCCACTGGGCTCAATGGCCATGGGACCGGCAGTGACCAAACAGGGTTTCCTAGATAGCTGCCAGGACAGCTGATTGTATGTGAAGTTCATGAGGCAGGTGGAGTTGTTTTGGCACTGGAAGAGCTGTGCTGCTGCTTCGGGCAGTTGCCATTCACCACCACACTACCTTCCCTAGGTGTCATAGCCACTTTCAGACATATGTGCTGTCAGAGCACTTGGTTTCCATGGCAGCGGGAAATGGCTTGGGCCCTGAAATTGCCTTTGACTGTGGAGTTTTGAGCGCCTTGAGTGAGGAGCTCCATGTTAGTATTGTGTGGGTGCTCAAGCTGCTTGATTCCATCCCACTGGGCTCAACGGGCATTGCACCGGAAGTGACCAAACAGGGTTTCCTAGATAGCTGCCACGACAGCTGATGGTATGTGAAGTTCATGAGGCAGGTGGAGTTGTTTTGGCACTGGAAGAGCTGTGCTGCTGCTTCGGGCAGTTGCCATTCACCACCACACTACCTTCCCTAGGTGTCATAGCCACTTTCAGACATATGTGCTGCCAGAGCCCTTGGTTTCCATGGCAGCGGGAAATGGCTTGGGCCCTGAAATTGTCTTTGGCTGTGGAGTTTTGAGCGCCTTGAGTGAGGAGGTGCATGTTAGTTTTATGTGGGTGCTCAAGCTGCTTGATTCCATCCCACTGGGCTCAATGGGCATTGGACCGGAAGTGAGCAAACAGGGTTTCCTAGATAGCTGTCAGGACAGCTGATGGTATGTGAAGTTCATCAGGCAGGTGGAGTTGTTTTGGCACTGGAAGAGCTGTGCTGCTGCTTCGGGCAGTTGCCATTCACCACCACACTACCTTCCCTAGGTGTCATAGCCACTTTCAGACATATGTGCTGCCAGAGCCCTTGGTTTCCATGGCAGCGGGAAATGGCTTGGGCCCTGAACTTGTCTTTGGCTGTGGAGCTTTGAGCGCCTTGAGTGAGGAGGTGCATGTTAGTTTTGTGTGGGTGCTCAAGCTGCTTGATTCCATACCACTGGGCTCAATGGGCACTGGACCGGAAGTGAGCAAACAGGGTTTCCTAAATAGCTGCCACGACAACTGATGGTATGTGAAGTTCATGGGGCAGGTGGAGTTTTTTTGGCACTGGAAGAGCTGTGCTGCTGCTTCGGGCAGTTGCCATTCACCACCACACTACCTTCCCTAGGTGTCATAGCCACTTGCAGACATATGTGCTGCCAGAGCACTTGGTTTCCATGGCAGCGGGAAATGGCTTTGGTTGTGAACTTGATTTTGGCTGTGGAGTTTTGAGCGCCTTGAGTGAGGAGCTGCATGTTAGTTTTGTGTGGGTGCTCAAGCTGCTTGATTCCATCCCACTGGGCTCAATGGGCATGGGACCGGAAGTGAGCAAACAGGGTTTCCTAAATAGCTGCCACGACAGCTGATGGTATGTGAAGTTCATGAGGCAGGTGGAGTTGTTTTGGCACTGGAAGAGCTGTGCTGCTGCTTCGGGCAGTTGCCATTCACCACCACACTACCTTCCCTAGGTGTCATAGCCACTTGCAGACATATGTGCTGCCAGAAACCTTGGTTTCCATGGCAGCGGGAAATGGCTTGGGCTCTGAACTTGTCTTTGGCTGTGGAGTTTTGAGCGCCTTGATTGAGGAGGTGCATGTTAGTTTTGTGTGGGTGCTCAAGCTGCTTGATTCCATCCCACTGGGCTCAATGGGCATGGGACCGGCAGTGACCAAACAGGGTTTCCTAGATAGCTGCCAGGACAGCTGATGGTATGTGAAGTGCATGAGGCAGGTGGAGTTGTTTTGGCACTGGAAGAGCTGTGCTGCTGCTTCGGGCAGTTGCCATTCACCACCACACTACCTTCCCTAGGTGTCATAGCCACTTTCAGACATATGTGCTGCCAGAGCACTTGGTTTCCATGGCAGCGGGAAATGGCTTGGGCCCTGAAATTGCCTTTGACTGTGGAGTTTTGAGCGCCTTGAGTGAGGAGCTCCATGTTAGTATTGTGTGGGTGCTCAAGCTGCTTGATTCCATCCCACTGGGCTCAACGGGCATTGCACCGGAAGTGACCAAACAGGGTTTCCTAGATAGCTGCCACGACAGCTGATGGTATGTGAAGTTCATGAGGCAGGTGGAGTTGTTTTGGCACTGGAAGAGCTGTGCTGCTGCTTCGGGCAGTTGCCATTCACCACCACACTACCTTCCCTAGGTGTCATAGCCACTTTCAGACATATGTGCTGCCAGAGCCCTTGGTTTCCATGGCAGCGGGAAATGGCTTGGGCCCTGAAATTGTCTTTGGCTGTGGAGTTTTGAGCGCCTTGAGTGAGGAGCTGCATGTTAGTTTTGTGTGGGTGCTCAAGCTGCTTGATTCCATCCCACTGGGCTCAATGGGCATTGGACCGGAAGTGAGCAAACAGGGTTTCCTAGATAGCTGTCAGGACAGCTGATGGTATGTGAAGTTCATCAGGCAGGTGGAGTTGTTTTGGCACTGGAAGAGCTGTGCTGCTGCTTCGGGCAGTTGCCATTCACCACCACACTACCTTCCCTAGGTGTCATAGCCACTTTCAGACATATGTGCTGCCAGAGCCCTTGGTTTCCATGGCAGCGGGAAATGGCTTGGGCCCTGAACTTGTCTTTGGCTGTGGAGCTTTGAGCGCCTTGAGTGAGGAGGTGCATGTTAGTTTTGTGTGGGTGCTCAAGCTGCTTGATTCCATACCACTGGGCTCAATGGGCACTGGACCGGAAGTGAGCAAACAGGGTTTCCTAAATAGCTGCCACGACAACTGATGGTATGTGAAGTTCATGGGGCAGGTGGAGTTTTTTTGGCACTGGAAGAGCTGTGCTGCTGCTTCGGGCAGTTGCCATTCACCACCGCACTACCTTCCCTAGGTGTCATAACCACTTTCAGACATATGTGCTGCCAGAGCCCTTGGTTTCCATGGCAGCGGGAAATGGCTTGGGCCCTGAACTTGTCTTTGGCTGTGGAGTTTTGAGCGCCTTGAGTGAGGAGCTGCATGTTAGTTTTGTGTGGGTGCTCAAGCTGCTTGATTCCATCCCACTGGGCTCAATGGGCACTGGACCGGCAGTGACCAAACAGGGTTTCCTAGATAGCTGCCAGGACAGCTGATGGTATGTGAAGTTCATGAGGCAGGTGGAGTTGTTTTGGCACTGGAAGAGCTGTGCTGCTGCTTCGGGCAGTTGCCATTCACCACCACACTACCTTCCCTAGGTGTCATAGCCACTTTCAGACATATGTGCTGCCAGAGCCCTTGGTTTCCATGGCAGCGGGAAATGGCATTGTCCCTGAACTTGTCTTTGGCTGTGGAGTTTTGAGCGCCTTGAGTGAGGAGCTCCATGTTAGTTTTGTGTGGGTGCTCAAGCTGCTTGATTCCATCCCACTGGGCTCAATGGCCATGATACCGGATGTGAGCAAACAGGGTTTCCTAGATAGCTGCGACGACAGCTGATGGTATGTGAAGTGCATGAGGCAGGTGGAGTTGTTTTGGCACTGGAAGAGCTGTGCTGCTGCTTCGGTCAGTTGCCATTCACCACCACACTACCTTCCCTAGGTGTCATAGCCACTTTCAGACATATGTGCTGCCAGAGCACTTGGTTTCCATGGCAGCGGGAAATGGCTTTGGCTGTGAACTTGATTTTGGCTGTGGAGTTTTGAGCGCCTTGAGTGAGGAGCTCCATGTTAGTTTTGTGTGGGTGCTCAAGCTGCTTGATTCCATCCCACTGGGCTCAATGGGCACTGGACCGGAAGTGAGCAAACAGGGTTTCCTAAATAGCTGCCACGACAGCTGATGGTATGTGAAGTTCATGAGGCAGGTGGAGTTGTTTTGGCACTGGAAGAGCTGTGCTGCTGCTTCGGGCAGTTGCCATTCACCACCACACTACCTTCCCTAGGTGTCATAGCCACTTTCAGACATATGTGCTGCCAGAGCCCTTGGTTTCCATGGCAGCGGGAAATGGCTTGGTCCCTGAACTTGTCTTTGGCTGTGGAGTTTTGAGCGCCGTCAGTGAGGAGCTGCATGTTAGTTTTGTGTGGGTGCTCAAGCTGCTTGATTCCATCCCACTGGGCTCAATGGGCACTGGACCGGAAGTGAGCAAACAGGGTTTCCTAGATAGCTGCCAGGACAGCTGATGGTATGTGAAGTTCATGAGGCAGGTGGAGTTGTTTTGGCACTGGAAGAGCTGTGCTGCTGCTTCGGGCAGTTGCCATTCACCACCACACTACCTTCCCTAGGTGTCATAGCCACTTTCAGACATATGTGCTGCCAGAGCCCTTGGTTTCCATGGCAGCGGGAAATGGCGTTGGCTGTGAACTTGTCTTTGGCTGTGGAGTTTTGAGCGCCTTGAGTGAGGAGCTCCATGTTAGTTTTGTGTGGGTGCTCAAGCTGCTTGATTCCATCCCACTGGGCTCAATGGGCATGGGACCGGAAGTGAGCAAACAGGGTTTCCTAGATAGCTGCCAGGACAGCTGATGGTATGTGAAGTTCATGAGGCAGGTGGAGTTGTTTTGGCACTGGAAGAGCTGTGCTGCTGCTTCGGGCAGTTGCCATTCACCACCACACTACCTTCCCTAGGTGTCATAGCCACTTTCAGACATATGTGCTGCCAGAGCCCTTGGTTTCCATGGCAGCGGGAAATGGCTTGGGCCTTGAAATTGTCTTTGGCTGTGGAGTTTTGAGCGCCTTGAGTGAGGAGCTGCATGTTAGTTTTGTGTGGGTGCTCAAGCTGCTTGATTCCATCCCACTGGGCTCAATGGGCACTGGACCGGAAGTGAGCAAACAGGGTTTCCTAGATAGCTGCCACGACAGCTGATGGTATGTGAAGTTCATGAGGCAGGTGGAGTTGTTTTGGCACTGGAAGAGGTGTGCTGCTGCTTCGGGCAGTTGCCATTCACCACCACACTACCTTCCCTAGGTGTCATAGCCACTTGCAGACATATGTGCTGCCAGAGCCCTTGGTTCCCATGGCAGCGGGAAATGGCTTGGGCTCTGAACTTGTCTTTGGCTGTGGAGTTTTGAGCGCCTTGATTGAGGAGGTGCATGTTAGTTTTGTGTGGGTGCTCAAGCTGCTTAATTCCATCCCACTGGGATCAATGGGCACTGGACCGGAAGTGAGCAAACAGGGTTTCCTAGATAGCTGCACGACAGCTGATGGTATGTGAAGTGCATGAGGCAGGTGGAGTTGTTTTGGCACTGGAAGAGCTGTGCTGCTGCTTCGGGCAGTTGCCATTCACCACCACACTACCTTCCCTAGGTGTCATAGCCACTTTCAGACATATGTGCTGCCAGAGCCCTTGGTTTCCATGGCAGCGGGAAATGGCTTGGGTGCTGAACTTGTCTTTGGCTGTGGAGCTTTGAGCGCCTTGATTGAGGAGGTGCATGTTAGTTTTGTGTGGGTGCTCAAGCTGCTTGATTCCATCCCACTGGGCTCAATGGGCACTGGACCGGATGTGAGCAAACAGGGTTTCCTAGATAGCTGCGACGACAGCTGATGGTATGTGAAGTGCATGAGGCAGGTGGAGTTGTTTTGGCACTGGAAGAGCTGTGCTGCTGCTTCGGTCAGTTGCCATTCACCACCACACTACCTTCCCTAGGTGTCATAGCCACTTTCAGACATATGTGCTGCCAGAGCACTTGGTTTCCATGGCAGCGGGAAATGGCTTTGGCTGTGAACTTGATTTTGGCTGTGGAGTTTTGAGCGCCTTGAGTGAGGAGCTCCATGTTAGTTTTGTGTGGGTGCTCAAGCTGCTTGATTCCATCCCACTGGGCTCAATGGGCACTGGACCGGAAGTGAGCAAACAGGGTTTCCTAAATAGCTGCCACGACAGCTGATGGTATGTGAAGTTCATGAGGCAGGTGGAGTTGTTTTGGCACTGGAAGAGCTGTGCTGCTGCTTCGGGCAGTTGCCATTCACCACCACACTACCTTCCCTAGGTGTCATAGCCACTTGCAGACATATGTGCTGCCAGAGCCCTTGGTTTCCATGGCAGCGGGAAATGGCTTGGGCTCTGAACTTGTCTTTGGCTGTGGAGCTTTGAGCGCCTTGAGTGAGGAGGTGCATGTTAGTTTTGTGTGGGTGCTCAAGCTGCTTGATTCCATCCCACTGGGCTCAATGGGCATGGGACCGGAAGTGAGCAAACAGGGTTTCCTAAATAGCTGCCACGACAACTGATGGTATGTGAAGTTCATGAGGCAGGTGGAGTTGTTTTGGCACTGGAAGAGCTGTGCTGCTGCTTCGGGCAGTTGCCATTCACCACCACACTACCTTCCCTAGGTGTCATAGCCACTTTCAGACATATGTGCTGCCAGAGCACTTGGTTTCCATGGCAGCGGGAAATGGCTTGGGCTCTGAACTTGTCTTTGGCTGTGGAGTTTTGAGTGCCTTGAGTGAGGAGCTCCATGTTAGTTTTGTGTGGGTGCTCAAGCTGCTTGATTCCATCCCACTGGGCTCAATGGGCATTGGACCGGCAGTGAGCAAACAGGGTTTCCTAGATAGCTGCCAGGACAGCTGATGGTATGTGAAGTGCATGAGGCAGGTGGAGTTGTTTTGGCACTGGAAGAGCTGTGCTGCTGCTTCGGGCAGTTGCCATTCACCACCACACTACCTTCCCTAGGTGTCATAGCCACTTGCAGACATATGTGCTGCCAGAGCCCTTGGTTTCCATGGCAGCGGGAAATGGCTTTGGCTGTGAACTTGATTTTGGCTGTGGAGTTTTGAGCGCCTTGAGTGAGGAGCTCCATGTTAGTATTGTGTGGGTGCTCAAGCTGCTTGATTCCATCCCACTGGGCTCAATGGGCACTGGACCGGAAGTGAGCAAACAGGGTTTCCTAGATAGCGGCCAGGACAGCTGATGGTATGTGAAGTTCATGAGGCAGGTGGAGTTGTTTTGGCACTGGAAGAGCTGTGCTGCTGCTTCGGGCAGTTGCCATTCACCACCACACTCCCTTCCCTAGGTGTCATAGCCACTTTCAGACATATGTGCTGCCAGAGCCCTTGGTTTCCATGGCAGCGGGAAATGGCTTGGTCCCTGAACTTGTCTTTGGCTGTGGAGTTTTGAGCGCCGTCAGTGAGGAGCTGCATGTTAGTTTTGTGTGGGTGCTCAAGCTGCTTGATTCCATCCCACTGGGCTCAATGGGCATTGGACCGGAAGTGAGCAAACAGGGTTTCCTAGATAGCTGCCAGGACAGCTGATGGTATGTGAAGTTCATCAGGCAGGTGGAGTTGTTTTGGCACTGGAAGAGCTGTGCTGCTGCTTCGGGCAGTTGCCATTCACCACCACACTACCTTCCCTAGGTGTCATAGCCACTTTCAGACATATGTGCTGCCAGAGCCCTTGGTTTCCATGGCAGCGGGAAATGGCGTTGGCTGTGAACTTGTCTTTGGCTGTGGAGTTTTGAGCGCCTTGAGTGAGGAGCTCCATGTTAGTTTTGTGTGGGTGCTCAAGCTGCTTGATTCCATCCCACTGGGCTCAATGGGCATGGGACCGGCAGTGACCAAACAGGGTTTCCTAGATAGCTGCCAGGACAGCTGATGGTATGTGAAGTTCATGAGGCAGGTGGAGTTGTTTTGGCACTGGAAGAGCTGTGCTGCTGCTTCGGGCAGTTGCCATTCACCACCACACTACCTTCCCTAGGTGTCATAGCCACTTTCAGACATATGTGCTGCCAGAGCCCTTGGTTTCCATGGCAGCGGGAAATGGCTTGGGCCTTGAAATTGTCTTTGGCTGTGGAGTTTTGAGCGCCTTGAGTGAGGAGCTGCATGTTAGTTTTGTGTGGGTGCTCAAGCTGCTTGATTCCATCCCACTGGGCTCAATGGGCACTGGACCGGAAGTGAGCAAACAGGGTTTCCTAGATAGCTGCCACGACAGCTGATGGTATGTGAAGTTCATGAGGCAGGTGGAGTTGTTTTGGCACTGGAAGAGCTGTGCTGCTGCTTCGGGCAGTTGCCATTCACCACCACACTACCTTCCCTAGGTGTCATAGCCACTTGCAGACATATGTGCTGCCAGAGCCCTTGGTTTCCATGGCAGCGGGAAATGGCTTGGGCTCTGAACTTGTCTTTGGCTGTGGAGTTTTGAGCGCCTTGATTGAGGAGGTGCATGTTAGTTTTGTGTGGGTGCTCAAGCTGCTTAATTCCATCCCACTGGGATCAATGGGCACTGGACCGGAAGTGAGCAAACAGGGTTTCCTAGATAGCTGCACGACAGCTGATGGTATGTGAAGTGCATGAGGCAGGTGGAGTTGTTTTGGCACTGGAAGAGCTGTGCTGCTGCTTCGGGCAGTTGCCATTCACCACCACACTACCTTCCCTAGGTGTCATAGCCACTTTCAGACATATGTGCTGCCAGAGCCCTTGGTTTCCATGGCAGCGGGAAATGGCTTGGGCCCTGAAATTGCCTTTGGCTGAGGTGTTTTGAGCGCCTTGAGTGAGGAGGTGCATGTTTGTTTTGTGTGGGTGCTCAAGCTGCTTGATTCCATCCCACTGGGCTCAATGGGCATGGGATCTCAAGTGAGCAAACAGGGTTTCCTAGATAGCTGCCAGGACAGCTGATGGTTTGTGAAGTGCATGAGGCAGGTGGAGTTGTTTTGGCACTGGAAGAGCTGTGCTGCTGCTTCGGGCAGTTGCCATTCACCACCACACTACCTTCCCTAGGTGTCATAGCCACTTTCAGACATATGTGCTGCCAGAGCCCTTGGTTTCCATGGCAGCGGGAAATGGCTTGGGCCCTGAACTTGTCTTTGGCTGTGGAGCTTTGAGCGCCTTGAGTGAGGAGCTGCATGTTTGTTTTGTGTGGGTGCTCAAGCTGCTTGATTCCATCCCACTGGGCTCAATGGGCATGGGACCGGAAGTGAGCAAACAGGGTTTCCTAGATAGCGGCCAGGACAGCTGATGGTATGTGAAGTTCATGAGGCAGGTGGAGTTGTTTTTTCACTGGAAGAGCTGTGCTGCTGCTTCGGGCAGTTGCCATTCACCACCACACTACCTTCCCTAGGTGTCATAGCCACTTTCAGACATATGTGCTGCCAGA
This sequence comes from Ochotona princeps, assembly GCF_030435755.1. Lineage (NCBI taxonomy): Eukaryota > Metazoa > Chordata > Mammalia > Lagomorpha > Ochotonidae > Ochotona > Ochotona princeps. The sequence continues at coordinate 135,296,677 of NC_080833.1, forward strand.
GCACTTGGTTTCCATGGCAGCGGGAAATGGCTTTGGCTGTGAACTTGTCTTTGGCTGTGGAGGTTTGAGCGCAGTTAGTGAGGAGCTCCATGTTAGTTTTGTGTGGGTGCTCAAGCTGCTTGATTCCATCCCACTGGGCTCAATGGGCATGGGACCGGAAGTGAGCAAACAGGGTTTCCTAGATAGCGGCCAGGACAGCTGATGGTATGTGAAGTTCATGAGGCAGGTGGAGTTGTTTTGGCACTGGAAGAGCTGTGCTGCTGCTTCGGGCAGTTGCCATTCACCACCACACTACCTTCCCTAGGTGTCATAGCCACTTTCAGACATATGTGCTGCCAGAGCCCTTGGTTTCCATGGCAGCGGGAAATGGCTTGGGCCCTGAACTTGTCTTTTGCTGTGGAGCTTTGAGCGCCTTGAGTGAGGAGGTGCATGTTAGTTTTGTGTGGGTGCTCAAGCTGCTTGATTCCATCCCACTGGGCTCAATGGGCATAGGACCGGAAGTGAGCAAACAGGGTTTCCTAGATAGCTGGCAGGACAGCTGATGGTATGTGAAGTGCATGAGGCAGGTGGAGTTGTTTTGGCACTGGAAGAGCTGTGCTGCTGCTTAGGGCAGTTGCCATTCACCACCACACTACCTTCCCTAGGTGTCATAGCCACTTTCAGACTTTTGTGCTGCCAGAGCCCTTGGTTTCCATGGCAGCGGGAAATGCCTTTTTCCATGAACTTGTCTTTGGCTGTGGAGCTTTGAGCGCCTTGAGTGAGGAGCTCCATGTTAGTATTGTGTGGGTGCTCAAGCTGCTTGATTCCATCCCACTGGGCTCAATGGGCATTGGACCGGAAGTGACCAAACAGGGTTTCCTAGATAGCTGCCAGGACAGCTGATGGTATGTGAAGTTCATGAGGCAGGTGGAGTTGTTTTGGCACTTAAAGAGCTGTGCTGCTGCTTCGGACAGTTGCCGTTCACCACCACACTACCTTCCCTAGGTGTCATAGCCACTTTCAGACATATGTGCTGCCAGAGCACTTGGTTTCCATGGCAGCGGGAAATGGCTTTGGCCGTGAACTTGTCTTTGGCTGTGGAGTTTTGAGCGCCGTCAGTGAGGAGCTCCATGTTAGTTTTGTGTGGGTGCTCAAGCTGCTTAATTCCATCCCACTGGGCTCAAGGGGCATGGGACCGGAAGTGACCAAACAGGGTTTCCTAGATAGCTGCCAGGACAGCTGATGGTATGTGAAGTTCATGAGGCAGGTGGATTTGTTTTGGCACTGGAAGAGCTGTGCTGCTGCTTCGGGCAGTTGCCATTCACCACCACACTACCTTCCCTAGGTGTCATAGCCACTTTCAGACATATGTGCTGCCAGAGCCCTTGGTTTCCATGGCAACGGGAAATGGCTTTGGCCCTGAACTTGTCTTTGGCTGTGGATCTTTGACCGCCTTGAGTGAGGAGCTGCATGTTAGTTTTGTGTGGGTGCTCAAGCTGCTTGATTTCATCCCACTGGGCTCAATGGGCATGGGACCGGAAGTGAGCAAACAGGGTTTCCTAGATAGCTGCCAGGACAGCTGATGGTATGTGAAGTGCATGAGGCAGGTGGAGTTGTTTTGGCACTGGAAGAGCTGTGCTGCTGCTTCGGGCAGTTGCCATTCACCACCACACTACCTTCCCTAGGTGTCATAGCCACTTTCAGACATATGTGCTGCCAGAGCCCTTGGTTTCCATGGCAGCGGGAAATGGCATTGTCCCTGAACTTGTCTTTGGCTGTGGAGTTTTGAGCGCCTTGATTGAGGAGGTGCATGTTAGTTTTGTGTGGGTGCTCAAGCTGCTTGATTCCATCCCACTGGGCTCAATGGGCATGGGACCGGAAGTGACCAAACAGGGTTTCCTAGATAGCTGCCAGGACAGCTGATGGTATGTAAAGTTCATGAGGCAGGTGGAGTTGTTTTGGCACTGGAAGAGCTGTGCTGCTGCTTCGGGCAGTTGCCATTCACCACCACACTACCTTCCCTAGGTGTCATAGCCACTTGCAGACATATGTGCTGCCAGAGCACTTGGTTTCCATGGCAGCGTCAAATGGCTTGGGCCGTGAACTTGTCTTTGGCTGTGGAGCTTTGAGCGCCTTGAGTGAGGAGGTGCATGTTTGTTTTGTGTGGGTGCTCAAGCTGCTTGATTCCATCCCACTGGGCTCAATGGGCATGGGACCGGAAGTGACCAAACAGGGTTTCCTAGATAGCTGCCAGGACAGCTGATGGTATGTGAAGTGCATGAGGCAGGTGGAGTTGTTTTGGCACTGGAAGAGCTGTGCTGCTGCTTCGGGCAGTTGCCATTCACCACCACACTACCTTCCCTAGGTGTCATAGCCACTTTCAGACATATGTGCTGCCAGAGCCCTTGGTTTCCATGGCAGCGGGAAATAGCATTGTCCCTGAACTTGTCTTTGGCTGTGGAGTTTTGAGCGCCTTGAGTGAGGAGGTGCATGTTAGTTTTGTGTGGGTGCTCAAGCTGCTTGATTCCATCCCACTGGGCTCAATGGGCATGGGACCGGAAGTGAGCAAACAGGGTTTCCTAGATAGCTGCCAGGACAGCTGATGGTATGTGAAGTTCATGAGGCAGGTGGAGTTGTTTTGGCACTGGAAGAGCTGTGCTGCTGCTTCGGGCAGTTGCCATTCACCACCACACTACCTTCCCTAGGTGTCATAGCCACTTGCAGACATATGTGCTGCCAGAGCCCTTGGTTTCCATGGCAGCGGGAAATGGCTTGGGCGCTGAACTTGTCTTTGGCTGTGGAGCTTTGAGCGCCTTGAGTGAGGAGGTGCATGTTAGTTTTGTGTGGGTGCTCAAGCTGCTTGATTCCATCCCACTGGGCTCAATGGGCATGGGACCGGAAGTGAGCAAACAGGGTTTCCTAGATAGCTGCCAGGACAGCTGATGGTATGTGAAGTGCATGAGGCAGGTGGAGTTGTTTTGGCACTGGAAGAGCTGTGCTGCTGCTTCGGGCAGTTGCCATTCACCACCACACTACCTTCCCTAGGTGTCATAGCCACTTTCAGACATATGTGCTGCCAGAGCACTTGGTTTCCATGGCAGAGGGAAATGGCTTTGGCTGTGAACTTGTCTTTGGCTGTGGAGTTTTGAGCGCCTTGATTGAGGAGGTGCATGTTAGTTTTGTGTGGGTGCTCAAGCTGCTTGATTCCATCCCACTGGGCTCAATGGGCACTGGACCGGAAGTGAGCAAACAGGGTTTCCTAGATAGCTGCCAGGACAGCTGATGGTTTGTTAAGTGCATGAGGCAGGGGGAGTTGTTTTGGCACTGGAAGAGCTGTGCTGCTGCTTCGGGCAGTTGCCATTCACCACCACACTATCTTCCCTAGGTGTCATAGCCACTTTCAGACATATGTGCTGCCAGAGCTCTTGGTTTCCATGGCAGCGGGAAATGGCATTGTCCCTGAACTTGTCTTTGGCTGTGGAGTTTTGAGCGCCTTGAGTGAGGAGCTCCATGTTAGTTTTGTGTGGGTGCTCAAGCTGCTTGATTCCATCCCACTGGGCTCAATGGGCATGGGACCGGAAGTGAGCAAACAGGGTTTCCTAGATAGCTGCCACGACAGCTGATGGTTTGTGAAGTGCATGAGGCAGGTGGAGTTGTTTTGGCACTGGAAGAGCTGTGCTGCTGCTTCGGGCAGTTGCCATTCACCACCACACTACCTTCCCTAGGTGTCATAGCCACTTTCAGACATATGTGCTGCCAGAGCTCTTGGTTTCCATGACAGCGGGAAATGGCATTGGCCCTGAACTTGTCTTTGGCTGTGGAGTTTTGAGCGCCATCAGTGAGGAGCTCCATGTTAGTTTTGTGTGGGTGCTCAAGCTGCTTGATTCCATCCCACTGGGCTCAATGGGCATGGGACCGGCAGTGACCAAAAAGGGTTTCCTAGATAGCTGCCAGGACAGCTGATGGTATGTGAAGTTCATGAGGCAGGTGGGGTTGTTTTGGCACTGGAAGAGCTGTGCTGCTGCTTCGGGCAGTTGCCATTCACCACCACACTACCTTCCCTAGGTGTCATAGCCACTTTGAGACATATGTGCTGCCAGAGCACTTGGTTTCCATGGCAGCGGGAAATGGCTTGGGCCGTGAACTTGTCTTTGGCTGTGGAGCTTTGAGCGCCTTGAGTGAGGAGGTGCATGTTTGTTTTGTGTGGGTGCTCAAGCTGCTTGATTCCATTCCACTGGGCTCAATGGGCATGGGACCGGAAGTGACCAAACAGGGTTTCCTAGATAGCTGGCAGGACAGCTGATGGTATGTGAAGTGCATGAGGCAGGTGGAGTTGTTTTGGCACTGGAAGAGCTGTGCTGCTGCTTCGGGCAGTTGCCATTCACCACCACACTACCTTCCCTAGGTGTCATAGCCACTTTCAGACATATGTGCTGCCAGAGCCCTTGGTTTCCATGGCAGCGGGAAATAGCATTGTCCCTGAACTTGTCTTTGGCTGTGGAGTTTTGAGCGCCTTGAGTGAGGAGCTCCATGTTAGTTTAGTGTGGGTGCTCAAGCTGCTTGATTCCATCCCACTGGGCTCAATGGGCATGGGACCGGAAGTGAGCAAACAGGGTTTCCTAGATAGCTGCCAGGACAGCTGATGGTATGTGAAGTGCATGAGGCAGGTGGAGTTGTTTTGGCACTGGAAGAGCTGTGCTGCTGCTTCGGGCAGTTGCCATTCACCACCACACTACCTTCCCTAGGTGTCATAGCCACTTTCAGACATATGTGCTGCCAGAGCCCTTGGTTTCCATGGCAGCGGGAAATGGCTTGGGCCCTGAACTTGTCTTTGGCTGTGGAGCTTTGAGCGCCTTGAGTGAGGAGGTGCATGTTTGTTTTGTGTGGCTGCTCAAGCTGCTTGATTCCATCCCACTGGGCTCAATGGGCATGGGACCGGAAGTGACCAAACAGGGTTTCCTAGATAGCTGCCAGGACAGCTGATGGTATGTGAAGTGCATGAGGCAGGTGGAGTTGTTTTGGCACTGGAAGAGCTGTGCTGCTGCTTCGGGCAGTTGCCATTCACCACCACACTACCTTCCCTAGGTGTCATAGCCACTTTCAGACATATGTGCTGCCAGAGCCCTTGGTTTCCATGGCAGCGGGAAATGGCTTGGGCGCTGAACTTGTCTTTGGCTGTGGAGCTTTGAGCGCCTTGAGTGAGGAGGTGCATGTTAGTTTTGTGTGGGTGCTCAAGCTGCTTGATTCCATCCCACTGGGCTCAATGGGCATGGGACCGGAAGTGAGCAAACAGGGTTTCCTAGATAACTGCCAGGACAGCTGATGGTATGTGAAGTGCATGAGGCAGGTGGAGTTGTTTTGGCACTGGAAGAGGTGTGCTGCTGCTTCGGGCAGTTGCCATTCACCACCACACTACCTTCCCTAGGTGTCATAGCCACTTTCAGACATATGTGCTGCCAGAGCCCTTGGTTTCCATGGCAGCGGGAAATGGCTTTGGCTCTGAACTTGTCTTTGGCTGTGGAGCTTTGAGCGCCTTGAGTGAGGAGGTGCATGTTAGTTTTGTGTGGGTGCTCAAGCTGCTTGATTCCATCCCACTGGGCTCAATGGGCATGGGACCGGAAGTGACCAAACAAGGTTTCCTAGATAGCTGCCAGGACAGCTGATGGTTTGTGAAGTGCATGAGGCAGGGGGAGTTGTTTTGGCACTGGAAGAGCTGTGCTGCTACTTCGGGCAATTGCCATTCACCACCACACTACCTTCCCTAGGTGTCATAGCCACTTTCAGACATATGTGCTGCCAGAGCCCTTGGTTTCCATGGCAGCGGGAAATGGCTTTGGCCCTGAACTTGTCTTTGGCTGTGGAGCTTTGAGCACCTTGAGTGAGGAGCTCCATGTTAGTTTTGTGTGGGTGCTCAAGCTGCTTGATTCCATCCCACTGGGCTCAATGGGCATGGGACCGGAAGTGAGCAAACAGGGTTTCCTAGATAGCTGCCAGGACAGCTGATGGTATGTGAAGTGCATGAGGCAGGTGGAGTTGTTTTGGCACTGGAAGAGCTGTGCTGCTGCTTCGGGCAGTTGCCATTCACCACCACACTACCTTCCCTAGGTGTCATAGCCACTTTCAGACATATGTGCTGCCAGAGCCCATAGTTTAAATGGCAGCGGGAAATGGCTTGGGCCCTGAACTTGCCTTTGGCTGTGGAGTTTTGAGCGCCTTCAGTGAGGAGGTGCATGTTAGTTTTGTGTGGGTGCTCAAGCTGCTTGATTCCATCCCACTGGGCTCAATGGGCATGGGACCGGAAGTGAGCAAACAGGGTTTCCTAGATAGCTGCCAGCACAGCTGATGGTTTGTGAAGTGCATGAGGCAGGTGGAGTTGTTTTGGCACTGGAAGAGCTGTGCTGCTGCTTCGGGAAGTTGCCATTCACCACCACACTACCTTCCCTAGGTGTCATAGCCACTTTCAGACATATGTGCTGCCAGAGCCCTTGGTTTCCATGGCAGCGGGAAATGGCTTGGGCCCTGAAATTGCCTTTGGCTGTGGTGTTTTGAGCGCCTTGATTGAGGAGGTGCATGTTTGTTTTGTGTGGGTGCTCAAGCTGCTTGATTCCATCCCACTGGGATCAATGGGCATGGGACCGGAAGTGAGCAAACAGGGTTTCCTAGATAGCGGCCAGGACAGCTGATGGTATGTGAAGTGCATGAGGCAGGTGGAGTTGTTTTGGCACTGGAAGAGCTGTGCTGCTGCTTCGGGCAGTTGCCATTCACCACCACACTACCTTCCCTAGGTGTCATAGCCACTTTCAGACATATGTGCTGCCAGAGCACTTGGTTTCCATGGCAGCGGGAAATGGCTTTGGCTGTGAACTTGTCTTTGGCTGTGGAGTTTTGAGCGCCTTGATTGAGGAGGTGCATGTTAGTTTTGTGTGGGTGCTCAAGCTGCTTGATTCCATCCCACTGGGCTCAATGGGCATAGGACCGGAAGTGAGCAAACAGGGTTTCCTAGATAGCTGCCAGGACAGCTGATGGTATGTGAAGTGCATGAGGCAGGTGGAGTTGTTTTGGCACTGGAAGAGCTGTGCTGCTGCTTCGGGCAGTTGCCATTCACCACCACACTACCTTCCCTAGGTGTCATAGCCACTTTCAGACATATGTGCTGCCAGAGCACTTGGTTTCCATGGCAGCGGGAAATGGCTTGGGCCGTGAACTTGTCTTTGGCTGTGGAGCTTTGAGCGCCTTGAGTGAGGAGCTCCATGTTAGTTTTGTGTGGGTGCTCAAGCTGCTTGATTCCATCCCACTGGGCTCAATGGGCATTGGACCGGAAGTGACCAAACAGGGTTTCCTAGATAGCTGCCAGGACAGCTGATGGTATGTGAAGTTCATGAGGCAGGTGGAGTTGTTTTGGCACTGGAAGAGCTGTGCTGCTGCTTCGGGCAGTGGCCATTCACCACCACACTACCTTCCCTAGGTGTCATAGCCACTTTCAGACATATGTGCTGCCAGAGCACTTGGTTTCCATGGCAGCGGGAAATGGCTTTGTCCGTGAACTTGTCTTTGGCTGTGGAGGTTTCAGCGCAGTTAGTGAGGAGCTCCATGTTAGTTTTGTGTGGGTGCTCAAGCTGCTTGATTCCATCCCACTGGGCTCAATGGGCATGGGACCGGAAGTGACCAAACAGGGTTTCCTAGATAGCTGCCAGGACAGCTGATGGTATGTGAAGTGCATGAGGCAGGTGGAGTTGTTTTGGCACTGGAAGAGCTGTGCTGCTGCTTCGGGCAGTTGCCATTCACCACCACACTACCTTCCCTAGGTGTCATAGCCACTTTCAGACATATGTGCTGCCAGAGCCCTTGGTTTCCATGGCAGCGGGAAATGGCTTGGGCGCTGAAATTGTCTTTGGCTGTGGAGTTTTGAGCGCCTTGAGTGAGGAGCTGCATGTTAGTTTTGTGTGGGTGCTCAAGCTGCTTGATTCCATCCCACTGGGCTCAATGGGCATGGGACCGGAAGTGAGCTAACAGGGTTTCCTAGATAGCTGCCAGGACAGCTGATGGTATGTGAAGTTCATCAGGCAGGTGGAGTTGCTTTGGAACTGGAAGAGCTGTGCTGCTGCTTCGGGCAGTTGCCATTCACCACCACACTACCTTCCCTAGGTGTCATAGCCACTTTCAGACATATGTGCTGCCAGAGCACTTGGTTTCCATGGCAGCGGGAAATGGCTTTGGCCCTGAACTTGCCTTTGGCTGTGGTGTTTTGAGCGCCTTGAGTGAGGAGGTGCATGTTTGTTTTGTGTGGGTGCTCAAGCTGCTTGATTCCATCCCACTGGGCTCAATGGGCATGGGATCGGAAGTGAGCAAACAGGGTTTCCTAGATAGCTGCCAGGACAGCTGATGGTATGTGAAGTGCATGAGGCAGGTGGAGTTGTTTTGGCACTGGAAGAGCTGTGCTGCTGCTTCGGGCAGTTGCCATTCACCACCACACTACCTTCCCTAGGTGTCATAGCCACTTTCAGACATATGTGCTGCCAGAGCACTTGGTTTCCATGGCAGCGGGAAATGGCTTTGGCTGTGAACTTGTCTTTGGCTGTGGAGTTTTGAGCGCCTTGAGTGAGGAGCTCCATGTTAGTATTGTGTGGGTGCTCAAGCTGCTTGATTCCATCCCACTGGGCTCAATGGGCATGGGACCGGAAGTGAGCAAACATTGTTTCCTAGATAGCTGCCAGGACAGCTGATGGTATGTGAAGTTCATGAGGCAGGTGGAGTTGTTTTGGCACTGGAAGAGCTGTACTGCTGCTTCGGGCAGTTGCCATTCACCACCACACTACCTTCCCTAGGTGTCATAGCCACTTTCAGACATATGTGCTGCCAGAGCCCTTGGTTTCCATGGCAGCGGGAAATGGCTTTGGCCGTGAACTTGTCTTTGGCTGTGGAGGTTTGAGCGCCTTGATTGAGGAGGTGCATGTTAGTTTTGTGTGGGTGCTCAAGCTGCTTGATTCCATCCCACTGGGCTCAATGGGCATAGGACCGGAAGTGAGCAAACAGGGTTTCCTAGATAGCTGCCAGGACAGCTGATGGTATGTGAAGTGCATGAGGCAGGTGGAGTTGTTTTGGCACTGGAAGAGCTGTGCTGCTGCTTCGGGCAGTTGCCATTCACCACCACACTACCTTCCCTAGGTGTCATAGCCACTTTCAGACATATGTGCTGCCAGAGCCCTTGGTTTCCATGGCAGCGGGAAATGGCTTTGGCCGTGAACTTGTCTTTGGCTGTGGAGCTTTGAGCGCCTTGAGTGAGGAGCTCCATGTTAGTTTTGTGTGGGTGCTCAAGCTGCTTGATTCCATCCCACTGGGCTCAATGGGCATTGGACCGGAAGTGACCAAACAGGGTTTCCTAGATAGCTGCCAGGACAGCTGATGGTATGTGAAGTTCATGAGGCAGGTGGAGTTGTTTTGGCACTGGAAGAGCTGTGCTGCTGCTTCGGGCAGTTGCCATTCACCACCACACTACCTTCCCTAGGTGTCATAGCCACTTTCAGACATATGTGCTGCCAGAGCCCTTGGTTTCCATGGCAGCGGGAAATGGCTTGGGCGCTAAACTTGTCTTTGGCTGTGGAGTTTTGAGCGCCTTGAGTGAGGAGCTCCATGTTAGTTTTGTGTGGGTGCTCAAGCTGCTTGATTCCATCCCACTGGGCTCAATGGGCATTGGACCGGAAGTGACCAAACAGGGTTTCCTAGATAGCTGCGAGGACAGCTGATGGCATGTGAAGTGCATGAGGCAGGTGGAGTTGTTTTGGCACTGGAAGAGCTGTGCTGCTGCTTCGGGCAGTTGCCATTCACCACCACACTACCTTCCCTAGGTGTCATAGCCACTTTCAGACATATGTGCTGCCAGAGCCTTTGGTTTCCATGGCAGTGGGAAATGGCTTTCGCCCTGAACTTGCCTTTGGCTGTGGAGTTTTGATCACCTTGAGTGAGGAGCTCCATGTTAGTTTTGTGTGGGTGCTCAAGCTGCTTGATTCCATCCCACTGGGCTCAATTGGCATTGGACCGGAAGTGACCAAACAGGGTTTCCTAGATAGCTGCCAGGACAGCTGATGGTTTGTGAAGTGCATGACGCAGGTGGAGTTGTTTTGGCACTGGAAGAGCTGTGCTGCTGCTTCGGGCAGTTGCCATTCACCACCACACTACCTTCCCTAGGTGTCGTAGCCACTTTCAGACATATGTGCTGCCAGAGCCCTTGGTTTCCATGGCAGCGGGAAATGGCTTGGGCTCTGAACTTGTCTTTGGCTGTGGAGTTTTGAGCACCTTGATTGAGGAGGTGCATGTTAGTTTTGTGTGGGTGCTCAAGCTGCTTGATTCCATCCCACTGGGCTCAATGGGCATGGGATCGGAAGTGACCAAACAGGGTTTCCTAGATAGCTGCCAGGACAGCTGATGGTTTGTGAAGTGCATGAGGCAGGTGGAGTTGTTTTGGCACTGGAAGAGCTGTGCTGCTGCTTCGGGCAGTTGCCATTCACCACCACACTACCTTCCCTAGGTGTCATAGCCACTTTCAGACATATGTGCTGCCAGAGCACTTGGTTTCCATGGCAGCGGGAAATGGCTTTGGCCCTGAACTTGTCTTTGGCTGTGGAGCTTTGAGCGCCTTGAGTGAGGAGGTGCATGTTAGTTTTGTGTGGGTGCTCAAGCTGCTTGAATCCATCCCACTGGGCTCAAAGGGCATGGGACCGGAAGTGACCAAACAGGGTTTCCTAGATAGCGGCCACGACAGCTGATGGTATGTGAAGTGCATGAGGCAGGTGGAGTTGTTTTGGCACTGGAAGAGCTGTGCTGCTGCTTCGGGCAGTTGCCATTGACCACCACATTACCTTCCCTAGGTGTCATAGCCACTTTCAGACTTTTGTGCTGCCAGAGCACTTGGTTTCCATGGCAGGGGGAAATGGCTTTCGCCCTGAACTTGCCTTTGGCTGTGGAGTTTTGAGCGCCTTGAGTGAGGAGCTCCATGTTAGTTTTGTGTGGGTGCTCAAGCTGCTTGATTCCATCCCACTGGGCTCAATTGGCATTGGACCGGAAGTGACCAAACAGGGTTTCCTAGATAGCTGCCAGGACAGCTGATGGTTTGTGAAGTGCATGAGGCAGGTGGAGTTGTTTTGGCACTGGAAGAGCTGTGCTGCTGCTTCGGGCAGTTGCCATTCACCACCACACTACCTTCCCTAGGTGTCATAGCCACTTTCAGACATATGTGCTGCCAGAGCCCTTGGTTTCCATGGCAGCGGGAAATGGCTTTGGCTGTGAACTTGTCTTTGGCTGTGGAGTTTTGAGCGCCGTCAGTGAGGAGCTCCATGTTAGTATTGTGTGGGTGCTCAAGCTGCTTGATTCCATCCCACTGGGCTCAATGGGCATGGGACCGGAAGTGAGCAAACATTGTTTCCTAGATAGCTGCCAGGACAGCTGATGGTATGTGAAGTTCATGAGGCAGGTGGAGTTGTTTTGGCACTGGAAGAGCTGTACTGCTGCTTCGGGCAGTTGCCATTCACCACCACACTACCTTCCCTAGGTGTCATAGCCACTTTCAGACATATGTGCTGCCAGAGCCCTTGGTTTCCATGGCAGCGGGAAATGGCTTTGGCCGTGAACTTGTCTTTGGCTGTGGAGGTTTGAGCGCCTTGATTGAGGAGGTGCATGTTAGTTTTGTGTGGGTGCTCAAGCTGCTTGATTCCATCCCACTGGGCTCAATGGGCATAGGACCGGAAGTGAGCAAACAGGGTTTCCTAGATAGCTGCCAGGACAGCTGATGGTATGTGAAGTGCATGAGGCAGGTGGAGTTGTTTTGGCACTGGAAGAGCTGTGCTGCTGCTTCGGGCAGTTGCCATTCACCACCACACTACCTTCCCTAGGTGTCATAGCCACTTTCAGACATATGTGCTGCCAGAGCCCTTGGTTTCCATGGCAGCGGGAAATGGCTTTGGCCGTGAACTTGTCTTTGGCTGTGGAGCTTTGAGCGCCTTGAGTGAGGAGCTCCATGTTAGTTTTGTGTGGGTGCTCAAGCTGCTTGATTCCATCCCACTGGGCTCAATGGGCATTGGACCGGAAGTGACCAAACAGGGTTTCCTAGATAGCTGCCAGGACAGCTGATGGTATGTGAAGTTCATGAGGCAGGTGGAGTTGTTTTGGCACTGGAAGAGCTGTGCTGCTGCTTCGGGCAGTTGCCATTCACCACCACACTACCTTCCCTAGGTGTCATAGCCACTTTCAGACATATGTGCTGCCAGAGCCCTTGGTTTCCATGGCAGCGGGAAATGGCTTGGGCGCTAAACTTGTCTTTGGCTGTGGAGTTTTGAGCGCCTTGAGTGAGGAGCTCCATGTTAGTTTTGTGTGGGTGCTCAAGCTGCTTGATTCCATCCCACTGGGCTCAATGGGCATGGGACCGGAAGTGACCAAACAGGGTTTCCTAGATAGCTGCGAGGACAGCTGATGGCATGTGAAGTGCATGAGGCAGGTGGAGTTGTTTTGGCACTGGAAGAGCTGTGCTGCTGCTTCGGGCAGTTGCCATTCACCACCACACTACCTTCCCTAGGTGTCATAGCCACTTTCAGACATATGTGCTGCCAGAGCCTTTGGTTTCCATGGCAGTGGGAAATGGCTTTCGCCCTGATCTTGCCTTTGGCTGTGGAGTTTTGATCACCTTGAGTGAGGAGCTCCATGTTAGTTTTGTGTGGGTGCTCAAGCTGCTTGATTCCATCCCACTGGGCTCAATTGGCATTGGACCGGAAGTGACCAAACAGGGTTTCCTAGATAGCTGCCAGGACAGCTGATGGTTTGTGAAGTGCATGACGCAGGTGGAGTTGTTTTGGCACTGGAAGAGCTGTGCTGCTGCTTCGGGCAGTTGCCATTCACCACCACACTACCTTCCCTAGGTGTCGTAGCCACTTTCAGACATATGTGCTGCCAGAGCCCTTGGTTTCCATGGCAGCGGGAAATGGCTTGGGCTCTGAACTTGTCTTTGGCTGTGGAGTTTTGAGCACCTTGATTGAGGAGGTGCATGTTAGTTTTGTGTGGGTGCTCAAGCTGCTTGATTCCATCCCACTGGGCTCAATGGGCATGGGATCGGAAGTGACCAAACAGGGTTTCCTAGATAGCTGCCAGGACAGCTGATGGTTTGTGAAGTGCATGAGGCAGGTGGAGTTGTTTTGGCACTGGAAGAGCTGTGCTGCTGCTTCGGGCAGTTGCCATTCACCACCACACTACCTTCCCTAGGTGTCATAGCCACTTTCAGACATATGTGCTGCCAGAGCACTTGGTTTCCATGGCAGCGGGAAATGGCTTTGGCCCTGAACTTGTCTTTGGCTGTGGAGCTTTGAGCGCCTTGAGTGAGGAGGTGCATGTTAGTTTTGTGTGGGTGCTCAAGCTGCTTGAATCCATCCCACTGGGCTCAAAGGGCATGGGACCGGAAGTGACCAAACAGGGTTTCCTAGATAGCGGCCAGGACAGCTGATGGTATGTGAAGTGCATGAGGCAGGTGGAGTTGTTTTGGCACTGGAAGAGCTGTGCTGCTGCTTCGGGCAGTTGCCATTGACCACCACATTACCTTCCCTAGGTGTCATAGCCACTTTCAGACTTTTGTGCTGCCAGAGCACTTGGTTTCCATGGCAGGGGGAAATGGCTTTCGCCCTGAACTTGCCTTTGGCTGTGGAGTTTTGAGCGCCTTGAGTGAGGAGCTCCATGTTAGTTTTGTGTGGGTGCTCAAGCTGCTTGATTCCATCCCACTGGGCTCAATTGGCATTGGACCGGAAGTGACCAAACAGGGTTTCCTAGATAGCTGCCAGGACAGCTGATGGTTTGTGAAGTGCATGAGGCAGGTGGAGTTGTTTTGGCACTGGAAGAGCTGTGCTGCTGCTTCGGGCAGTTGCCATTCACCACCACACTACCTTCCCTAGGTGTCATAGCCACTTTCAGACATATGTGCTGCCAGAGCCCTTGGTTTCCATGGCAGCGGGAAATGGCATTGTCCCTGAACTTGTCTTTGGCTGTGGAGTTTTGAGCGCCGTCAGTGAGGAGCTCCATGTTAGTTTTGTGTGGGTGCTCAAGCTGCTTGATTCCATCCCACTGGGCTCAATGGGCACTGGACCGGAAGTGAGCAAACAGGGTTTCCTAGATAGCTGCCACGACAGCTGATGGTATGTGAAGTTCATGAGGCAGGTGGAGTTGTTTTGGCACTGGAAGAGCTGTGCTGCTGCTTCGGGCAGTTGCCATTCACCACCACACTACCTTCCCTAGGTGTCATAGCCACTTTCAGACATATGTGCTGCCAGAGCCCTTGGTTTCCATGGCAGCGGGAAATGGCATTGTCCCTGAACTTGTCTTTGGCTGTGGAGTTTTGAGCGCCTTCAGTGAGGAGCTGCATGTTAGTTTTGTGTGGGTGCTCAAGCTGCTTGATTCCATCCCACTGGGCTCAATGGGCACTGGACCGGAAGTGAGCAAACAGGGTTTCCTAGATAGCTGCCAGGATAGCTGATGGTATGTGAAGTGCATGAGGCAGGTGGAGTTGTTTTGGCACTGGAAGAACTGTGCTGCTGCTTCGGGCAGTTGCCATTCACCACCACACTACCTTCCCTAGGTGTCATAGCCACTTTCAGACATATGTGCTGCCAGAGCCCTTGGTTTCCATGGCAGCGGGAAATGGCTTGGGCCCTGAACTTGCCTTTGGCTGTGGTGTTTTGAGCGCCTTGAGTGAGGAGCTCCATGTTAGTATTGTGTGGGTGCTCAAGCTGCTTGATTCCATCCCACTGGGCTCAATGGGCATGGGACCGGAAGTGACCAAACAGGGTTTCCTAGATAGCTGCCAGGACAGCTGATGGTATGTGAAGTTCATGAGGCAGGTGGAGTTGTTTTGGCACTGGAAGAGCTGTGCTGCTGCTTCGGGCAGTTGCCATTCACCACCACACTACCTTCCCTAGGTGTCATAGCCACTTTCAGACATATGTGCTGCCAGAGCCCTTGGTTTCCATGGCAGCGGGAAATGGCTTTGGCCGTGAACTTGTCTTTGGCTGTGGAGTTTTGAGCGCCTTGATTGAGGAGGTGCATGTTAGTTTTGTGTGGGTGCTCAAGCTGCTTGATTCCATCCCACTGGGCTCAATGGGCATAGGACCGGAAGTGAGCAAACAGGGTTTCCTAGATAGCTGCCAGGACAGCTGATGGTATGTGAAGTGCATGAGGCAGGTGGAGTTGTTTTGGCACTGGAAGAGCTGTGCTGCTGCTTCGGGCAGTTGCCATTCACCACCACACTACCTTCCCTAGGTGTCATAGCCACTTTCAGACATATGTGCTGCCAGAGCCCTTGGTTTCCATGGCAGCGGGAAATGGCATTGTCCCTGAACTTGTCTTTGGCTGTGGAGTTTTGAGCGCCTTGAGTGAAGAGCTCCATGTTAGTTTTGTGTGGGTGCTCAAGCTGCTTGATTCCATCCCACTGGGCTCAATGGGCATTGGACCGGAAGTGAGCAAACAGGGTTTCCTAGATAGCTGCCAGGACAGCTGATGGTATGTGAAGTGCATGAGGCAGGTGGAGTTGTTTTGGCACTGGAAGAGCTGTGCTGCTGCTTCAGGCAGTTGCCATTCACCACCACACTACCTTCCCTAGGTGTCATAGCCACTTTCAGACATATGTGCTGCCAGAGCCCTTGGTTTCCATGGCAGCGGGAAATGGCATTGTCCCTGAACTTGCCTTTGGCTGTGGAGTTTTGAGCGCCTTGAGTGAGGAGGTGCATGTTAGTTTTGTGTGGGTGCTCAAGCTGCTTGATTCCATCCCACTGGGCTCAACGGGCATGGGACCGGAAGTGAGCAAACAGGGTTTCCTAGATAGCTGCCAGGACAGCTGATGGTATGTGAAGTTCATGAGGCAGGTGGAGTTGTTTTGGCACTGGAAGAGCTGTGCTGCTGCTTCGGGCAGTTGCCATTCACCACCACACTACCTTCCCTAGGTGTCATAGCCACTTGCAGACATATGTGCTGCCAGAGCCCTTGGTTTCCATGGCAGCGGGAAATGGCTTTCGCCCTGAACTTGTCTTTGGCTGTGGAGTTTTGAGCGCCTTGATTGAGGAGGTGCATGTTAGTTTTGTGTGGGTGCTCAAGCTGCTTGATTCCATCCCACTGGGCTCAATTGGCATGGGACCGGAAGTGACCAAACAGGGATTCCTAGAGAGCTGCCAGGACAGCTGATGGTTTGTGAAGTGCATGAGGCAGGTGGAGTTGTTTTGGCACTGGAAGAGCTGTGCTGCTGCTTCGGGCAGTTGCCATTCACCACCACACTACCTTCCCTAGGTGTCATAGCCACTTTCAGACATATGTGCTGCCAGAGCCCTTGGTTTCCATGGCAGCGGGAAATGGCTTGGGCCCTGAACTTGTCTTTGGCTGTGGAGTTTTGAGCGCAGTTAGTGAGGAGCTCCATGTTAGTTTTGTGTGGGTGCTCAAGCTGCTTGATTCTATCCCACTGGGCTCAATGGGCATGGGACCGGAAGTGAGCAAACAGGGTTTCCTAGATAGCGGCCAGGACAGCTGATGGTATGTGAAGTTCATGAGGCAGGTGGAGTTGTTTTGGCACTGGAAGAACTGTGCTGCTGCTTCGGGCAGTTGCCATTCACCACCACACTACCTTCCCTAGGTGTCATAGCCACTTTCAGACATATGTGCTGCCAGAGCCCTTGGTTTCCATGGCAGCGGGAAATGGCTTGGGCCCTGAACTTGCCTTTGGCTGTGGTGTTTTGAGCGCCTTGAGTGAGGAGCTCCATGTTAGTATTGTGTGGGTGCTCAAGCTGCTTGATTCCATCCCACTGGGCTCAATGGGCATGGGACCGGAAGTGACCAAACAGGGTTTCCTAGATAGCTGCCAGGACAGCTGATGGTATGTGAAGTTCATGAGGCAGGTGGAGTTGTTTTGGCACTGGAAGAGCTGTGCTGCTGCTTCGGGCAGTTGCCATTCACCACCACACTACCTTCCCTAGGTGTCATAGCCACTTTCAGACATATGTGCTGCCAGAGCCCTTGGTTTCCATGGCAGCGGGAAATGGCTTTGGCCGTGAACTTGTCTTTGGCTGTGGAGTTTTGAGCGCCTTGATTGAGGAGGTGCATGTTAGTTTTGTGTGGGTGCTCAAGCTGCTTGATTCCATCCCACTGGGCTCAATGGGCATAGGACCGGAAGTGAGCAAACAGGGTTTCCTAGATAGCTGCCAGGACAGCTGATGGTATGTGAAGTGCATGAGGCAGGTGGAGTTGTTTTGGCACTGGAAGAGCTGTGCTGCTGCTTCGGGCAGTTGCCATTCACCACCACACTACCTTCCCTAGGTGTCATAGCCACTTTCAGACATATGTGCTGCCAGAGCCCTTGGTTTCCATGGCAGCGGGAAATGGCATTGTCCCTGAACTTGTCTTTGGCTGTGGAGTTTTGAGCGCCTTGAGTGAAGAGCTCCATGTTAGTTTTGTGTGGGTGCTCAAGCTGCTTGATTCCATCCCACTGGGCTCAATGGGCATTGGACCGGAAGTGAGCAAACAGGGTTTCCTAGATAGCTGCCAGGACAGCTGATGGTATGTGAAGTGCATGAGGCAGGTGGAGTTGTTTTGGCACTGGAAGAGCTGTGCTGCTGCTTCAGGCAGTTGCCATTCACCACCACACTACCTTCCCTAGGTGTCATAGCCACTTTCAGACATATGTGCTGCCAGAGCCCTTGGTTTCCATGGCAGCGGGAAATGGCATTGTCCCTGAACTTGCCTTTGGCTGTGGAGTTTTGAGCGCCTTGAGTGAGGAGGTGCATGTTAGTTTTGTGTGGGTGCTCAAGCTGCTTGATTCCATCCCACTGGGCTCAACGGGCATGGGACCGGAAGTGAGCAAACAGGGTTTCCTAGATAGCTGCCAGGACAGCTGATGGTTTGTGAAGTGCATGAGGCAGGTGGAGTTGTTTTGGCACTGGAAGAGCTGTGCTGCTGCTTCGGGCAGTTGCCATTCACCACCACACTACCTTCCCTAGGTGTCATAGCCACTTGCAGACATATGTGCTGCCAGAGCACTTGGTTTCCATGGCAGCGGGAAATGGCTTTGGCCCTGAACTTGTCTTTGGCTGTGGAGCTTTGAGCGCCTTGAGTGAGGAGGTGCATGTTAGTTTTGTGTGGGTGCTCAAGCTGCTTGAATCCATCCCACTGGGCTCAATGGGCATGGGACCGGAAGTGACCAAACAGGGTTTCCTAGATAGCGGCCAGGACAGCTGATGGTATGTGAAGTGCATGAGGCAGGTGGAGTTGTTTTGGCACTGGAAGAGCTGTGCTGCTGCTTCGGGCAGTTGCCATTGACCACCACATTACCTTCCCTAGGTGTCATAGCCACTTTCAGACTTTTGTGCTGCCAGAGCACTTGGTTTCCATGGCAGCGGGAAATGGCTTTCGCCCTGAACTTGTCTTTGGCTGTGGAGTTTTGAGCGCCTTGAGGGAGGAGCTCCATGTTAGTTTTGTGTGGGTGCTCAAGCTGCTTGATTCCATCCCACTGGGCTCAATTGGCATTGGACCGGAAGTGAGCAAACAGGGTTTCCTAGATAGCTGCCAGGACAGCTGATGGTTTGTGAAGTGCATGAGGCAGGTGGAGTTGTTTTGGCACTGGAAGAGCTGTGCTGCTGCTTCGGGCAGTTGCCATTCACCACCACACTACCTTCCCTAGGTGGCATAGCCACTTTCAGACATATGTGCTGCCAGAGCCCTTGGTTTCCATGGCAGCGGGAAATGGCATTGTCCCTGAACTTGTCTTTGGCTGTGGAGTTTTGAGCGCCGTCAGTGAGGAGCTCCATGTTAGTTTTGTGTGGGTGCTCAAGCTGCTTGATTCCATCCCACTGGGCTCAATGGGCACTGGACCGGAAGTGAGCAAACAGGGTTTCCTAGATAGCTGCCACGACAGCTGATGGTATGTGAAGTTCATGAGGCAGGTGGAGTTGTTTTGGCACTGGAAGAGCTGTGCTGCTGCTTCGGGCAGTTGCCATTCACCACCACACTACCTTCCCTAGGTTTCACAGCCACTTGCAGACATATGTGCTGCCAGAGCCCTTGGTTTCCATGGCAGCGGGAAATGGCATTGTCCCTGAACTTGTCTTTGGCTGTGGAGTTTTGAGCGCCTTGATTGAGGAGGTGCATGTTAGTTTTGTGTGGGTGCTCAAGCTGCTTGATTCCATCCCACTGGGCTCAATGGGCATTGGACCGGAAGTGAGCAAACAGGGTTTCCTAGATAGCTGCCACGACAGCTGATGGTATGTGAAGTTCATGAGGCAGGTGGAGTTGTTTTGGCACTGGAAGAGCTGTGCTGCTGCTTCGGGCAGTTGCCATTCACCACCACACTACCTTCCCTAGGTTTCACAGCCACTTTCAGACATATGTGCTGCCAGAGCCCTTGGTTTCCATGGCAGCGGGAAATGGCATTGTCCCTGAACTTGTCTTTGGCTGTGGAGTTTTGAGCGCCTTGATTGAGGAGGTGCATGTTAGTTTTGTGTGGGTGCTCAAGCTGCTTGATTCCATCCCACTGGGCTCAATGGGCACTGGACCGGAAGTGAGCAAACAGGGTTTCCTAGATAGCTGCCAGGACAGCTGATGGTATGTGAAGTGCATGAGGCAGGTGGAGTTGTTTTGGCACTGGAAGAGCTGTCCTGCTGCTTCGGGCAGTTGCCATTCACCACCACACTACCTTCCCTAGGTGTCATAGCCACTTTCAGACATATGTGCTGCCAGAGCCCTTGGTTTCCATGGCAGCGGGAAATGGCTTGGGCTCTGAACTTGTCTTTGGCTGTGGAGTTTTGAGCACCTTGATTGAGGAGGTGCATGTTAGTTTTGTGTGGGTGCTCAAGCTGCTTGATTCCATCCCACTGGGCTCAATGGGCATGGATTCGGAAGTGACCAAACAGGGTTTCCTAGATAGCTGCCAGGACAGCTGATGGTTTGTTAAGTGCATGAGGCAGGTGGAGTTGTTTTGGCACTGGAAGAGCTGTGCTGCTGCTTCGGGCAGTTGCCATTCACCACCACACTACCTTCCCTAGGTGTCATAGCCACTTTCAGACATATGTGCTGGCAGAGCACTTGGTTTCCATGGCAGCGGGAAATGGCTTTGGCCCTGAACTTGTCTTTGGCTGTGGAGCTTTGAGCGCCTTGAGTGAGGAGGTGCATGTTAGTTTTGTGTGGGTGCTCAAGCTGCTTGAATCCATCCCACTGGGCTCAATGGGCATGGGACCGGAAGTGACCAAACAGGGTTTCCTAGATAGCGGCCAGGACAGCTGATGGTATGTGAAGTGCATGAGGCAGGTGGAGTTGTTTTGGCACTGGAAGAGCTGTGCTGCTGCTTCGGGCAGTTGCCATTGACCACCACATTACCTTCCCTAGGTGTCATAGCCACTTTCAGACTTTTGTGCTGCCAGAGCACTTGGTTTCCATGGCAGCGGGAAATGGCTTTCGCCCTGAACTTGCCTTTGGCTGTGGAGTTTTGAGCGCCTTGAGTGAGGAGCTCCATGTTAGTTTTGTGTGGGTGCTCAAGCTGCTTGATTCCATCCCACTGGGCTCAATTGGCATTGGACCGGAAGTGAGCAAACAGGGTTTCCTAGATAGCTGCCAGGACAGCTGATGGTTTGTGAAGTGCATGAGGCAGGTGGAGTTGTTTTGGCACTGGAAGAGCTGTGCTGCTGCTTCGGGCAGTTGCCATTCACCACCACACTACCTTCCCTAGGTGTCATAGCCACTTTCAGACATATGTGCTGCCAGAGCCCTTGGTTTCCATGGCAGCGGGAAATGGCATTGTCCCTGAACTTGTCTTTGGCTGTGGAGTTTTGAGCGCCTTGAGTGAGGAGGTGCATGTTTGTTTTGTGTGGGCGCTCAAGCTGCTTGATTCCATCCCACTGGGCTCAATTGGCATGGGATCGGAAGTGACCAAACAGGGTTTCCTAGATAGCTGCCAGGACAGCTGATGGTATGTGAAGTGCATGAGGCAGGTGGAGTTGTTTTGGCACTGGAAGAGCTGTGCTGCTGCTTCGGGCAGTTGCCATTCACCACCACACTACCTTCCCTAGGTGTCATAGCCACTTTCAGACATATGTGCTGCCAGAGCACTTGCTTTCCATGGAAGCGGGAAATGGCTTGGGCTCTGAACTTGCCTTTGGCTGTGGAGCTTTGAGCGCCTTGAGTGAGGAGCTCCATGTTAGTATTGTGTGGGTGCTCAAGCTGCTTGATTCCATCCCACTGGGCTAAATGGGCATGGGACCGGAAGTGACCAAACAGGGTTTCCTAGATAGCTGCCAGGACAGCTGATGGTATGTGAAGTTCATGAGGCAGGTGGAGTTGTTTTGGCACTGGAAGAGCTGTGCTGCTGCTTCGGGCAGTTGCCATTCACCACCACACTACCTTCCCTAGGTGTCATAGCCACTTTCAGACATATGTGCTGCCAGAGCCCTTGGTTTCCATGGCAGCGGGAAATGGCTTTGGCCGTGAACTTGTCTTTGGCTGTGGAGTTTTGAGCGCCTTGATTGAGGAGGTGCATGTTAGTTTTGTGTGGGTGCTCAAGCTGCTTGATTCCATCCCACTGGGCTCAATGGGCATAGGACCGGAAGTGAGCAAACAGGGTTTCCTAGATAGCTGCCAGGACAGCTGATAGTATGTGAAGTGCATGAGGCAGGTGGAGTTGTTTTGGCACTGGAAGAGCTGTGCTGCTGCTTCGGGCAGTTGCCATTCACCACCACACTACCTTCCCTAGGTGTCATAGCCACTTTCAGACATATGTGCTGCCAGAGCACTTGGTTTCCATGGCAGCGGGAAATGGCATTGTCCCTGAACTTGTCTTTGGCTGTGGAGGTTTGAGCGCAGTTAGTGAGGAGCTCCATGTTAGTTTTGTGTGGGTGCTCAAGCTGCTTAATTCCATCCCACTGGGCTCAATGGGCATGGGACCGGCAGTGACCAAACAGGGTTTCCTAGATAGCGGCCAGGACAGCTGATGGTATGTGAAGTGCATGAGGCAGGTGGAGTTGTTTTGGCACTGGAAGAGCTGTGCTGCTGCTTCGGGCAGTTGCCATTCACCACCACACTACCTTCCCTAGGTGTCATAGCCACTTGCAGACATATGTGCTGCCAGAGCCCTTGGTTTCCATGGCAGCGGGAAATGGCTTTGGCCCTGAACTTGTCTTTGGCTGTGGATCTTTGACCGCCTTGAGTGAGGAGCTGCATGTTAGTTTTGTGTGGGTGCTCAAGCTGCTTGATTCCATCCCACTGGGCTCAATGGGCATGGGACCAGAAGTGAGCAAACAGGGTTTCCTAGATAGCTGCCAGGACAGCTGATGGTATGTGAAGTGCATGAGGCAGGTGGAGTTGTTTTGGCACTGGAAGAGCTGTCCTGCTGCTTCGGGCAGTTGCCATTCACCACCACACTACCTTCCCTAGGTGTCATAGCCACTTTCAGACATATGTGCTGCCAGAGCCCTTGGTTTCCATGGCAGCGGGAAATGGCATTGTCCCTGAACTTGTCTTTGGCTGTGGAGTTTTGAGCGCCTTGAGTGAAGAGCTCCATGTTAGTTTTGTGTGGGTGCTCAAGCTGCTTGATTCCATCCCACTGGGCTCAATGGGCATTGGACCGGAAGTGAGCAAACAGGGTTTCCTAGATAGCTGCCAGGACAGCTGATGGTATGTGAAGTTCATGAGGCAGGTGGAGTTGTTTTTTCACTGGAAGAGCTGTGCTGCTGCTTCAGGCAGTTGCCATACACCACCACACTACCTTCCCTAGGTGTCATAGCCACTTTCAGACATATGTGCTGCCAGAGCCCTTGGTTTCCATGGCAGCGGGAAATGGCATTGTCCCTGAACTTGCCTTTGGCTGTGGAGTTTTGAGCGCCTTGAGTGAGGAGGTGCATGTTAGTTTTGTGTGGGTGCTCAAGCTGCTTGATTCCATCCCACTGGGCTCAATGGGCATGGGACCGGCAGTGACCAAACAGGGTTTCCTAGATAGCTGCCAGGACAGCTGATGGTATGTGAAGTTCATGAGGCAGGTGGAGTTGTTTTGGCACTGGAAGAGCTGTGCTGCTGCTTCGGGCAGTTGCCATTCACCACCACACTACCTTCCCTAGGTGTCATAGCCACTTTCAGACATATGTGCTGCCAGAGCACTTGGTTTCCATGGCAGCGGGAAATGGCTTGGGCTCTGAACTTGTCTTTGCCTGTGGAGTTTTGAGCGCCTTGAGTGAGTAGCTCCATATTAGTTTTTTGTGGGTGCTCAAGCTGCTTGATTCCATCCCACTGGGCTCAATGGGCATGGGACCGGAAGTGACCAAACACGGTTTCCTAGATAGCTGCCAGGACAGCTGATGGTATGTGAAGTTCATGAGGCAGGTGGAGTTGTTTTGGCACTGGAAGAGCTGTGCTGCTACTTCGGGCAGTTGCCATTCACCACCACACTACCTTCCCTAGGTGTCATAGCCACTTTCAGACATATGTGCTGCCAGAGCCCTTGGTTTCCATGGCAGCGGGAAATGGCTTGGGCCCTGAACTTGTCTTTGGCTGTGGAGCTTTGAGCGCCTTGAGTGAGGAGGTGCATGTTTGTTTTGTGTGGGTGCTCAAGCTGCTTGATTCCATCCCACTGGGCTCAATGGGCATGGGACCGGAAGTGACCAAACAGGGTTTCCTAGATAGCTACCAGGACAGCTGATGGTATGTGAAGTGCATGAGGCAGGTGGAGTTGTTTTGGCACTGGAAGAGCTGTGCTGCTGCTTCGGGCAGTTGCCATTCACCACCACACTACCTTCCCTAGGTGTCATAGCCACTTTCAGACATATGTGCTGCCAGAGCCCTTGGTTTCCATGGCAGCGGGAAATGGCATTGTCCCTGAACTTGTCTTTGGCTGTGGAGTTTTGAGCGCAGTTAGTGAGGAGCTCCATGTTAGTTTAGTGTGGGTGCTCAAGCTGCTTGATTCCATCCCACTGGGCTCAATGGGCATGGGACCGGAAGTGAGCAAACAGGGTTTCCTAGATAGCTGCCAGGACAGCTGATGGTATGTGAAGTTCATGAGGCAGGTGGAGTTGTTTTGGCACTGGAAGAGCTGTGCTGCTGCTTCGGGCAGTTGCCATTCACCACCACACTACCTTCCCTAGGTGTCATAGCCACTTTCAGACATATGTGCTGCCAGAGCCCTTGGTTTCCATGGCAGCGGGAAATGGCTTGGGCCCTGAACTTGTCTTTGGCTGTGGAGCTTTGAGCGCCTTGAGTGAGGAGGTGCATGTTTGTTTTGTGTGAGTGCTCAAGCTGCTTGATTCCATCCCACTGGGCTCAATGGGCATGGGACCGGAAGTGAGCAAACAGGGTTTCCTAGATAGCTGCCAGGACAGCTGATGGTATGTGAAGTGCATGAAGCAGGTGGAGTTGTTTTGGCACTGGAAGAGCTGTGCTGCTGCTTCGGGCAGTTGCCATTCACCACCACACTACCTTCCGTAGGTGTCATAGCCACTTTCAGACATATGTGCTGCCAGAGCCCTTGGTTTCCATGGCAGCGGGAAATGGCTTGGGCCCTGAACTTGTCTTTGGCTGTGGAGCTTTGAGCGCCTTGAGTGAGGAGGTGCATGTTTGTTTTGTGTGGGCGCTCAAGCTGCTTGATTCCATCCCACTGGGCTCAATGGGCATTGGACCGGAAGTGAGCAAACAGGGTTTCCTAGATAGCTGCCAGGACAGCTGATGGTATGTGAAGTTCATGAGGCAGGTGGAGTTGTTTTGGCACTGGAAGAGCTGTGCTGCTGCTTCGGGCAGTTGCCATTCACCACCACACTACCTTCCCTAGGTGTCATAGCCACTTTCAGACATATGTGCTGCCAGAGCACTTGGTTTCCATGGCAGCGGGAAATGGCTTGGACCCTGAACTTGTCTTTGGCTGTGGAGCTTTGAGTGCCTTGAGTGAGGAGGTGCATGTTAGTTTTGTGTGGGTGCTCAAGCTGCTTGATTCCATCCCACTGGGCTCAATGGGCATGGGACCGGAAGTGACCAAACAGGGTTTCCTAGATAGCTGCCAGGACAGCTGATGGTTTGTTAAGTGCATGAGGCAGGTGGAGTTGTTTTGGCACTGGAAGAGCTGTGCTGCTGCTTCGGGCAGTTGCCATTCACCACCACACTACCTTCCCTAGGTGTCATAGCCACTTTCAGACATATGTGCTGCCAGAGCACTTGGTTTCCATGGCAGCGGGAAATGGCATTGTCCCTGAACTTGTCTTTGGCTGTGGAGTTTTGAGCGCCTTGAGTGAGGAGGTGCATGTTAGTTTTGTGTGGGTGCTCAAGCTGCTTGATTCCATCCCACTGGGCTCAATTGGCATGGGACCGGAAGTGAGCAAACAGAGTTTCCTAGATAGCTGCCAGGACAGCTGATGGTTTGTGAAGTTCATGAGGCAGGTGGAGTTGTTTTGGCACTGGAAGAGCTGTGCTGCTGCTTCGGGCAGTTGCCATTCACCACCACACTACCTTCCCTAGGTGTCATAGCCACTTTCAGACATATGTGCTGCCAGAGCACTTGGTTTCCATGGCAGCGGGAAATGGCTTTGGCCCTGAACTTGTCTTTGTCTGAGGAGCTTTGAGCGCCTTGAGTGAGGAGGTGCATGTTAGTTTTGTGTGGGTGCTCAAGCTGCTTGATTCCATCCCACTGGGCTCAATGGGCATGGGACCGGAAGTGAGCAAACAGGGTTTCCTAGATAGCTACAAGGACAGCTGATGGTATGTGAAGTGCATGAGGCAGGTGGAGTTGTTTTGGCACTAGAAGAGCTGTGCTGCTGCTTCGGGCAGTTGCCATTCACCACCACACTACCTTCCCTAGGTGTCATAGCCACTTTCAGACATATGTGCTGCCAGAGCCCTTGGTTTCCATGGCAGCGGGAAATGGCTTGGAGTCTGAACTTGTCTTTGGCTGTGGAGTTTTGAGCGCCTTGAGTGAGGAGCTCCATGTTAGTTTTGTGTGGGTGCTCAAGCTGCTTGATTCCATCCCACTGGGCTCAATGGGCATGGGACCGGAAGTGAGCAAACAGGGTTTCCTAGATAGCTGCCAGGACAGCTGATGGTATGTGAAGTTCATGAGGCAGGTGGAGTTGTTTTGGCACTGGAAGAGCTGTGCTGCTGCTTCAGGCAGTTGCCATTCACCACCACACTACCTTCCCTAGGTGTCATAGCCACTTTCAGACATATGTGCTGCCAGATCCCTTGGTTTCCATGGCAGCACGAAATGGCTTTGGTGATGAACTTCTCTTTGGTGTGGAGTTTTGAGCGCCCTGAGTGAGGAGCTCCATGTTAGTTTTGTGTGGGTGCTCAAGCTGCTTGATTCCATCCCACTGGGCTCAATGGGCATGGGACCGGAAGTGAGCAAACAGGGTTTCTTAGATAGCTGCCAGGACAGCTGATGGTATGTGAAGTTCATGAGGCAGGTGGAGTTGTTTTGGCACTGGTAGAGCTGTGCTGCTGCTTCGGGCAGTTGCCATTCACCACCACACTACCTTCCCTAGGGGTCATAGCCACTTTCAGACATATGTGCTGCCAGAGCCCTTGGTTTCCATGGCAGCGGGAAATGGCATTGGCCCTGAACTTGTCTTTGGCTGTGGAGTTTTGAGCACCTTCGGTGAGGAGCTGCATGTGAGTTTTGTGTGGGTGCTGAAGCTGCTTAATTCCATCCCACTGGGCTCAATGGGCATGGGACCGGAAGTGAGCAAACAGGGTTTCCTAGATAGCTGCCAGGACAGCTGATGGTATGTGAAGTTCATGAGGCAGGTGGAGTTGTTTTGGCACTGGAAGAGCTGTGCTGCTGCTTCGGGCAGTTGCCATTCACCACCACACTACCTTCCCTAGGTGTCATAGCCACTTACAAACATATGTGCTGCCAGAACACTTGGTTTCCATGGCAGCGGGAAATGGCTTTGGCCCTGAACTTGCCTTTGGCTGTGGAGTTTTGAGCGCCTTGAGTGAGGAGCTCCATGTTAGTATTTTGTGGGTGCTCAAGCTGCTTGATTCTTTCCCACTGGGCTCAATGGGCATGGGACCGGAAGTGAGCAAACAGGGTTTCCTAGATAGCTGCCAGGACAGCTGATGGTTTGTGAAGTTCATGAGGCAGGTGGAGTTGTTTTGGCACTGGAAGAGCTGTGCTGCTGCTTCGGGCAGTTGCCATTCATCACCACACTACCTTCCCTAGGTGTCATAGCCACTTTCAGACATATGTGCTGCCAGAGCCCTTGGTTTCCATGGCAGCGGGAAATGGCTTGGGCGCTGAACTTGTCTTTGGCTGTGGAGCTTTGAGCGCCTTGAGTGAGGAGGTGCATGTTTGTTTTGTGTGGGTGCTCAAGCTGCTTGATTCCATCCCACTGGGCTCAATGGGCATGGGACCGGAAGTGAGCAAACATTGTTTCCTAGATAGCTGCCAGGACAGCTGATGGTATGTGAAGTGCATGAGGCAGGTGGAGTTGTTTTGGCACTGGAAGAGCTGTGCTGCTGCTTCGGGAAGTTGCCATTCACCACCACACTACCTTCCCTAGGTGTCATAGCCACTTTCAGACATATGTGCTGCCAGAGCCCTTGGTTTCCATGGCAGCGGGAAATGTCTTTGGCCGTGAACTTGTCTTTGGCTGTGGAGTTTTGAGCGCCTTGATTGAGGAGGTGCATGTTAGTTTTGTGTGGGTGCTCAAGCTGCTTGATTCCATCCCACTGGGCTCAATGGGCATTGGACCGGAAGTGAGCAAACAGGGTTTCCTAGATAGCTGCCAGGACAGCTGATGGTATGTGAAGTTCATGAGGCAGGTGGAGTTGTTTTGGCACTGGAAGAACTGTGCTGCTGCTTCGGGCAGTTGCCATTCACCACCACACTACCTTCCCTAGGTGTCATAGCCACTTTCAGACATATGTGCTGCCAGAGCCCTTGGTTTCCATGGCAGCGGGAAATGGCTTGGGCGCTGAACTTGTCTTTGGCTGTGGAGCTTTGAGCGCCTTGAGTGAGGAGCTCCATGTTAGTTTTGTGTGGGTGCTCAAGCTGCTTGATTGCATCCCACTGGGCTCAATGGGCATGGGACCGGAAGTGACCAAACAGGGTTTCCTAGATAGCTGCCACGACAGCTGATGGTTTGTGAAGTGCATGAGGCAGGTGGAATTGTTTTGGCACTGGAAGAGCTGTGCTGCTGCTTCAGGCAGTTGGCATTCACCACCACACTACCTTCCCTAGGTGTCATAGCCACTTTCAGACATATGTGCTGCCAGAGCCCTTGGTTTCCACGGCAGCGAGAAATGGCATTGTCCCTGAACTTGTCTTTGGCTGTGGAGTTTTGAGCGCCTTGAGTGAGGAGCTCCATGTTAGTTTTGTGTGGGTGCTCAAGCTGCTTGATTCCATCCCACTGGGCTCAATGGGCATGGGACCGGCAGTGACCAAACAGGGTTTCCTAGATAGCTGCCAGGACAGCTGATGGTATGTGAAGTTCATGAGGCAGGTGGAGTTGTTTTTTCACTGGAAGAGCTGTGCTGCTGCTTCGGGCAGTTGCCATTCACCACCACACTACCTTCCCTAGGTGTCATAGCCACTTTCAGACATATGTGCTGCCAGAGTCCTTGAATTCCATGGCAGCGGGAAATGGCATTGGCCCTGAACTTGTCTTTGGCTGTGGAGTTTTGAGCACCTTCGGTGAGGAGGTGCATGTTAGTTTTGTGTGGGTGCTCAATCTGCTTGATTCCATCCCACTGGGCTCAATGGGCATGGGACCGGAAGTGACCAAACAGGGTTTCCTAGATAGCTGCCAGGACAGCTGATGGTATGTGAAGTGCATGAGGCAGGTGGAGTTGTTTTGGCACTGGAAGAGCTGTGCTGCTGCTTCGGGCAGTTGCCATTCACCACCACACTACCTTCCCTAGGTGTCATAGCCACTTTCAGACATATGTGCTGCCAGAGCCCTTGGTTTCCATGGCAGCTGGAAATGGCTTTGGCCCTGAACTTGCCTTTGGCTGTGGAGTTTTGAGCGCCTTGAGTGAGGAGCTGCATGTTAGTATTTTGTGTGGGTGCTCAAGCTGCTTGATTCCATCCCACTGGGCTCAATGGGCATGGGACCGGAAGTGACCACACAGGGTTTCCTAGATAGCTGCCAGGACAGCTGATGGTATGTGAAGTGCTTGAGGCAGGTGGAGTTGTTTTGGCACTGGAAGAGCTGTGCTGCTGCTTCGGGCAGTTGCCATTCACCACCACACTACCTTCCCTAGGTGTCATAGCCACTTTCAGACATATGTGCTGCCAGAGCACTTGGTTTCCATGGCAGCGGGAAATGGCTTTGGCCCAGAACTTGTCTT